>NC_034415.1:11309542-11662121 GCF_002078875.1 Numida meleagris | reverse complement strand
ATGAATGGAAAGGATCTTAAAGCAGAAAGGAGACTGTAAGAGTTGTATAGGACAGTACTCATTTAATGCAGATCTTGCGCTCAGATCAAATTTGTACCTGGCACAAGTTGGTGGAAATTCTATTAATGTTGTTAAAATTCAGCCCACATATACCAGACCTGCATCCGACCCTCTCAGCAGTCACAGCAACATTGATGTTAGCTCAGGGTCTGTCCTTGGACCCTTGCTGTCAGTGAAAGATTTGCCATCAGTTTGCATGGGAGTGATGTTGAAACTGTAGTGAAAAATGAATGGTTGTTGCATTTAATTTTTCATGTGCTGCTCCTTGCATGAAAGGGAAATCCTGCAAAGCTGATTATGCCTCTGAGTTTCACATTGACAATATAAGAACCTTAAAGACTAAACCTCAGCCCCACCCTGTCAGGCACGGTTGAGTGTTTATTTAAGCAAACCTAGAAAGTCTGCATCAGCAGAAAATAAAAGCATTCTTTTCACTCATTCTTGACAATCCAGAATTGTGCAAAATGAGTGAATGACAGTTGTTTGAGAGTTTATTTCTCTTCATGAAATGGAATTCTTGTCATTGTCACAAAAGTATTCTGTGAAATAACATTTGCACCAATTTATGGTACAGAACACATAAATAATGTGCTTCTTTTCTCTGAAAGTATTAGTTGCTAGCAATTATGTCTTAAGCTAGTCTAGTCTCTGCTACCTCTTGCACAAAATCATGGCCAGAAGAATGGTAAAATTATGGATGGAGGGGCAGGGGAGCTGCTGGGGAGCAGAACGTTACGGCAGATCAAACCAGAGAGCTGCTTGTTCAGAACAGACTCTGAGGTAAACTTCCCATGTTAACCATGCAACTATAGTGCACTTCTCTGTAGAATCTAGGGATTTTTTTAATTGTAACAAATATTGCATTTTACCTATGAAACCATGGTTTCTAATAAGATCTGGGTAATCAGTGCTATGACGTGTTATTCCTTCTGTGTAAGAAAACACAAGGGCGCTCACAACTCACATTTTGCAGGAAATTAAATGCTTAACAGCAGTTTAGGAGGTAGAGAAATTGAAGATTTTCTTGTGGGTTGAGGGCAGGTGCACCCTCTTTCTCTGCTAGATGGAATTTTTGCCTCTCAAGCGTTCATACATGATATGCATGATGGGAATATGCGCTTGTATTTAATAGCCTGACACCAGGATAAATGTAAGTGTACTAGCTTATTTAAAAGAACCAATATAGATCATTAATGAGTGAGTAGTGGTGTGGTGAGGATGTCATCTTTTATACCTATCTGGGCAGACTCCACAGGGCCTCGTTTTTCAAAAGGTGCCTTTCCATGCTTTTCTGCAGTTGTACATGGACATGGCTGTGCTAAGGCATCTGAAGTTACTGGTTGCCCATATAGGTGGCTGTCTGCATGAGGCAGTTCTCTGAGAAACATGTTTTCCAGCGTGATCCGTTTTCGTTTTCTTTAATCTCAAAGAATGTTCTGGAATGGAGAAGGTGAACCGCTTCTGGATCTGTTGAGTTTTTGATCATTCTTAAACAGAGGTTATTTCTAGAATTTCTCAATTATTTCTTTCTGTCAGTTTTTTGAAACCTAATTCTTCATTTTTATTTTTTTGCATTATGACAGTTGTGGAAGAAGAGGGTCAGAGTCCACAAAAATGAGGGTTCTGGTGAGGCTGTAGCATGACTGAAGATAGGGAAAACATTGCTAATTGTTCCACTAGGGGCCAGTCATCATGAATTACAAACTTGGATTTTATGAACCTCTCAATATCATAAAATCTCTAAGTGCTGCATAAAATCATGCAATAAAAAAGATGACAGAAAAGTCATCTAATATATTGCTGTGCTTTCGATCATAACAAGTGTACAGAGTCATCCTCAAAGGATGTTTGATTTGTTTGTGAGGACCTCTGTGGGTGAGGACCTGCAAGTTCTCCAGCTCATCCATCCTAGCACTTTGCTCTCCTTATTTCTGAAGTGCTTAAAATTCTCTTCTGCAATAGAAGTCCATGTAATTTGCCTACAGAGCTTACTCTTCCATTTCTGCTTGTGGAGGATTTCTCTGTATTTAAAATCTGCCAGGATGGTCCCTTTGTTCCCTTGTTCTTTAGACTAACTGATCCTAGGTAACGTAACGATTCCTCAAATACATTTTTTTCTAGACTTCCGATTGTTTTTTCCCTCTGGCCTGTCTATAATTGGATAATTTTAGTATGTGAGCATGCATGTAAACATTATTAGCAGTAATATCTCACAGCTTTAATAATATTGTTCACAGCAAGCAATGATGTCTTTGTGAAGAAGTGTGTTAATAGTTTGACAACAATTATCGGATAGCACCTTGTTAGCAAACAGGAGTGTTGAAAGTGTACAGGATTGTTCCAAATGTTGCAGACTTTTTCTTTAGCTTATCAAGCACTGTTAGAAATGTCAGTTCAGGTGAATAAAAGGTACTGCTATCATAGTGGAGACAGTTTTCTGATAAAAGCAGAACCAGTGCTCCCAGCTCTGTTGGGATTTTTGTAAAGATGCTTTCTTCAGAGGTTGCTTGAATCTTCTCAGTGCATGCTAGAGGAAACTTAGGAAATTCCATGTGGTTATAAGTGAGTTGTCTATTTTGTTTGATTCTTTGCTTGTGGCCTCTCACCTGTAAAGATTTCAGAGAATTTGTTCAATTGGCTCAGCTCATGGCAGCATAGCAAACAGGAACTTTTGTTGTTCCACACCACAAAACCTAATTTAAGGTCACATTCCTCTGATACTGCTGTGGGAAGTGGAATGCATTTTCCTACTGATGTGTGCTCTGTGCTTTCCCCCTGGAGTGCTGTCGGCTCCCCTCATCTTTGCCAGGTCTTCCTGACGCACCATATCCCTGCAGTGAGCCAGAGAGAGCTCCTTCGGGATCCAGCAGTAGTGAGGGCCCTAGAAAAGCTCACTGCTTCAGGATCTTCCGTCTTCCCCTGTTTGATCACCTCTCTGTGCTTTCCCCATATTGTTTCTGGTCTGCTCTGCTTCTCATTTTCCACTGGGAAGTGCTTGCCATCTAGCGGCTGCCGGCCCACACGGAGAGCAGCCTTGGGGTGGGTTCTTCCACTCACAGATTGGTATTTCCTAAAGTAACCATGGGATATGGAAGGTTTAGGTCATTCCTTCTCCTAATTCATATAGCAGAAAAATATTAATGCTGTGGACAAGGACTTAAGCAGCACAGTGTTGTGGTCTCATGTGATGCTTTGGTAAAGAAAACAGTATGATACAAAATCAAATGTATGCACTGAAGGGATTTAATATTAATGTCAAGTAATAAAATATGCTTTTTGAGGTGGCTTTCAAGCTTCTGTTCATGGAGTTACAGTATTCACGTTTCTGTTAATGACCTGGAAGAAAATCTGCAGTCATTGCTGATAACATTTCAGTTATGTCCAGACTGAGAGAACAGATCCGTACTGACAAGTTAGACGGTGAGTGCTGAACACGGGGCTTGTCAGCTAACCCAGGCGAGAGCCACAGATTGCAAAGGCGGAATGGTTTGTTGTGGGTATGGGCTGAAAGCGTCAAGATCACAGTCTGTGGCACCCAGTTGTCATGCTGACAGACAAACAGAACTGTAGGGAATGGAAGTGGGACACCAAGGACATGTCTGCATGTGCAGGTAAAGGTACACGTGTGCTCATCTCTGTGTGGTTCATTCTGAGTGGTCTGGAAAGCTCTGCAGCCCTGACAGTTTCTGTAGCTAGTAAGTTAGCTACTTGTTTCCATGACCGTCATGCTAAGGTGCAACAGCATCATGCGATACCTGCCATAATTCCTATTGCAGTGCGTGTACATATGTGTGCATAGGTATGCAGTGAGAATTGTTCATGTTATTTTATATCCTGAAGTACCCATAGAAGAGAGAGTCTGCAACTAAGGAAACATCAGTGTAACATGGTGTAAGTGGTTTGTTGTTATCTTCTGCGTTGTTAAAGTGACTTTAAAAGGAACAGTTCTCTACCTCAGTGCATGTAATTGTTGCCTTGCTCCTATAGGGAAGCAATTAAATGATAATGTTACTTTCTATTTCAGTTGAGGTAGTAATAATTATCAAATGTTCTCCCAATCGTTTAAAGTTCATCTGCACGTACTTCTGATTCTCCTCAGTTTTGCAGAAGTTCAGGCTCTTTTTGTAAATTTTTAACAAGCTTAGAGATTCGCAGGTGTTCGTCATTCTTTTGAATTAAAGACAAGATCTATTTATTTATTCATTTATTGATCATATAACATATATCCCTTATAGCATTGTCTATGGCCAGCACAGATTCATTACAAAGAGCGTATATAAATGTAGTGACTCAAGACAAATCCATTTATTTGGCCAGCTAATAGCTTTCTGGACATGTAACAACTCTGACCTTAGAGTCCTCTTGTTTTCAATTCCTGCTCCAATCAATGGACATTTCTTGTATTCTAAAGAAAGTCAGCGGCTTTTTTTAAGAGCTGAAAGTGTCAGAAAAAGAGAGATGCACGATCAGAAGAAGTGGCCATATGTATGCTGAAGCACAGATTAAATTTTAGAACAGATTTTGCTGCAAAACCTGGCCAGAAATGCAAGTGGAATATTAATAGAGTTCATGAAATCTACGGGGAACCTGAGTGTGGATAAATACCGTAAGGGATTTATAAGTGTCATTGGGTTTTCTAGTTCCTAAATTGCATTCTGGAAAGAGCCAGAGGAGTGTTGTTACAGTCAAGTTTTCAGTCTTTATGACTGGGTGTTTTAACTGTCCAGGTGCATGGTGAAGATACATTACTTTTCAGAAGTTATGAATCTTTTTGAGGGGCTATGATTGAAATAACCTTCAGCAGCTAGATAGTAATGTTCCATCTGTGTTCTGACTCTCCTCTGGAGAGAATGCTGTTACCAGATTTCTCTTTCTAAAGGCAATAGAAAAGTTGAGACAATAGTTTTTATAATTGAACAGTGGGGCTGAGACTGCAAACCTAGTTCTAGATTAGCCAGAATGTGTCACTGAATCTTAGGGAATCTCAGTGTGTCATTGGAAACAAGAATTGTCCCAGATTGCTAGGATTTTTATTAAACTCTGTATATGCACCGAGATTCAGTAGTAAATTGTCGTATCTATCTATCTATCTCGACTTCATTCCTTTGCTAGTGGTATTTCTCAGTCTTGCTATGGGCTGCTGTCTTTTGTGAGAGCAAGCAATGTTGCCTTTGGGACCTGTGAGAACTAGTGATCATTTTGAAAGGCAATTTGTAGTGAGATTGTCTGAAACTAAATTTGTCAGTTTCATCTGCTGGAAAAACAAACAAAAACACCTTAGGCTTTGTAGAAAATTGACTAAATATGAACAAGATGCTTTTGAATGTTATTTAGATATACAAGTTCAATGAGATCTGACTGTGCAGAAGATTTCTTCTCTTTTATTGAAAACAGGGCAAAAATAGACATTCAATTTTGTAATGGATTAACTTCAGTTAACTTAAGATTCAAATTAGCAAGGATGTAGACAGTTGTTTAAGTGAATATAACTCTTCCTGCTATCTTAATTACAGAACAATCTTTTACATTGGTGAACAATGTGTGATTAGAGAAAGATGTTATAGGCAAAAAAGTGAAGGAAGGCATTAAAGATAACAGATCTTAATCAGTTTTGAGGAGAGAAAAAGAAGTAGTCAGTGCAGAGTTACAGCAGTACAGTGTCTTCTCCTAGCTCTCCAAAGTCAGGTAACAATGGAAAGCAAAATGGTACCCTAAAATGCTGGTCTGAGATTTTCATACAGACTAGCAGTCTCGCTGGGTGTACTGTGTGAGTGACCCTTCGTGAGCATTGGGTGGGAAGTGCGACAAGGCCAGTGGTAGTCTGCACTAAGCCAAGGTCAGCTGATGGCGGCAGAGACTGCATCCAGCTCTCTGTCCTTCCATGAACAGAGAAGTTGTGCCCCCACAGGGCTTCCTGCTGAGAAACAAGTTGTTGCTGCTGCTTTCATGTGGGACAAAGAAGCAGTGCCCAAAAACTGTTGTGTATCTGCTCCTACTAGAAAATTTGAGTAGAACTACAGTAACTATCAGCTGCACCTCAGAAATGCAAGACTTTGCTGACCTGACACTCCCTGGGAGGGAAGTAGATGCTCTTTTCCCTGTTATTGGAGCTGACACTCTGTGTGCGTGCACTCTTTACTCTTTTAAGAGCTATTTACATAACAGTCCTTGATATGTACAGCATTTGTTCCTTTGGTGGTGTAACGAAGAGAGGATAATGAAGGTCATAAGATGAAATTAAAAAGGGGAAAGTCTAAGCTGAACATAAGGAAAAATATCTTGCCAATGGAACATATTCTGTGGTGAGCCCAATCTCCCAGGGGGAATAGAGGAAGCTCCGTCTGCCAGAGAATTTAAAACTAATGTAAAAATCAAATAAATGTGCAGAAGGAACAGTTTTGCCTTGGCAATGGAATAGAACAGATGGCTTAACAGATATCATCAATTTCTAACAACTATGGTTTTGTCTGTAAGATGTTAAGTCTCTAGAATTATTCTGCACAGGGCTTGTGTCAACCAAAACTGTACAAGCCATATGCCTCTGGGTTTTATTTCATTTTTGTCATAGAACAGCAGTAACTGTTAAAATACAGGACATATACTGGAGATTAGTAACTCTCTGGGATTAATGATGCCTGGTTGTGTGCCAGTTTTTGTCAGCTGATGATGAATCGAAGGGTATGACCTCCAGCTCAGTCACTATCACTTCAAAGAAAATCCTACCTTCTTCTGCTGAGTGCAGTAAGCTTGTAAGCCGCACACACTTACTTTGCTCCCACGTTGTCAAGTCATAGGTTGGATGCCTGCTGTGATTTATTTGTATAATTTGATTGGCCCAGTCGTCCTTGGCAACAGCTTAAAAAGGTACTGCTATAATAAAGAGTTTATCAAGTATTCCACACCATTGTCCCAGTGGACCAAATCTCCACTAGACCTCAGGTCTTCTCCTGAGCCTCACCCATTCATCACGTTCTGCCTGGAAGCAGAGAAAGAGATGGAGTTTGCAGTTCATCCTGAAAGTTAACACATTTACACTGTAGGTGGGAGAGAATGGGGAACCCAGAGGCAAGGAGTTCCTCTGCAGTTTGTGTTGCCTGGTGCAGTGTTCCTTCTGTGTGGGATTTGTGTGGTCTGCAGCATCAGTATGTGCTGATAGATACGTACTTCTGGTGCTGCTTAAGGAGCCAATTCATGTCTTGTACAGGCTGCACTATTAATAGATTCATTGGAAGGATTTTGCTACACCCTTGGCTTTGGCAAGTGACTGCTGGGAAGTCCCTCCTGGCTAATGCAGCCTTGTCTGTAGCTAGGTCCCCTTGGGGTTGTATTGTCTGGTATAAAGTGCTGGAACATGCTCAATGGGAGAGAGTCCTCAAACAATTCAGCTCCCAAAGTCCATTAAATTTTTACTGAAAAATGTGTTGGTTAAGTTCTGTGAGGATTTAGCAAGATGTTTGTAGTGGTTAATCATAATTAAATTATACTTCTTAGCTGGACCCAGTTTCCAGTGAAAGTGATAAATCTGCAATTCTGAGAAATACATACTTCTGGTTATTTCCACCCCCGCCAACCCTAAAAGTTAGTCTGAGATAGACAGCCCTGTGGTAAATGAAGGCAGAATGCTACAAGTTTGCCAAATCAGAAGCAATGGAAGAGTTTATAATGAAAAGGCAATTGCTAAGCAATATTGACTGTAGAAAGTTTGGTCATTTTCCATTCATGTATTATGAATCATGAATCTCATATTTCTTATTACAACAAAAAGCTTCAGCCTTACAGAACAGGATTAAATTTCATAGATGGGTAGTTAGGCGGGTTTTCTTATACTTGTGTATTTTGAAACAAATAAAATGTTAGAAGCAAGTTTCTAAAACGTGTATATTAGATGAATTCCTAACTGCTCTCTGCAGCTTTGAAAGCTTTCTTTTTAATACAGAATCCCTTTCAGCAAGCCCAGAAGGCAGAAATGGATTGTAATCCAAAGCAGAGCTTGAATACTTGTCTATAAGCTAGTAAAAAGGAATAGCATCACGGTTAGAAGCTGATACCAGAGATAAATGCAAATAGGAGGCCTTCCAAGGAGCAGCTTTGGCAATGTGCTTAAACTGCTCTTTTAAAAATGCTTTTAACAGCATGTGAAAAGTATATGCTTAAAGGAAAACTGTATCTGGTGTAAGAACTGATTAAAAATTAATTTACAATAAGAGCATGAAAGGTAGAAGAGGACAGGCTAATGTTTTATTTAAAATGTTTCTGTAAGTTTTGCTACAAAATTGAAAGCCACAGGATGCAATTCAGTCAGGACCTCCATGACGGGTGAAATGTTTCTTTGAGGAAAGAAATTTAAAAAATTCCAATGTCAAGTAATAAAATTAGGAAACAGTTGTGTTGGTTTTGAATATGATGTTTTCCAGCAGTAAGAAAGAAACATGAAGGGTGAAACCCTTGCCTAACTGAAGACAAGCCAAACCCAGAATAAGTGCTGCATGATGGCTAGTGCAGTATTTTTGCCTGTTTGATTGTGATAATATTCAGTCTCTGAATGATAACATACATAGACTGACCAAATCAATGTAAAATGTACATATAGTGAAGCACAAATTGTAATGCTGCTTATATTTGTTACAATCCTGAAGATCGTCTTTGGGAAAACATTGAGGGCTTTGATGTTTGGCCAGTCAGAATTAATTTATAGGAGAAGAGCTAAATGAAAAGCTGGCTAAAAGAAGCAGTGCTATTTTTAGAATTCAGTCTGCGTACTAATTAGAGGGTTGGTTCTGTTAATTTTACCTAATTATGCTTCTTCCTATATGTTGGCTAGAATTGTAAGATTAGGATTATGGTATAACATGTCGTGGCTGGACCTAAGTTAAAAGAAGAAATAGCATTGGAAGAAAATCTTGTCACTGCCATCACTAATAAGTTATTGCTGGAAAAGAATATTTTTCACTCAGATGCTTGCAACCCGATACGAGTCCTCCCTCAAAACAAGAAGAAGAGTTAGCTAAAGCTGCTGATGGAAATCAAGAAAACAAAAGCAAATGCTTACAGAAAAAAAAAACAAAAAACAACTGCTTCAAATGTTGATTACGGGGAGGAATGATTTCAGAAGTGTGGTAATGTAGTAACAGTGCTGGATGTGTATAGTATTTTTGACAGGTCCTTCACTTCCTTACTGTTCAAGGGATAGCTGCTATAGTATATGCCTGTCTACCCCTCGTTTTGATTAATAGCATCAGTTCCTTTCTGAATGTAGTTTTGTTGAGCCCTTTCTTTTTGTGATCTTCACTTTGTCTTTAAATCCATTCATCATTCCTAGCGTTCCCATAATGTGTTCCTGGCAAGCTCTTGTGAACAAGGCTTAGGATCAGATACACACAGTGTCTGCATAAAGTTGTTTTTTTTTTTTTTTAAATGGATGAATATCAATCAGATTTTTTGCAAACTTTTTTTTTTTTTAATTTCTGTTGACTTATGACTTCATCCACTTAGACCAGTATTGTATTTCCATAGACATGGACATAGTGTATGTAAAGTGCCTCTATCTCTGAACACCGCAAGCCGTATTTACCAGGTGCATTTGTAACAAAATAATGCAACTTTCTTTTAGAGAGTTTTGTAATGGTATAACTCTCCTGATCTCCATAAAGATACTTCTTACTTACTATGGTTTCAGTGGAATTAGATTGGACCCTAGCATTTACGTAGTAGAGCTGATGTTAGACAAATAAAAAAAGAAAAAGTTTATTTTGACTAAGTGCATTAAAAAAAGTCCACCACCCATGTAACTCCTGAATACACAATGAAGCTGGTCTTCTCTATGTGAATGGAGAGGGAACCATTTCTGTTCTGTACAGGTAAGAGTGCTGGCAGCGCTGTATTTTTTCTGTGTGTTTCCAGCAGAGGGCAGATAGAAACACCTTTTCCAACTTCGGGAATATTTGGGAAGGAAAGTTCTGCTGTATAAACAAGAGCAGCAAATTTATATATTGCACCAATAATCTATGAATCTGCAATAAGAACTAAAATCAAAACAATTTTTCATACAAAAGCAAAGCCAAACAAGATCCAAAACTTGAAGCATCAGTTTTTAACTTGTTGCTGTAGAATTGTCCTTTTTTTAACCTTCCTCTCTTGATATTAAACCATGACATCAGCTGTTTTGTCTCCAGATTTTCCCTTTCTGGTTAGCATTGAAATTTGCTAGGATTATACAAATGATATGTAAGAGGGAAAAATTATAGGTACTGCCAGTGTTCTTAGGTGTTCAAAGTCTAATCATTTTTTTTCCTTAGTTGAAGATACTGGCTATCCACAAGTTTTTTTTGCCAGATTTCTTCCAGCTGAAACTGCAGCATTCATCTTGTGACTGAGGCACATCGTGTGTTCCCCCTTGGGCACCCATTACTTCTTTTCTGAAGCAAAATAAGTAATCTCCAAACTGAGAATTTCAAATTGGTCAGTTATTAAGCAATTCATCTGGTCAGTTATTTCAGTATCTCATCGGACTGACCATAAACCAGGCTCTGACGTCATCCAGTGTGGCCTCCAGGAGAGTAGGAGGATGTCAATCTTGCAATTAAATTTATTTTCTTCCTGTAGAAGACTGATTCCCCAGCCAAGGAAAGTACCTCTTTGGGACAACATGGATGAAGAAAAATTTGTAGCCGTTGGAATTTCACAAGCCTGCAGTTGTCATGTAGAGAAATTTAAGAGGTGCTGGTACAAGTTAAGAAAGTTCACTTCCTGCTGCTCATGTCTCAGTCTGCCTCCTTATCTCTTGTATAGAAACTACCTTAATTTTCCTGTTATGTAATGGGAAGACGATGCAACCTTTGAGAATTTGGCTTTAGCTTTGAGAAAAAAAATTCTGAAGAATTTATCTGAACACATTTGCCCACATCAAAAAAAAAGAAGAAAGACAGCTAACTTACAGCTTTTTAAATATCTAGATGGAATACAATTGTTATTTTTCACTGCATTCCACATCTCCTGGGTAGTGTCCAGGGACTCCAGATAACACCGTGTTTTGTCACATTGAAGTAATTCTGTGAGTTTTTGCAAAGTATTAGTGTCACAGCAGCCAATAACCGTTGTTGTTATGTTGGTAAATGAGGGATATTTCCAAAACCATCTGGACTTTGCCATGTTGGCCTACATGTTGATGTCGCTACTTTTTTATATCAACATCATGTCTGCAAGTTCCAGTGATAGGCATCTCCGTCTAGGTGCAGTACTGTGAAGAACTGCAGTCTTAAGTCAATGAACTACAGATGCAGCAGAGCATCCAGGGCTATTCTGCTTGGATAAACAGAGACTTTGACAACAAATGGATTATCTTGTTGATCAACTATATTTGAGTCATAGAATCATAGAATTGCTCAAGTTGGAAAAGACTCTCAAGATCATCAAGTCCAAACTCAACCTAACCATACTACCCTAATATTGCCCAGACTGATGGGCTTTAAAAATCATGTTTTCTCTTGAAAAAAACTGGCATATTTAATCAAAGTCTTTGTCTTTATAAAGTATTTGCTCAGTATATAGAGAGAAAGGAAAAGGGTCTGGGCTGGATTTTCCACAGCTTGTAGTGACACAGGATTGCTGAGGGGGAATATAGGCTAAAAACCACTGTGGCATCGCACTCTATCATTAGGTCAGAAATTAGTATCACCATGGGCTTTTTCAGTCCTCGTCTTTAGTTGAGCTCCAGCAGGTGGCATCAGTCTGAATAATCAGTGTCAGCTATTTTTTTCATTTACCCTGCTGTTCCATTCCATGTAATTATACGTATAATACAAGAACAGTTACAGTGTAAATTACTAGCCCTTTACTGACAATTTTGTCTTTCACATACTATTCTTTTCCCAATAACTTATGCCCTCCTACATTGCAGTAGATTGCTCCTAGAAATGGCAATTAAGTTGAATATGTAAGGCCTAAATCCTCAAAAGGAAGCTGAAATATAGGATGGATGCTGGATCTGGTGAAGGAGGAGGCCATTTGGCTGGCTGCATCCCCAGGCTGCTGTCCAGGGAGAAGTCAGACACTAAATGTAAGAAGAGCACTCCTACCTGAACTGCTCCTCCAGCAGTTTTGCTTTACTTCCCTCACAGCTTAGTGTCATGTCTATTCAGTTTCATGGCTTGAGAGAGCTGAAAGTTGAATAATTGCATGTTAACAATTCTTGAGGTGTTCTGTTTCTGTGGAGATGGGAGAAGAGTAAGAGATATTCTGTAACAGAAGCAGATTCCTTCAATAAGAAAAATGAAGAGTATTTTAGTGAGGCAATAAAACAGTTGGATATCAGCTCAGATGAATTCCAGTTGCCTGCATGATAGAGATCCTAGCCATGCTCATTCTTTCACCAAATCAAATAGTTAAAAAATCTACCTTTTCTATGAATTATTGATACCTTCAGAATTACCTTTGCACTCTGCAATAACCAAGAAATATTGCTCTGGGGATGGAGGATGAAGATACTTCAGGAAAAATTTTTCTGTAAAAAAAAAAATGTTCCTGTGAAAGAAAACTATTTTCAAAATGAAATGAGACCATCTGAAACACTTCAAATTGCCCTATATTTCTGTGGCCTATGAATTGCAACTCAGATGTAAATCTGTCTTCCTTTGGAGTCATTGGGATAACACAGCTGCTTGGCTGGGTCTTTCAGAGGTTTGGTCACTACCACACATTATGCTTAATGACTTACTGATACTGTTTTTCTTGAATTATAAAGAACATAAAGGAACAGTCATAAACATCTTACTTTCCTTGCAGTTAGTGGTGCTCTTTGATAGCTGTTAAACCCTTGGGATATCTTCTTTTGTGGTTTTAACCTTAATTAACTCATTAACTGTAGGCTTTTAAAATATTAACTTCAGCTACCTGATAATTGGTTGATGTTTTAATTGCCTTTCCATAACTGATTACAGAGTTTTGGACATTTCCTGTAGCCTTACAAGATCTCCATTACTTGCTTGTTTTTTGAGCAAAGAATGTATTTTTTCAACAGTGTTTCCTGTATCCAGGGCTTTTCAAATTTAACCACAACAATTGGTAAATATTTGAATATGTTTGTGAAAATTGTAGATCTGGTTATTTGGCAAAATTTCACGGGCTTTTAATAAAGCATTTTAGTGTTTCTCAATCTGGATGCCTGGAAGAAGTCCAAACAATAATATCCTCCCATATCAGCCTCCACAGCAGCAGAAAGTCATACTGTTTCTATGACAACAAATAGCTTTTTCATCTTCCCCAAATCAGTTCTCTGAACATAGTAGCTGTATAACAGATTAGTGGGATGACAGCAAGCCTTCTGGATTTGAAGGTACACAGGTGCCTATAAAGATTCATATTTCTCAGGCTTTTGTTATGCTAATTCTGTAGTAACAAACCTTGTCTGCAGTGCAGCAGGGAGATACCTGAAAGAGCTTCAGGTTAGGTAGCTCGGGCAATGACGCAATCTAGCCAGTGCATAAAGAGCTATGAGTTCACTTGCTCTGCTGAGAAGTGACCTCAGTGCATTGGTTTGTCTTATTCAAATGCTTCCCAGTGAGTTACAAGGAAGCTGCAATACAGAATACAGTTTTTCTAACAGAAAAAAAACCTGTTATCTCCTGCCTCATATTGCACTAAAAAAAAATACTTCAGCCTAAGAACAAACTTTCACATTTTACTTAGGTCTTCTCCTTCCTTGTTTTTGAGAATGCTTTATATAGTTTCATTCCTCCTGAATCTCCACTGAACATTTATTTTGCAGTCTCACTTCATTGAGTGAATGAGCCAGTTTCAAGCCGTCTTAACCTTTCAGCATCTTCTCTGCTACCCTTGATCCTCACTATTTCTTCCTCATCTTTCAAAACTCAGCATTTCTGGTTTTTCCTCAAGCCTCTGTCTTAACATCTTCTCTGGCTGTGTCTGCTCTGAACACCAAAGCTGTGGCAGCAGTCTGTGGGGAATTGCTGGCTTTCCTTTCCACCAGCTGGCAGGGCAGGTGGCAGTGCTGTTGTGTGTTGATAGCATGGGCTCACTGTTCTTCAGGCACCTCCTCTAAATCTAGCCCTCGGAGCTGCCAGAATTAATGGTAGCCACTTGTGGACTCTTTCTAGATGCCTGGTCCCTTGCAACAGCTTAGAGAGCAGACAGGTAGTTTGTAGCCTGCCTTCTCTGGTGGCATCTACAGCAGTCGGTTAGACATGGCTGCACTTGCCTCTTCACTCCCCATCCAGAACAAACACATTTCTTATTTGCCTTTTGTTACAGCTTTGGGAAAATCTTTCTTCACAGCCTAGCAGGGTCAAAATACTGATAGTTGGCAGCAGGAGAGAATCTTTTGTTTTGCATTGCCTATTGAGATTTTAAGTTTCAAAGAGAATGAACTGTATCCAAGATAATGTGAACAGGCTGTTGTTAGTACTGTGTGCTGTGGATACTTAGCTGTGTTTTATGTAAAGAAGACCTGTTTTTTCACCTATTTTTCTTGAGCACTTGATGTACTGTATTTTTTGAAGCCCTTCCAAATTGTATACTAAATCAAGGAAAAAGCTTCCTTTTACTGTTTTCTAAACAAGCACTCTCTTTTATTAAAATACTGACTAAGTCACAGAAGACATAAAAGAACCAAGTGGATAATGCTGTTGGAGGCTTTTCATGGAGGAAATGCAATTCCAGCACTGTGAGTTTTACTCCAATATGTATGATATTTTCTTAAGCACAAACATGCCAACTGTACTCCACATTATGTTCTGGATTTTGCACCAGATAATGGTGGATATAATTAGCAAATGATCTGGAATACACAAAGCAAAATACAATAGTATTCCAGAAGTAGTAATGGTCCACTGAGCCACAAAGTCATGCTAGCATCCTAGTAGAATTCAGATCAGGTATTTAGACCTGGAAAATGAATGAAGGCACGGAATGAAATAGAAAGATGGGTATTTCAGTATTCTTAATCAAAGTCTCTCTGAGATGAATCAGGCTCCCTTTAGGGAAAAAAAAAAGTCTTACAGGCTCCTGTAGTAATATCTTCTTTATATTTGAAATTCCTTGTTCAGGCAAAGTTGAACTACCTGGAAATGAGTATGGAGGAATGTATCACAGCATAAGAGAAACATTGTTAACCTCCAATGCCATTTTGCTGTTTTCCTGACAAAAGAGATGGAGAAGTGCGTGGTGGCAGCTTGATGATATGAAAGGCAAGTGAGGTAGAAGTGTGATATAGGCATATGGTGTAGTGAGTAAAGCACCACCTGGTGAGATTGGAATTTGCTTTTTTATCTCTGCCTCTGATCAAATGTTTGGAGAAAGAGGACAAACATCAGTTATGCATGCTGTAGATGCTTTTTTTTTTTTTTTTTGCACTCTTAAAGGCTGATCCATTTGTAGCACCAGAATTATTTCTACTGATTTTACTAGCGCTCAAATTCCATGAGCAATGTTGCAGACCTTACATGTTACTCTCATTGCTCCACAAGGCCATTGAGGTGGACAACTGAAGATATTTCATAGCCTGAGTGCCCTGACTGCTGAACTATTAGATATGGAGATAAAAGCCACATTTTTTTTTCTGTGTTTTTGTGGAGATAAATCTGTGATGCACACTGCATGATGCCCTACTATAGTGATTTGAGCCTGTATCAGTTTAAGTGGAAAAATGTATTATTTGTCAGTAGCAACACATTTCATCAGCTCCAATTATTCCACTGATGGTGAGATGAGATCTGAGCTCAATATCTGAACTTTAAGTCTACAGTTTGATAAATATACCTTCTGTGTATCAAAATAATGATGTGTTGAAGACGAAGACCGTTTATTTATGTCATTCATCTCTTTGTGGCTGAGGAATGAAGCACAACTGCTTTTAGGTACAAGGGAAGAAACAAATGTTCTTTGATAGAATTAATTTTAATAGATGTCTACTAGAAGATGTCTTTTGCTGCTGTGTCAGCGAAGATATTCCAAGAGGGGCAGACTGATAGAAAAGGAATTGTCAGAGGAAATGTGGCTGGAGTTTAAAGGATTGTGTGGGGTAGTAAGCATATGATACTTTTTCATTTGCCTTCTGTCCAGAGACTTACTAAAATCAAAGCAATTTTCCTGGCTGCAACCTAGAACTGTAAAACTCATGAATACAAAATATGTAGATAATCCAAATACATTTGCAGTCATGCTGTGTACAAGCAGATAGCCCATTTCTGTAAGCCTCTAGAGGATACTTGCAAGTACTGTGGCAGAATTTGTCCTTGACTATATATTATATCAAAAAAAGGAAACTGTACTTAGGACGTACAGTCTTGAAATGAAAGGTCAGATAATTCACTAAAACCTCTACTTAATGTGTAGTTCTCTAAGCACAAACACTGATGTATGAGGAATATTCTTGATTAAATCCTGTGTGTCACATCCCTGCTAATACCATAATGTTTAATGGATTACAGTGGAAGATAATAAGCAAGAAAGACCACAGGAAGAACAGTGTGATTCTTTAATTATGCAAGCAGTAAAAGGGTAAGCTATTTTATCCTAATCAAAGATACGAGCAGCTAGACAAAATGTGAATTACTGTTTTGTTTTTTAATGTTAAAGTAATTCAACTTTCCTTGAAAAAAATTTCTCCTGGTGATTGGTGCATGACATGGAAACATTTGGTGAACCAGTGTGTATGGGGATAGGGCAAACGCTGCTAGCTACCCAGTAGCACCTTCTTGAGACTTGCCTATGACATCTTGTTGTAGTTTCTCTCTGCCACAAATAGTGTTAGTAATTAACAGCATGATACAGACACCTGCTTCAGCACCCCTGTCACTTTTGACATACTCTTTCTTACTTTAATAAATTAATAATGACCCAGTCAGATCTGAATTGACAGCTTAGGTTTTGAGCCAGTATGTTAAAGTCATTGCCGTATTTTGGGAATGTCTTTGGAATTTAAAACTCTTGATCTGAAAGACAAGGAAGAGGCACAGAACAGCCTGTAGCCTGCTCATTCTTTCTGTTTATGCTCAAATGGTACATGGTCTCTTGGAGCCTGCTGTGATATGGCACAGATTAAACCAAGCCTTAGCTGCAGTCTAAGCCTGGTGGGGAGTCCTTGAGCAGTACATCCTCTGTATATGCCCTGAAGTATATTTATTCCTGTGTTCATAAATAAAGTATTAACAAAATACCTGTTTGAAATGTAAGGCTGCACCACGAGGCCTTCTACTGAATCCCCAGTGCTGCAGAAAGTGTGATTTTCCTCACTGTGGAATTTGTACCATTTGGCTAATCATGAACCAAACCAAAAGCAATTTTTTATAAGGAGCAGTAGCCATCACCTCCCCTCCATTAGCTCTGTGTGGAGGTCAGCCATTTGTCTGCTGGCAGGTTAGAACCACCATAAACATCTTTTCTCCAAAGTACTCACCTAGGAAATAAACTGTAATTTCATTATGATGGAGCTATCAGTAAGCTTGTCTCATATCTCATTTCTGTCTCCAGAAACATTATTCTTATACTACTACTCACAAGCACTGAAAAAAAAAATTTGAATGAATTCCAAAACTTCTTCCATCTTGCCTGATTTGCAAGTGAAACTTAACAATTTCCCCTATTTTTTTTGCAATATGTGGCAAGTGAGTTATGCAACATGAAGAATTCCTATACTTAGAGCTCATCATGGCATAGCAGATTCTGTCATTTGGTATAAAGTTGTTCAATTGTGTCATACAGATGGTGATGTCTAATTCATAATGAAGTCTTTGTTTTCGTGTTTACATGACTCTTTTGTGGTAGAATTGCATCAACAGCAAGGATAGGAATGTAGGTCTTGTGTCCAATGGTAGAGGCCTATGAAGTGCACAGTATATAGATATATAGAATGTTACTTCTTTAGAATATAGTTAAAGAATACTCAACAAAGTGAAAATTTCAGTGTTTGTGAAAAACACTGCTTTCTTTTTTGATTGATGGGTTTGATCTCTCTCTGACCATGTCACCGCATCAATCTCAGTTATTCTTGGGAAGTAGAATCATTTTAGGTTTGCATTGGCCACATAAAGAACAGTAGACTTGTATGTAGTTTAAGGTGCACTTATACTCTGTGGAGCTTTTGAGGAAAGTGTCCTTTCTGTCTTTAAGCTTTGATGAGAATAGAAAGACACATGTCACAGTTTTTTCATCAAGTACTTTTAGAAGTATTGTTTAGGACTGATATAAACTCAAGGGATTCTGAAAACAAGATAAACTATAATTGAGTTTTAAGCTTCTTTCTCCATGAAATTGCATCTTGTCAAAAATTTAATCAGTTATGCTTACACAGTAGAATAGCAAATGTTTCTACAAAGAGGAAAAAGAGATGAAGAGAAATGAACCAAAGCTGCTGTTCTCTTCCATGCTGCCAACCCTTGCTTTTTCATACATGGGCAGCAACAAAGAGACAAATAGCAGAAGGAATACCAGTTTGTAAGGGCATTTCTTTAAAAGATGAAGAGGTGTACACATCTAGTTCACTCCATTGGACCAAAGGAACAGCTCATTGGAATGGATCCTCCAGTCTCTTGAAAAGTTTCTGAACTCCTGATAATATCCCTGTGATCTCGCCCAGTACTGGCGGAGAGAAACTTGTAAATAACGTGTGAGATTTCATTGTCCATAATTCTTGTTGGCGTTTTCTTACTAGCACATATTTTTCTTACAACTTTTATTCAGTAACGATGTTGTGTTATTCTGGAGACTAAGGGACAAAGGGTTAGTTTTTATCCACGGTCCCTGAATTTTTTTTTTTTTTTAAACTTACGGTTAAGTGTCATTTAACTTTGTTGATTCTCTCTTTTTCCTGTTTTCTTTACATCTATTCTTTTCTTCTGTCTGCCACACTAGAAGGTCACACAAAGAGCTCTGATAATTTTGGTGCATCTACTCGTAAATGCAAATTAATTGTTCCAATAGAACTTTCCTCAGGGAATGGAAAACGAATGTGGCCACAACTCCCTTCTGAACTTTGCAGTATCTAGTAATTTAAGGCTGGGCAACATACACTAAGCATCTTGCTCTCCCACTTTGCCACCTCCCAAAGACCTCCGCAACATGTTGCAGCATCTCTGAGGCTTTCTCCTGATGTTACTCAGCATTTCACAAGCAAATGTTCTGTACTACTGCTGCAGGGTGATTTTAATCCTTGCAACAGATGTGGCTATTAAAGCCATTGCACAGGTCTGCATTATTGAGGAACGCTTTTGTTGATTAGTAGCAGAGGCTTAACATCTTTTGCTCTGTTGGTGTTAAATGAGACTGACATAAGAGTTATATAGTAATTATCCAATTTTAATTTTTAAATCAAATTGTAGGGGAACAGGGAAGTAGTGACTTTGTTCATGCTCCGTCAGTTATCTTCTGTTTACCACTACTCAGTATATCCTCAAGACATTTGTTATATCTGTCCTCCAACTGTGTTAAAACTGAGACAACATTGCTTTGAATTTTGCGTGCAGGCAATTTGGTTACTTTGTGCTAAGCCAAGATATGGGAACAATCAAGCTAAAACACAACTGGCTAATCACATATGTGGAATTAAAAGAAAAATAAATGCTATTTTCAGTAAGTGTGCTGGTTATGAATACTGTGTATTAAAACAGGCAATACAGAATAACATAAATGATCACCAAATTTATAAATCTGCAGAAAACTGATTTAAACATCCTTCCAAAACAATTTTTCTTGCATTTGTGACAGATGTCACTTTCAGAATAAAAGTGTTTTGTATCTAAATGAAAATCTTCCTTAGAAAGATTTTCTACTGTTTTCCTAACTGGGAATTAAAAATATGTTTTAAATTGTTAATTCCTTAATTGACTTCATTAGAAAATAATATATGAATTAGATCATAATTGGTCTTAAATTAAAAGCCCTTGTTTATAAAATGTTCTAAAACTGATCGGCTATGAAACTAGCTGCACACTGTGTCATTTCCCAAATACTGTGAATTAAATTGTTACTCTGAGGTAATTGCTCCAGACTTAATTTAAAATGCTGAGTAGTGTTAATGCTTGTATAGGTTAGGCTGTTCCTTCTTGATGTTTACTCGGTTTGTCTGTTGTGGAAAGGAAAAAGTAGAAAATATGAAGAAAATTAATTTTAAAAGGCATTTGAAAGTCCAGACTATATTGCACTCAAATCCTATTGCATAAGGGATTAAATACATGGTGGTTGTGCTAAGAGAGACAAGTTCTGAATGTATTCTTCCTTTCTTTCTTTACTGGGGTAATTCAGTGTTTGCAGTTTCTCTGAATGAGTCCAACAGCAGGGTTCAGAGAAGACACAGGACTCTTAGAAGGAAGGTGACCTTTATTTTCTGGCACTGCTGAAGTATCTTGGACTGCTGTTACAAATGTGCTTTGCTAGGAACAGGGCAGAAATTACTATGCATTGAATAGCGGCCATGTTACATGTGTCTTTTTTTTTTTTTTTTTGTAATCTTAAACCAGTTGAAAATAAACTGCTGAGATCTAAGCCCAACGAAGGCAAGGAAAAACACAGTAATGGAGGAATTGGTAGGATGGAAAATATAGAAACTATTTGAGTCCTCTAACATACATGAGAGGAGTGTTTTTTAGAGACATTTGCCAGTAAGAACTTTCTCTGAATTTCGTTGGCTTTCACGCTGCTGTGAAGCATTGCTTTTGCAGATTGAGGAACAGATTGATTCTCCTTGAGTTGAGAAGATTTGTGTTTTCTTTGTTTCCAAATTATACTCAAGCACATTCTTAGCTGTATTCTGAGTATCTTCTAGATAAGAAAATCATCAGTTTCTTCCTTTCCTTCCTCCAAGAGAAGTTAAGAGTCTTGTTATTTTATCAGGTTGCAGAAGTGGAGCAACCTTTCCCACTTGTCAGGGAAATAGCAGCTGGACTCTATTTTGTTCTAACTCCCTGACCTGTCATTCTCCCATAGCAGCTGCAATGCAGATTGCTTTCAGTTGATCTGTTGTTTGTCCTCCCTGTTTTTCCCCTCACTCCATTCATCTTAGGGATGAAAGATCTGGAATATCTTTCTCCACAATTTAGTTGAGTCAAGATCATAGCTTTCCACCTTGTAAGATTTTTTTTTTTTGGTGTAAATTTTTAAAGAATTTGTATGGATATTTCTACTAGCATAGTAAGATGCATTTTCTCTGTACCTTACAGCATGAGGAAAAGTTGCAGATTTAAGCTATAAGAGAGCCTTAGGTTATCAACTGTTACTAATACATACAGAATCTCATAAAGGGCAATTTAGAACATATCATTGCCTAATTTGTACAATACATTGGGTGTAGAACAAGTCCAATAGAAATTTGTCTTGTTAGAAGGAGCCAGTTCTTTTTATCTTACTGACAGCTGTGCATCCTTTGAGCAAAATTCTTTTTAGACAAACACTGAAAAAAAATCCTAAATACTAACAGAGCTACTAAACTACTGTGTAGGAAAGATTTAGGCATACTGAGATATATAAATTTTGTCACATTTTCAGAAAAGATGAATTTTCTGCTTTCCTTTAATCAAAAAATGAAATTAAGGATATCATGATGAATAGGAACACTAACATCAGATTAAAATTTATTTCTCATTTACTTTAGTTCTTCACAGTGAATGATACGTGTCTTGAAACAGTGAGCTTCATAAAGCATCATGGAGCAACTTGGAGGAAGTTTTTCACTCAGAGGGTGGTGGTGCACTGAAACAGGTTGCCCAAGGAGGTTGTGGATGCCCCGTCCCTGGAGGCATTCAAGGCCAGGCTGGACGTGGCTCTGGGCAGACTGGTCTAGTGGTTGGCGACCCTGCACTCAGCGGGGGAGTTGAAACTCGATGATCTTTGAGGTCCTTTTCAACCTAGGCCATTCTGTGATTCTATGATCATCATGCCACTGATTTCCAGAAACCTTGTGCCAGGTGCTCTGCAGCACTGATAGCCCCTAATGGTCCTGACCAGCTTCACCTGAGTTCTCCCACCTCCTGCCTATTTAAGGCACTCATCTTTAAACTTAGTGCTGGCCTACAGGTTCTTCCATGGGAAGTGTTATGGAGTGTTGTTCTCTATCTTGGCCATAGTCATGTCTGTTCTTATCTGCAGACTCAGGTGAATAGGCCATAGCCTATTTATGGATGTTCTGATTTAGCTGAAGACCTATCCAATCTCTATGGACCTCTGTGGCTTTCTCTGGGTTATATCTGACATGGAAATGTGAGTTCGTTATCTAGCTTGATTTTGATTTTCACCGATTTGTTTGTGTGTGGCTTGGGGTTGAAGGTGGATGCTATCTCTGGAGCTGCTCTCATAAGATATTGCGTGATGAGCTTTATTATAATGTAACCTCCTGTTCCTTTGAATCCTTTTACTATTTCTCAGTTTGAACTTGTGTGTTTGTACGCCTAGTATTTCCTGTTACTTAGCTAGTTTGGATGTACATATCTTACTGGTAATGAGAACGTGTGAACACAGTTCTTCATTTCTTTATTAATTCAGGAGCACAAGTAAACAGTTAAGTATGCGCAAGTTTCAAGAGGCAGCTCCAATAAATCAGTGAACATTAAGGAATTCTCTATTTGTGTTTTAAAACTAAAAATTGCAGCAGAAGTTCTACAAACTCAAATGTTCTAAGGCTTATGTTAGTCTGCTACTTTTTAAATTTGAAAATTTTATTTGCAATACTGGAACATTAAGTATCTTAAACCTACCATATGTTGATTTTCAGAATGTTTGTGATATATGGCTCTGTATTGTTAAAAATAAGGTATCAAAACATAAATTAAATCACTGGGGTCTGAAATATGCTTTTATCCATCTAGTCTCCTTGGTTTATTTCTTACAGAAACATAAGGAAAAATACTATTGTGTAACTTGAAACAAATTTGCATGAGTGAAGCATCCACAACAGAAATATAATTCAGCTATGGAATTAGAAAGTACTTAAGTGGTGGGCTTTAGTTTGTTATCAAGCTGCTGGAATATGTATTAATTCTATCAATAAAGGCATATTTCACTCCAAAAAGAGTGAGTACAAAGATGTGTGTAAATACTTATTTTTAATAAGCACAATTAGGTTTACCCATGTGCCTTTCTGCCAGATTTCACCGTTACGCTGAACAGGGCTGGAACTGGAAAACTAACTAGAGCTGAAGCTGTTACTGTGATAAGATGTACTCCAGAAAACACCAAGGGTCCTTCAGAAAAAGCAATGGAAATACTAGTGATTTCTTTTTGTAGCTTCTGTAGTCTGGAGAGGATTAGTAGTTATAGACTTGCTGCTGACATCAGAGAGAACCTTTAAAATACTGGTATAGGGAAGAGGAAAGATTGAGCAATTTGCTGGGGACTGTTCCACGAGCCTATTTCGGTACTGATGGGAATGCAAAGGTAAATGAGAGAGACTTAAGTGAAGTAAGCAAAAGTTGTCTTTGCCTGTGGCTGAGGCAGAAGTAACTGAGTTGAATGAGACCTACTAGTATTCTCAAGAAAAGCTTAAATTTTAGAAAAGGGTTAATTTGTAGAACATGAATAAGCAGTGGAAAAACTGCAAGCTCAAAGCTGAGGCTCAAAGCTTAGTTGAGCAGACCCATGAATCATCCCTTTCAGGATAATTCTCTGTAAGGGCTTTTCAGTGATCACTTTATGTTACAATTGCCCGTCTCTATTTGCAGTGAGTGTTTACATGTGTTCACTATCTATCTTGTTTTATCATTTGTTACTTGGCTCTGACTTCTGTCCAGAGGACTATTTCTCCCTCAGTAGGGAGAAAATATATAATCTGTAATGGTTGTAGAGCTGCTGCTTTTTTTTTTTCTAAACAACAGTGGCTTAAACAGGCATTTGTCAGGAGCATTGTGTTTATGGTTGATTATTTCTTGGTCTGTTCTGACACTGATTCTAGGTGTGTTTGTAGTTAGAGGAACATACATCTTTTTTTGAATTAAACTTCTAATTTTTATTGAAAACCTTGTTTTATTGGCTTGAATATTCTAATTTGATAAATTGCTTTAGCCAGAACTGCCCTCCATGAAATAAAATTATCTTAACACTCTGAAATGTTATTTATGAGTGCAGCTCTATGTCTTGTCCATGCATGATAGAAATGTGAGCTTCTAGAGCTGCTGGAGCTTGGCAGCCTGCTTCATGCCAATAATTGTGGCTTGTGCAGAGAGATGAATACATTTGGCCAGAAATAAACCAACCCAACCCTGTAACCGTCTGTTTTTCAACAGATAGTAGGACTTTCTCTGTATATACTTGGTATTCTTAACTGACATCCCATGGTACATTATCCCTCCTGATCGCTGGGTATTACATTATGACTTCCCACCTCACATAGTAGAAGCCACCTACAAGCAAATGTATTTTCACACGCTGGCTTTGATAAAATTCTATGATTATTCTGTTATTCCATTAACACAAGCTCTGTCTTGATTGACTTGCTAGTCCTGTTTTCAGCATGATCCAAAGCATGAAGCAAGATTGGCAGAGGTAAATGCAAGTGTATGCATGGGCTTCTGGATATGTACTTCAAATTAAGAGAAATGTTTATGGTTTTGCAAGGCAAACTCAGTGTTATGCAGCAGCCCTGGTAGTTAGTTTACCTGTCCCCTTCATTCTCCCTTCTGAAACAAATGTCAAGTAGTATTGGAGATTTTTTTCTGCAAGCTCTGTAGAAAAACTGCAAACCAGTAGAGGTTTACAGTTTAAAATTTTTGAGATATTTTGCTGGAGATGTGTGGTGAGTTGACATGCAATGCAGCCAAATGCCCAGCTCAATGCTCATTTGTTCCCTTTCCTCATGCTGCAAAGTGGACAAATAGCAGGGAAAATTCTGTAGGGTGAAATAAAGACCAGGAGATTGTTCCCCAGCCATCATCTTGGGGAATATTCAATTCGGGAAATATATATATATCAATATTTATATTGGGAAATTTATATTGGGAAATATACATATAAATATATAATACAAATATATATTTGTATATATATTACATATTAATATATAATTAATATTATATAATATATATAATTAATACATATAAATATATATATGTATATATTACATATTATACATATTTATATTATATATTTATATGTATATTTCCCAATATAAACATATGTAATATATTTATATATTACATATAAATATATATATATTTTTATATATATAAAATTTACTGTCAATTAAAATACTTTGGTGTTGGGGAACAAAACCCCACTCCTGCATGATGTGGGGGGGTGAGTTGTTGTGGTCAGTCTGTAACAGCTCCTCTCTACTGCTCCTTCATCCTCATGCATTTTATCAGTTTGAGCAAAGGCCTTTCCCACAGGCTACAGTCTTCAAGTTCCTCCCCATTCATGGTGGCCTTATGGCTACGCTGTGGTTGCCTCCTCTGTTGTGGTCTTCTCTACAATTTGTGGGGGCTTTCTGCTCCAGAGCCCTAGAGCAACTTCTTGCCTCATTCTTCAACCTTACTGGATATGTTCTGCAGGCACCCCTTGCATGTGCTGCCTTTTGCCTTTTTTTTTTTAACACTGAGACAGAGGCTCAGCTGCCCCTTGTGATGGGGTTGCTGTGGAACCATCTGGAACCCTCCAGAACCAGCTGTGCCTGGCAACCGGCAGCCTGGGCCTCTCCTCACAGAGGCTGCCCCTGTGGCACCTGCTAACAATATGTCTGACAGAACTTGTCCCAGCGATGCAACAATCTGAGGTATTTGGTGTGGGAGATTACCACAGCCATGATGACTGTTCTTCCTGTTGCAGTAGTGTGGACTTACAGACTTGTGTGATTAGTGTGTTGTCAGAGCCCTGCTGCTTGTGTGGATGGCCTGGCTCGTTAGTGGTGAGAACTAGATATTCCCTTTTGTGTTGTGCCAGTGTATGGGAACTGCTGAGTCGTGGCCTGAACCACTGATTGAGCACCTGGAGGAAAGACCCAGTCAGCCCTGGGAGCACAGGTGAAGGCAGTTCACTCTGTGACTGGAAGGGGTGGGACCAGGCTCTTAGGCCTCATTGAAGGGCTGACCCCTACTGAGGAAGGGTCTCTTTCTGGAGATCCCTCTTTGGAGCTTTTGCCTGTGAACCCAGAATCTTCTGATATGGGTTAGCTATCTACTTCTCTTCCTTTGCAGCACCTTGCTATTGTGCTGGTCCTTCCACCTCTTTTGTAATGCCTTTTCCATTGTGTTGATCTTTCCAATCACAACAGCCAGCTTCAGCTTTGAGGTTAAGCAGTAAAAGTCCTCTGCTATCAGTCTCTTGGTTCTTAGTCAAAGAAGGCTTGTGATGCTGGGATCCAGCACAGTTTAGAAAAGTGACTCTTGTTTATAGGTCTTTAGTCCTGGCTGCTGTGGGTATGGGTGTTGTCTGTTATTCTGGGAGGCTCATCTAATGCATACGATGTCTTGATCCCCTGCTGCCTGTTTGGGTCATAAGAAGAACATTTGTTGCTGAATACCAGCACAGGATTGGGAGCTTGGAGAAAGACACTTCTGGCCCATGATGGGAATTAGGTGGGTAAGGTACAGGGAGCTTATGGCTTTTGTAAGTGCATTCTGAGACAGCTTCTTCAAAATTAGTGACCAAGAACACATGCTATGAGCAAAGGATCTGATTTTAGTGGTTCCTGGAGCTGTGGTGTGTGTATACATACGTTTAATGCTTTCTGAAGTTATTTAATGAAAATGTTGGCGGTAATTTGTGAAAACATTAGAATAATGTTGTAGTACATACTATGAACCTTATTATTTCTTACCAACTATGAAGATATAATTTATGTTATGTGAACTGTTTTCTGTGTGGAAAAGCTTATGTGTTTGTGAATTTATTGGACTCTTGTCTTCAGTTTTTTTATACTCTGTTTACTTAAACTGTCACAATTTTATTAAACTGCAAAGATATCTATATAATCTAGTGACTAAATGGGTATTTTTTCCATGTAATTTAATGAAGTATTTTGTTAACAGCTTATTTGCGTAGTGCTTTATTTTAATAAAATTCTATTTTTAATGTTTTCTTAGAAATGGTAAGGAGATAACAAGGTTGATATGGAATAATCAGTAACTATCTCTTAATCTCCTTATTCATGTTTGATTGCTTCTTTGGGAAGTCAGATTTCTGTGGGATTTGGCGAAAACACTTGCACTATTTGACGAGAAACATTTACACCTTTGCACCACTAATTCATATATATATGCACCTGAACAAATAGTCTACTTATTAGTAGTTTTTCTTTATTTTTATTGCAATTTGAGAAAGCTTCGTGATAAATGTGAAAATGTTTAAGTGAAGTCAACACCAGTTGAAATGTTGAAAATCAGAAATAAGTACTATGGGAGTTTACATCTAGTTACATCATTTGGGAATATGCCTGTACTTGGGGCGTGTGTGTGAAAAGATGCACATGTATTTGGCATTTGAGTTACCACTGCTTAACTGGTTTTCAGTCTGGCTGCCTGCTGAGAATCTAGAAGAGCTGTGGCAGCCAGCACTCATGAGCCATGGAGGGAGACATCGTGGTGCTCTGAGCAGTGCTGGGTCTCAGGCTCCCAGAATTCAGAAACTCACTGGGGCCAGCTGCTTCTAGTGCTGCAGGGCTGCATACATGCTGCTCTTTGAGAGGCAGAGTCCCTCTGCCTGGAGCGTGTTCATAAGTGAAGTGGTCTCTGTTTGTGAGCTGCTTCTTTCTGTGTTGTTTTTTTTTTTTTGTGGAGTCCAGGCTCACAGCAAGGCTCTCTGCAGCAAGCTGATGAGCAGCCTGAGGCAGGTGGAGTTCTGCTGAGTCACTCCTCTGCTGCCTTCTTTGGCAAATCCAAGGACTTTCCATCACTGAGCTATCCAGCCCTTAAATTTTGAGGCTGTGTTCAGTCTCCTGCCTGTGGCTGTTTTGGTCAGTCTGGCTGTGAGATGATTAGAAAGGCTTTAGGGGGCCTTGTTAAGTGGGACACAAGCTAAGAAAAGATTCACTATTAGTAGTTCACATCACTATTTATGTTAATAGTGAAGTACCTATTATGAAGGATTTTTTTTTGTGCACAGTAAACTGAAAAGATGCTTATTTAGATGTAGAAAAGAAAACCTACCAACTCCCAAAAACAGAAGTAAATTGACAGAATATTTCTTCTCTGATTCAGAAAGGCACAGTTATGTAGTCTAGAGCAAATGACAAGATAATTTTGCTGTGTAATCTCACCAACATTATAAACCACTGTTTCTTAAAATTACATTTTTCCTTGTACAACTTAATTTTCTATATTGACAAATACTGAGCAGGAAGGATTCGAAGTTTTTTTTTCTTGCGACATTAATAACTTCACTTTTGTGAATTCTCACACTAATAGTGCAAATCACTATTATATCATGTTCTTCCAGTGGAATTTTCCCTGTCTGTTACTGTACTGTTTCACCTGAAATATAGTGTTGAAATGCTGTGAAATACTCCTGTTTATGTGCTAGGATGAAATGCTGTGGTCTGTTGTTCTATACTGTTCCTCTCTGCAGTGGGCAGGGTAACATGCAATCTCAACAAAAGGCACTTAAAATGTTTCCTAGAATTCAGACTGCTTCTGTCTCTTGTGTTGATCTTCAGTTACATCAGTCTGTCCTCAGTCACCTATATGCTACACATTTCAGCTGGGAGAAGTTTCTCTCTGTGTCTGCATAATATTGACAAGTAGCTTCATTGCTGCCAGAAGTCTGCCTTGTTTAGATTTGTTTTTGGCTGTTTTGCAGATGTACTTCAGTTCTTCGATCTGCAGGGTCTCCTTTCTGTGACCCCTTTCAGCCACTCCAGTAACGTTATCTTGGAATGTGTCCATGTATTGATGTTTTTCTGAAAGGCTTCTCTTTTTTAATCCCACCAGGGTACAGAAGACTGTGTTTCAGCCCGACTCCAGTTGAATACAGAAGTGCTGCAGCGTTGTGATGGTGACACTGGGTATGAGCAATTGCAAATGGATTTCCTCTTCCCTGTGTTGACATGCCTGCAGAGTTGCAATCAGCCTAGAGGTACACACTGAAGTTAGTTACAGTAGGTTTTGGAGCACTATACAGTGGTAGAGGTGGTTCTAGATCATTATAGCTAAAAGTCTGAAATAGCTTGATAAGCTGAAAATCTAGCATACTGAGTCAATACTGTCATATTGTGGTTGATAATGTCTGAATGCATTGAGACAACTTGATGAAATTAAATGCAAAACATCTCTTCACTCCTTTGACTTCAGTAAGCTCTTTGAATCATGGCTGACTTAACTGTGATATTAGAAAGTGACCTTGTTTTCATATATTTCTATACTGTCATTGAAATAGTTTTGGAAGGGATTGTGTTCATGCTTGCACATACAGTGAAGAAGGACATGTGGGTTTTTCTAGTATTCTTCTCCAAATACAAGTTATGCCTAATTGGATTATTTATGTATGGAACGTGATTTTGGGGAGATGTTACCTGTGAAATGTTGAAACCTCTTCTATGGAGTTTTATTTAAGAGACTGATTTCTGTGGAGAGATGTGAAAAATCAACAGCCTTGTATAACTTTCTTTTTATAAATTTGGAAATTAATAGTGCCTGAAACAGTTTCGAACAAGAACAACAATCCATTTATTACAGAATCAGTGGGTTGCCACTCTGAACTGGAGGTTGATTGTTTCCAAGGCTGCAGTAATACCATATGCAAGAGAGTTTGTGATGCTTTGACAGTGTGACTACTGACTTCTTAGCTGCTCATTTTCAAAAACTGATTTTGTCACTAAAGTAATTTTGAGGAGGCAGAGGAATCCACACAACTTCCCTGTTTCTAGTGCCCATTAGATATTATCCATAATGCTCATTCAGCAATTCTTGCTGACATATCATGTTGCCTGCAAACATGTTTGTTAGGTAATTTCTGCAATTCCAAGGCTAAGCTTTTTGTCACAGTGTGAAGCTATAAATTTAAATTATACGAGTAACTGAAAAGAATGGAAAGATGCAGAATAGAATACTAAATCCTTGAAAAATTTGGGAACTTTTATTGGACATTTTCAGAGTGAGTAGGTCAAACAAATGGGGAGAAAATAGGAAGCAAAGAGTGTAGGTGTATCTGTTACTAATGTTGAGGCTTCAGTGGTTTGTCTACTAATGGTTTTTCTCCATATGTGCAAGCAGGTTATCTATTCAGTGTAACAGCAATGACTGTGTACAGAACAGCACTGAAACGCCGTATTTCATTTTGATTATGCTGTGAATAGAGGACAGGAGCTTTTATTATGAGGGTTGTTACTTAGTAGAGACTGGAGCTGTTCAAGTTATGCTATGAATATTAAAAAAGAAACTATTATTAGTTAACGCACCATTTAACAACTATCCCAGCTTCTGTAAATCCTCTTGCAACGTGTTGGTCTCTGCTCAATAGATGTTTAACCTCTGAGGCTGTTAGTCCAGAAAGTTTCTACCTGTTTTCTTGAAAGTATTATTAGTTGACTAAGTAGTATAGAATTGGACTTCTAAATGTGGTTACTATTTTTCAGGGTGTCAGTAATTGAAAATAATGCTTTTCAGAGGTGTGGCTGTTATTCTAAGTGGCTAAATTGTTGGCTCAGGATATGCCCATTTGGGTGGGTTGAGACTAGTGGTGCAGCTGTTGTTCCTGTGCTATCATCTGATAAACTAGAACTGAAAGATGGCAAAAAAAATCTAAAAGTTTGTAGGTAAAGATTTTAAAAGGCTTGGATGGGATATCTGTAAGTGGAATTTCCTAGCTTGCAGCTGTAGAAGCTATAGAAGAGCTGACTGGCCTAATGGTTTGCTCCTTCCTCTGGTCCCTACTGGGTAGGTTTTCTGCAGAGCTGGATGTGAGAAAGAATATGAAGGTGACTGTGGTGTGTTGGCTTTCAAAAGGAAATTGTTACATGCTATGGGTGTTAAAGGCAGGAGCACCTGGAAAAAAATATTCCATTACAGTTTAAACACAGCAGTCATTAAATGTGCTATATATTTAAGTCTTAATGAGAATTGAACTACTTTATTGAATTCTACAGACCTAGTAAATGAGAAAATTAAAATTTGTGAATTTTTTGAAATGGAGGTCTATTTTCTCCATTACAAAGATGGCTAGCTGAAGTTAAAAATGCTTAAACAGTTATTTTCTTACTGTGGTATTTTAACTAGCTGAGTTACTATTTCCTTGGCAATGGCAGGGTGGCAGATAGTTCATCATCCTTAACAGCTGCAGGATATGGGTGCCCATGTATTTCTTACTGAACAAGAATTTAAGGTACAGAATCCTTAAAACTCTTTGTTCCTAGGTTTTGACTATGGTACAATTCCTGCCACCTCTCAAGTCAAGGCCTGAGATCAGATATGTTAAATCTGTCAGTAGGGTAGGTATTTTCTGTAATATTTCAAGTGAATTGTGAAAGTGATTATTACAGGTTTGGTTATGGCAGCTTTCTGAAGGGTTAAGAGTCCTTCGATTTTGGGACATAATTTTATGTAAAAGGAGAATAATTATGGTCAATTGTATTCCCGGACTCTGCCCTGGGTTCCAGGGCACACTGTACTGAATAGTAATATAATATGCAGAAGTAGCTGTAGATAACAGATGGAAAATAATACTATGTGCTTGTATTTAAGCAGCTGAATCTTCCTTTTAATGTCACTGAAGTCAGGAAAGCTTTTTAGTAGATGTAAGGATTGTTAATTTGAATGTTGTTGAGTGGGAATCTATAAATAAGCTAGGAGCTGCAGTTTATAGATTGGATAATGAAGATTTTCCATAGTACCCGTATTCTAAGTTGTGATAAAATTTTAGTAAAAGGTTCCCCCATCTCTTACTGAAGTTTTGTTTTCTCCTGTTTTCCTAAGATCTTGGAACTTTGCTTGCCATCAAATATCGTGCTAGTAACAAGTGTTCGAACAGTTGACACAAGCAGTCACTAAAAGACAGTTTACACTGTTTCAGGAAGAACGATTTTAGAAACAAAATCTGATGCAGTCTGAAGGTCTGATCGGTTAAAGTGCGTATTTCAATCGCTTTCCATGGAAAGTGGGCAGTTTAACAGAATTATCGAGCCTTCTATTAATGGAGCAATACTGAGTTGTCCAACGTCCTTAGTATTACGATGCTATTGCATCTGACTAACTCTTCAGTCAGCGTTTTGGAAATAGACTGGCATAGAATCCATTTTTCAATCAAATTTGCTTGCTACATTTTACGGAGATCTAAATACCAACTGCATGCTGGGAGGAAGAATGCTGTATTTAGCTACCTAGCTGCATTTTGAGTACTCATTCTTCATGTATAGGTAGCAAAGGGGAGTCTACAGACCTAGCTGCATAGAATGTTATTTCTGCTTTCCTTATGGGCTTGCCAAAGTCTTTTTGTGAAGCAGACCAGACTTTGTAGTTTTTAATTTTTTTTATTATTTTAATTTTAAAATAACAGAGCACTTGACAGAACTGTTTCTGCCTCAGAATGGATCAAAAGTCCTCTGGAGAGATTCTTTGTAATTTTCCACCTCTAGGGTGTTGTACCTTAGTTTCTGTCTGAGCCAGTAGGAATTAAGCATAGAGACTTCTACAGAAATAAACCTCAGTCTTAGAGAACTTGCCTACTCATGTCCAAGCTGCGTTTAGCTTTTCAGCTAGAGAAGTATTATATGTACTTGTATTGGGTTCATTGAAGCTATTTTAGTTTCTACCAGTCTGACTTTATATTTTTATATTTTTGGAAAATTTCTGCTAGGTATTATTTTTCTTTTGCTGGAATTTGGTCTCTGATAGCCTTATCAGAAATTTAAATAGTTCTCAAGCTGCTGCGTTCCTGGGTTTGTGATATTTGCAATCCTTCTAAAAGAGGAAAAAATAGCAAGCTTCACTTCTGACACTTTCCTGCTGTCTTGAGCATCTTGGTGGGCCAATGACACTGCTTTGATGTGCTGAACAGTGCAAATCAGAGTAGTGCCTGTGCTGAATGTTACAGGGCAGCTAGTTATGTGCTTCCATATTGTTTTAATACTGTGCGACTTCAGCTAAATGGGTAGACATCCCTTATGGCAGCTGATAGTATGGTAAATATAATTCAGTATGTACATTTTCATTTAATTTAGAGCTGCCGTACACATGGATTTTTCTGGATGTGGTGGCATTTTCTCCATTGATAAGTTTTAAAGCTGGCATGGCTTTGCTTAGCTTTTCTAGGTATTTGGGATCCTACCAGTTTGGATGCTCTGGCACACACAGTGGTGTTACTGGGATTTTCAAACCAGTAGAAGCTTGAATCTGAACTTGATGAGCTGTGCTGTACTTGATAGTGATGTGCAGAAGGCCATATGCATCCCCTTAATGCCAAGTTTCCTATTAATGCACCTTATGTCTGATATGTCCAAGACAGAATGCCTGTCAGGTATTTGGGAACAGGACCTTACTGTGGGTAGAAAAAGCAGAGGAGCTGTTGCTGAGTTTGAGCAACACTCCACTGATTATTGCCAGCTTGGAAACCTCTGACATATCCTTGCATTTCTAGATATGTGACTTTGTAACCCAAATAATTACCTTTTCTTGGCCACTATCCATTCCAAATATGTTTTGTTAGAAATTTGTCCTTTAAGTACCGTTACTTTTCAGCATGTGCTTTCTCAAATACATGTAATGTAATTTGCTCTAATAGTATTTGAAAAATGCAAGTAATGTTTTGAATTTAGCAACCATTAAAGTGACTGAAAGGATAGAAAGGCTGACTTTTTAGTCACTTCTTTGCTAGGGTTTGGTGCTTGACAAACTGTAGGGATGAGTGTCTGCTTATGTGACTAAGCTTCTTAAAATGGTCTAATGTCCTAGAACTGTCTTAATACTTGACATCCTTTGAGTTTTTAATGACTGAAACATCTGTTAAAGGGTCATAGCAATCCTTTGCTACAGCATTTTATTATAGGAATAGATCTCTTTCAGGAAGATACGAATGTAACTATCTCTTTTTTCCATTTGGATTCACTTCCTTATATACAGTCTGGTCTCTACTTTTCCCTTGCATGTCTTTAAACTGTTAATTACTTTGGCCTTTTGGGCAGATGGTTAAACAGATTGCAGCAATCATAAACCCTTCTGTGTTGCTACGCTTCATTACATGATTTTGTTCTGTTCATCATGCCATTACATTATAAGGTGCTATTCTCAAAGCAGTCAATGTTCTGTCATTTCAGCAGAGCACTGTTACTATTCCCATTTAAAATAATACTAACCTTGAAGTGCTACTGATCTCATCAGAAAATGCCTGTCTATGCATCAAGTCACTCCTCTATAATATCCTTACAGATACATTTGCTTGAGTGGATAGTTAATTTCACATAGCAGGGAAGATGACTCTCCTTGTGTCTAAGGGTGGTGACTGATTATCAGTTCTTAGGTATAAGCTGAAGTTCATGAGTAGTATCTTGGTTTTCTATTTCGTATCTTTCTAAAGTAATATTGCCATTGAAAGCTCTCACTGCTTCAATTAATTGCTCATGTTGTACCTGCTTTAAGCATCTTATTTACTGTGCAATAGCCTACTGATTCCTTTTCTTACTACTGATGTTATCTTGTTTGGTGTATGGGTTGATTTAAACTATTCCAGAATTTTAGGATGCTTATCGAAGGATTTCCTTGTTGCTGCAAACCTGACTGAGAAGTGTGTCCTATGGACATGTTATGGCGGGGTTTTGAAGTTGAGGTTCACAGCTGACTACTGTTAGAGCATAGATGACAGTGGAACAGCTCAAACCTTTTCTTTCTGCTGTGAAGTTGTTCATTTTGTAATGGATTTCTAAGAAACAATTGGGAGACAATTGCATTGTTGTAAAGATGCTTGCAATTAAACTAAATTTCATTTTATCTGAACAAAACGGAAGCATCAGTAGCTTTGAAAGGATGGATTTCTGAAATTGCTTGCTTTGGAGTAGTTAAGATGTAAAATCAGGTTACAGTTGCCAGGCACTAAGTTCAGTTTACTTTCTGTTATAGTAGATTGAGGCTTTGGTTTCTTATTGTAAGGAGTTAGATATGTTTAACCTCAAGAATCATTGCTATCTTAGGTAGGGAAGCTTTCTTGAATTGTGACATTAAGTCAACAGTATTTGAAGACAATGCAGTAGGTGTGAAATACTGCAGGCTGCGCTTAATTAAGGGTTACAGCTCTGTGGGGGTTCCTTGGGTCTAAAAGGTTGAAGTGAAACCTAACCTCAGCTGTAGCACACAGAGCAGGACTGTACTAAGTATTCAGTAACATAAGAAGAGGTCTCCATGCACCACTGTCTACACAGTGCCTCACCTCAGGTGTTATATCTAGGCATACTGATACCCTTCCTGTAGGTATTAAGCTAACTGAGGAAGGCCAGCATGTCTGGGGTCACAGGAACTCCATTTGCTGAAAATGGGAATCTGGTGGTGGTCATGTTGGTGGTCTGGTGGTTGTGGTAACTTTGTTTTGGAATTCATACTTCAGTGTGTCCATATATGCATCTCCCTGTGAGAGGGCCTTATATGGAGTGAAGAACTTAAGTCTCCATCTCCTTGTCATGTCTTGACTCTGGAGTCTAAATCCTTTGCAATCTAGAGGAGGCCAATTGACACTGGACCCTGTTATTGGTATACTCAATTCTTCCTTAGTGTTACTATCCTTTTGTCATTTTTGATATTATGATGTCTAATTCCTTCAGAGGCATGCTCATGTATACATGCAGATAAACTCTTTTCAGCATCTAATTTCTTGAGTGTAAATTACTACTCAATTTTTGTATCCAGCACAGTTTCCAGAATGTGACATACTTCTGTTAAGTGGTTTTATAGCGATGTCTTAAAGTACATAAAACTGGCTTAACCGTTCGATCTCGATAATACCAGTACTTGGAGAGGTATAGAAAACAGTGTCTCCTGGGCCTGTGAAAGTGTTTTGAAGGTCATCTAATATCCTTTTATAACTTCTTTTGCCTTCCATGGTTGAAATATATATTTGGGTTTGTATCCTGCTGCACTTCTCTATATACAAATATGTTTGTATAAGCTTGTTTTTTGACAAACAACAGTCTTTAATGTAAGTATGTAAGTATAAACTTACTGTTTAAAGTCTAAGGCTAATTGAATGCAATTATAGAATCAGATTACACAAACCTTCCCCAACAGTGGTTGAAGATAATGAGCTGTAAGCTATGATGCAGTAAATGATGAGTTTTGTAATTTTTGTTTACAGCAGTGAACAGGAATCTGCTCTTTACCATAAACTGGTACCTTTCATCAGAAAATATCCAAATTTGTTGTCGTTAGATGGGTGTTTAAAGGGAACCATTGGGTTTGTATTCCCAGCTTCCTGTCTAGTTTCTTTTAATAGAAGGGAAAATCAGTACAGATTATAACAATCTTTTTAGGAATTATTTACTATGAATATGCATGTATTACATTGTGAACTGAGGAAAAGTTTTAAGTTACAGTAGCTTGAGGGGGGTGGGAGCAAACAAAAAACCCAAAACTCCTGTGGAGATAATTGAAGCTGAAACATTTCTTCTGTTCTTGAGAAGAGCTGCAGAAAGCAAATTTTGTGAAAAGAACAAAGGGGGAAATGTCAGCCCCCCCCATTCTCTTCTTGGCTGCGTGCCCAATCTCTAAACTTATATTAAGCTTTGCCATAGCAACAATACCACTGAAGCATTTTCCAGTCCAGACTGTACCTCTTCTTGTAGGTTTAGGGAGGAAAGAACTTGAAACTGTTTGTAGCCTTATGTTTTAATAATGAGGCTTGTGGATAAAAACCACAACAAACCACAAACCAGAACACAACCGAAACCCACCTGCTTTTGAAAAGGGAGTAAACCAAGCTCTGCAGTAAAATCCTGTTATGCTTTTTTCTTTTTTTTAAAAACAACACCACAACTAAGGACATGCAGTGCTCAGTAGGGCATCAAAGCAAGGATAAACTGGGAGGTAACTGATCTTCAGTACTGAAGAGGGACAACAAAGCATCCTAGAGGCTCAAAATATTGTTGTGAATTCAGTAAGAATGCAACTAGTACCAGAGAACTTAAAGCTAGTTAGACTTTTTTTAATGGGCAGGATGTTGTGTGATCTTAAACCTCAAATTTGCACAACCTGCAAATGAACTCATGCTGAGGCCACAATTCTATATTAATATTTCATTTTGCCAGGATGTCAATTAATTAAGCAGTAGAAGAAAGATTTCATCATCAGATGTGCCTATGTATGTTTACATCTGCAAGAATCCAGCACAAGATTCATTAAAGTTTTCAATGTACTACATTAAAATGAACGCATACATAGCTATGGCTATATATTTGGCAGAAACTGTGCTGTGTCCTTCAAAACACAGGCTTCTGTGTTCTGTAATTTTGGGCAAAATTCTACATCATGGTTTACTCTTTTTGCCATGCTTTACCCACAGCTAATGCTTCGTAGTAAGAGTCTGGGATCTGTGAGGATTGTGTTAATTAAAATGAAGACTAGTGGTAGGAGTCAGGTACTCTTTTGTGCACCTGTCTTTGCTTACAAGGACGTATTTAGAGTCCTTTTTCCTTGGTTAAAGATGTGGTGGACAACTGCTTGCTAGTGCTACTGCTGTTGTCAGACAAGACATATAAACTACTGTGTTACACAGTTCTTCCTAATCTGTGCAGTCTTTAAGCAGTGCTGTTCTCTCTTTACTATCTCTTTTTCCTAGTCTACTTAATGACAGATGTGTAGACTACTCAGCACTGATCAATACCTCAAGACCTATGTTACGAGTCATTTGCAGGGAGATCTTCATATTCTTTCAGAACTGATTTTTTTCTTCACTCTTAAGTCAGCACAGTGGAACAGGGGTTTGTGCTATTTTAAATTTAAAAGGGCACATTTACTCTTACCCAGAGGGTCAGTGAGTGTGCCATGCTCTGCTTGTTACCTACAAATCAATTGCCAGATAATCACTTGCTGATAAAGGAGGGCAATATTGTCTTGAGAGCTGATTTTCAGCATGTCAAAATTGTACTTGCATAGAGAATTTAAATTAATTGCCTTGTGAAGATGGCCTTCAGCATATCTGGATTTGTACTTTGACAACAGTTGACATCAGTGACATTTCCAATGTTTTATCCTTCTTTCTTTGTCTCCTTTTCCTATTTTTCTTCTCCTTACTAATTAAGTCAGTATAATTATTGAAGGAAATCTTTAGTGAACTGGATAGGAAACTACATGAGGTCATATAGATACTCTCTTTCCTCGCCTGTAATCTGGTGTGGCTTTTGGTGGAATCTCATGAACAGTAATACCTGTGTAAATAAGGCATGAATAAGGGTTGACTTAAGTGATAAAAATGTGGGGGACTGTTTATGTTGTTGCTGACACTGGAATTACGATATTCAAATTTTTCTTTAGGTGTAATATAAATTCCTTCTCTTTTTGAAGGAGACTGCAGGAAGGCAACTGATTGGAAAATATAAGGATTGGGAAGGGGGAAGAAAATGTGTTCAGTACTTCCAGAGGAATTGCGGAATCATAGGAATTGGAAGGGAACTCTGGACATCATCTAGTCTAACAGCCCTGCTAATGCTGGTTCTCTAGAGTAGGTTACAAGGGAAGGTGTCCAAGCAGGTTTTACACAATCTCCTCTGGAGATATTCAGCCTCTCTGGACAGCTTGTCTGGTGCTCTGTAACCCTCGAAGTAAAGTTTTCCCTCACGCTCATATGGAACTTCATATGTTTTAGTTTGTGCCCATTGCCCCTTTTTCTGTCTTTGGGTAACCACCAAAAAAGAACCTGGTCTCATCCACTTGACTCTTGCCCATCAGGTAGTCGTAAGCATTGGTAAGATTCCCTCTCAGTCTTTTCTTTTCCAGGCTGAACAGTCCCACGTTTCTCAGCCTTTCCTCATACTTGTTATGGTCCAGGCCCCTAGTTGTCTTTATGGCCCTCTGCTGGACTCTCTCCAGCAGTTCCCCATCTTTCTTGATCTGTGGAGCCTGGAACTGGACACAGTACTCCAGATCAAGTACTACTGCCTCCCCAGGGCAGAGTAGAGGGGGAGAATAACCTCCCTTGATCTGCTGCCCATGCTCTTCTTAATGCAGTCTGGGATATCATTGGCCTTTCTGGACAGAAGGGCATACTACTGGCTCACGGCCAATCTGTTGACTGCCAGGCACACAGGTCCTTCTCTGCAGAGCTCCTTTCCAGCAGGTCAGGCCCTAACCTGTATGCATGCACGTGGTTATTCCTCCCTGGATGTAGGACTTTGCACTTGCCCTTGTTAAACCTCATCAAATTCTTCACTGCCCATCTCTACAGCCTATCCAGGTCTTGCTGAATGGCAGCAGTGCCTTCTGGTGTCAGCCTCTCCTTCAAAGTTTGTATCATCAGCAACTTGCAGAGGGTGCATACTGTCTATTCATCCAGGTCTCTGAAGATGTTGAACAAAACTAGACCTAAAATGTGAATGGCTTACTGAGCAAGAAATAATGATTTTATATTAATTTTGAAATGCGTATCCTTGGTAAGAGGAAACTTATTTTCAACCTTTTGCTGTATGTTTAGAAAACTTCTTATGATACCAATAGTTTAGAAATTTCTGTCCTACACATAGTGCATAAAATTAGAATGCATCTAAGTATGGATGCATCATTGTTACACTTGCGTACTGTTAATTCATTGAATATTCAGCCACTAAAATTGATAATCAAGTTTTCATGCCAAGAAATATAAATTCTAGCTTGTTAATGTGAATAGAAGCTGTTATGTTAGTACTAACTCTATTTTAGGGGAAGAGAGAGCACTATTTTTGTTTCTAGTTTGTTTGCTGAGGAGACTAGCTGGCTGCTTGAATAGTATTAGTCTAGAAGAATGCTTCTGGTTAGAGGCAGGACATTAGGTAAGGGTCACAGAGCACTCATGCAACTTTGTGAACTAGAACAGAGGATTTATTTTGAGTGATCTCAGCATTGTGGTATGCCTGAGGCTATACGCAGGCACTGCACAGGCTGGATGAGGCGGTGATAACTATTTTCAGTTGATCTTTAGATTAAGGAAGATTCTTGTCATGTGAATCAGAGCCACTGTATGGCTGCTTGCTAGTGTATGCTTTATACTTGGACCTTACTGCTGCTATATAATACATCAAGCATTCTGCTTGTATCAAAGTAAAATCTTCTGGCCTTATCCATATCCTTGGTTTTCAACAGTGGAAGAGTAGATGTCCGAGGGACTCAAGGCTTTTGAATGTATTGCGTGAGGACTGCATGAAGTGCCTGACCTCTCTTGTAACCACACATCTTTCTTCATGACTGCACCTGGCTGTGTGTTCCAGGGACAAAGCCTATCTAGTATTAGTGGTGGTGTGTTCAGTATGTCTGTCTCATGAATTAAAAAGCTGAACGGATTATTAAATTGTAATGCTGTGGATTTGTTTTTAGACATAAAATGAGTTAGTCCTTTCTGTGTATAGCTTAAACAGATTGAGTCCTAGGAGGCTGATATATTGTTCTTTGGAGGAATCTCACCCTTTGTTATGATTTTATAAATTCATCCTCACTGCAAACTGAGACTCAAAGTGTTTTTAAAGTTTTAATTGCATTCCGTGCTTTTTTAAAATCTTAAAAAAAAAATTAGGATTAAAATGAACATCTACTTTCTTATGCTTGAACTCAGAATGCTGTGCTTCTGTTTTGCCAAGTAACAGTACTTTGATCTATTGGTAAATACTGCTTTAAAAATCAGGTATACTGACATTACTAATCACATTAAAATCAGTCATGCATAAAACTATTCAGTGAACATATTTTCTTTCTAAGAACTCCCCTCAGTGACCTGAGTTATTTTGAGTTAGGTGAATACCTATTGATGCTATCAAAACTTCTTCAAAACAGTCTTCTGATGCACATTTGTGTTCATCCACATCAATGCTAATCTCATGTCTTGATGGAAATCTGCCAGTTGAGGGAGATTTCAACATAGATGCATCCAGGGAATAGTATGGCTGTATCTGTGCATGAGGGCAGATGTGCTCTCCTCTTCTACCCCTGCTTGTTTCTGATGTCACGTTCCAACCTTCTGCCAGACAGTGTCATATCTCCCAGCCAACACACCGTTGTTTGGAAAGGGACATGAACATTTGAATGAGAAGAAGATGGGGAATGAAATGTACCTGACCTTACCTGAGAGGTTTGTAGCTCAGGTACAGCTTATAATGAGACTACTGAAATTCATTTTATAAGCTTATAAATTGATGAATATCTTTGTCACCATATTGATTTCCTGCTGAGGCAGCTCTTAGTGTTGGTTGGGATTAGGGCTTCATATGTTAAACAGAGCTTAAAAGGTACTGTGTATATGAACTGTTTGGTTGTGGCCTGAACCAGATTGACCACCTGGTGAAGAGGTGTGGCCAGCTGTGGGAGCTCAGCTGCAAGCAATTCACCTGTGTGACCCTAACTTAATTTAAGGGCTGGCAGCTGAGAGGGAAACATATCTACTTGGAGATCGCTTCCTTCTGGGAGTTTTTTCAGTGAGCCCTTATCTTTGGAATGGGGTAAGCTATTCCTTTCTTATTGCCTTGTGACTAATGCCTTTCTTGGGTTATCCTGAAATTGGTCAGAGGCAACTGTATACCTATATAATACATGCTGTAAATGCTTTATACTTTAGGATGTGTAACTATCTCTGTACCTTCCATAAGAATGAGGTAGATAGAAGTTCAAATGGTGTGTGCAAGTGATCTTCTTAGATTAGATCATTCCACTTCAGAGATTTTTTTAAAAAAAACTAAGTTTTTTTCCAGGAAATTGTTTTTAATGCTGGAGTTGGAAGTTACTCAATTAGGTCTATGCCAAAGTATCTAATAAAACAGTTTATTTTTCAAAAACAACTGAAGCCAGTAAGACTGGTTAGGTCTCAGCGCTTCAGAAATTTAGTCTGCTTATTTCAAGTCAGTGTAGATGAAGATGCCTAGCTTTACAACATACACTTGAAAATATCGATTTTTGTTTATTAAATATACTATTTTACTAGTCTGTAGTCTATTTGTTAGATAAGGCCACAGATTAACTATGGTCTCTCGAAACCTCTGATACACTTATCTGCATGAAGAGATTCAGTGATGAAGAATCTGAGACCTCCTTACTGTTTCTCAATGATGCTGGTTCTTGTGAAAATGGGGTGTGTGGCTTAGAGAGAATTTAGTGTTGATAACTCTCAGTTGCTCTGACAGCCCCATGGAGCTGGTTTCTGCAGTCACACAAAGCAAGGGATAATATGTTTAAGCTGCTCTTTGAGCGTGTGTGTGGAGCCAGTTCAAGGCCTATGAGCTGCCAAGGTGGCATAAAGATACTGAAGTCAAAGAAAAACAGCAGAAAGAAGTCCTTCTAGAATTTATAGTTATTCTTCCACACAAGTAAATGAATGATTTTACTTTTTGGTAGCTGAACTTTTATTAGACCCAGCCTTCCTGTACCACTCCTGATTTTGTGCAAACATGTTGAAGAGTGGCTGTTTGGTGAGTACTCCCTTGAGGAGCACACAGATTGGGTCCCTTATATGACAAAATATCAGTCAGTGTAATGGAGTAGGAGTGGGGTGTTCACTGAGGCTGTTGTCTGATGCAGGACTTCCAGAACAACAAGAGGCTGCAAAAAGAATTAAGACATGTATTTCAGGGTGCTATGAGTGATGAGGGAAAAGTGGAGGAAGCAAAGTACTGGGACCTATCAAGAGAGCTCAAGAAACTGCCAACAGAATAAATGTTTAAAATGTCAGGGCTGAGTGACTTGTTCACACAAATACTAAATTTACAATTAATTTCAAGGCAATGTGGATGAAGAGGTAAGGCTGGAGATTAGCTTCTTACTTGGTAGCATTGCTGTGTATAACTACCTCCTGCTGTTAAATCCTTTTCAGTTCTACATCTACAAATTGTACTGATATTGTTTGTATATATTCTGAATGCATGGTGATATGAAATCCTTTCATCACTAACATGTGTCGCAACAAGTGCAAATGTTCAAAGGCTGTTTTCAAGGTTCTTTGTAAATTATTGAAGTGCTTTGTAGATCTTCATGTTACTGTTGGTCTTTGTAATTGATTTAAGATTGTCAATGTATTGCCACAAAATTGCCAAATGAAAAATAACGTTGCAAGCATGAATTTGTTGAAGACCTAAAAAGTGATATTGAAAACTTGTTAAAAAGCGGACTCATCCCATAATAACAATTTTACTTAAAATGTTTAAAATGTCCCTGTAATGAAGAAAATATGACCAGTAATTTTAGTGTAAAATATCAATGTATATAACTTGTCATTAGTTGTCATTTGTTCTGTTTCTAGCAGTAATGTAGTTGTTACTCAGAACTGTTTCTTTTACTGTAGTGTTGAGATGCTTTTAGAGATGCAGTTAAGGATTGTGAATTGTAGTTATTTCACTTCAGCATGTTCCTTGGCTATAAATGGTGTCTTTTCTCCAAATACAGTGGTAAAGCATTGAAAGTCACAGTATACCAGCTCTATTATTTAGATAACATTGTCTGCTAGAGGAAAAACAAATTTCATCAGATGCTGTGGATAATGTTCAATGATTATACCCTTGGTTCTGATGCATTTCCTGATTGCAGTTAACATCACTTCTGTAATGACCCCAGTTTTGACTTCATAGATTGCTCTGTACTGCTGCAGTCACTTTAAATAATATTTATAATATAATATATATATGTGCTGAGCCCCATGATTCAGGTGTGCTGGTGCAAGGAAGAGCAGGATACAGAAATTATCTTGTGTTGCTACAGATAAGTTCTGTATTTTGAACACAAAATAATGTTTAAAGATTAAGGAAAATTAGGAAAATAACTTATTTTTTTAATAATGAAAGGATTGATACTTGGCTCATGATATTAGGAGGAGTGCTTCAGTCTCCTTATGAAAAGTGTGAGAGCTAGGTAGTGAACTGGGGAACAAATCACCAATATGCTTACTAATTTAGTGTGATAAAAAGCCTCAGTCGTATTATGTTTTGCAGCTTGCAGGGAAACATTAATTTTCTCCTAATTCCATTTCTTCTTTTCTCCTGAAGAAATAAGAAAATATCCAGTCTGGGACCTGGATGACTTTTTGGCTGGCATCTCATGCATTTACTAAATAACTTGTCAGTTAATAAATAATTATTTAATAACATGCACTTGTCAGAATGAATTTCACACATTATTGTGGATGGCACATATTATTTGGTTGATGATGATGTATTTTGTGACGAGTCTTCACCTTATGCTCTGTAACTGCATTGTCACTTCATACATGCTACATATTCCATCAAGCTAATGAAGCAGCCGTTTGCTATGCATGACCTGCTCTGATGTGTGACAGACTGATAACTGCAGCATTGTACACCTAGCACTCTACTATTAGACCTCCTGCCAGGCCTTAAGTTACATTACAGAGATATTTATTGTTATGGAAACTTTGGAGGGGTGAAAAATAGTTTCAGAGTCTTTGCAAACTTGGATGATGCAGAGAACAAATATCCATCACAGCTAAGGCAATAACTAGCAGACTTCAGGATATGGAGATGTGTGTTGTCACCAAAGCCCTCTAGAAACTGTATGCCCTATGGAACTGCATCATTCTGTCTTGGATGTGAATTCAATTCAGCATCGTGCTTTGCTATAAAGGAACTTATTTAACTACCTCAATGCAAAGCAAGTAAGATGCAGTTAAGGGGAATATAGGGTGGCTTTTCCAAGTTCGCAACCAAAGTGTATGACTGCTGGAGTTTTTGATGGGAATTCCATCCTTCTGGTATGTTCTGAAAGAATAAGCCTCTTAGAATGCATTTTTTGGTCTTTTGATAAATTGGACTTGGCAGATCTCATTCAGTAGTGTCCATTAGAAGATCCAAAAAATGTTGAAAACTGTTTTGATGGTGTACCAGAGCATGTTAAGCCAAAATGGTATGGTCCCTTCCTGCTGAAGAAACTATGCCTTTCCTCTAACACTACCTTTGCTGAGATCTATTGTCTCTGTTCTGTGAATTACTTATTAGTAGTTACTAGTGTACCAAAACAGAAAAAGCTGAAGAAAAACTGTTTCACTGCAGAAAGTACATCAAGTATGTGTTTATTTCCTTTTGCATAAGCTGTTTCTTTTCTGGTATATGCAAGTATGCTAAGAATTACTTATTGTAGTCCTTGGAAGAATGGAGGTAGTAACTTGAACTCCATGAAGAGTGAAGCTTTGGGATATGACAATCTTTTAGGGATCTAATTGCACAGGCAGACATTTTAAGGACCATGTAATGTCTGCTTAGTACCTTTTCCACTTTCTCCATTATGTCAACTAATGCAGATTATCAATAAAGTGAGGAAAAGATGGATCGAATACAATGCCCTGTGATTAGTGATGAGCAAGTGAGTATATATTTTGTTGCATACAACTGAGGAAAAGGATCTGAGTTTGTTTCTTGAAACACGTAACACTAGGTGTAGCAATGACAGTTACCAAGATTCACCTTTCATTTTGTGGTTACTGTGATGCTTTCCTACTAGTCCTACATCAGCCTAAACAGGCTACATCCCCACTCTCGCACAAGGAGAATCTTTTAAGACAAGAAGTGTTTCAGAGTGACTTCCACAGCGATCAGTGGAGAAGGGAGCATGATGCGAAGGTGCTGTGGCACTGTGAGCTCTGTAGGGTAAATCTGCTATATGCAGGTGCAGGGAGACAAAAAGGTGACTCTTACTTGATTTCTGTATCCTGACATTTTCGTAGTCCTTCACTGGCTATATTTTAATGTAGAATAACAAATTCCGAAAGGCAGACTGGAAAAATGATACATTAGTACTGTATAACAAACAGGTCATAGTCCATGATGAAGAAAGGTGCTAATAAGTAGTAAAAAGTAGATGAGTATGTGGAATATACTTGTAAATGAGACATGCACCAGAGAGCCTGAACTATGTCTGAAATTCTTTGGTATAGATACACAACTATCGTTCCCTTGTTACTTTGGGGCAAGTGTATTTCGCATGTTCTAATTATCCTGTTATAGACATTCCAAAAAACCTGTCAATATCAGAGTAAAAAATACAAAGTGGAACTGTGGTAGAAGATCTGTGAGCATGGGAGATCGTTAGAGAGGTGGACATGATTTGCCTTTGATTTCTGCGCTCGGGTCTGAGTATCAGACTTGATCCAATTGTTCTGGAAGGCATGTTACTGAATAAGATAGAAAATATAATTCAATTCTGTCTTTCCTATGAGTATGAGTAGTCGTGTAAGAATTTCAGGTGTCTAAGCCTGAAACTCAGATGATGTGTTGGATGCTTTCATTTCTCTGTGCCCATACTTGAAGCTTGATTTACTTTCAGGAGTTGACGTTATAGAGGAGTGACTTATTTTCTTTGTGATGCATGATGGATTTTGAAACTCTAGCCAATATTCATCTGACTTTGCTACAAGAATTGTTTTCCTGTTAAAATGGTACTCCAATTCCATTCTTTTTTCATTATAACCTTTTTGAATTCTAAGAGTTGCAGAGCAAAATAATTATAGTGATTTGAGAAGTCTTTTATTTCTTAGCATGTGGAACTCAACGGCCTCACCTGACTTACGGCTATTGCGAAAATGGACTGATTAACCAACCTGCTTGAAAAAATAGTTTTTAGAGTATGTCTAAATGTGAACGAAGAAATGGGAAATAAATTTCACTTATCTTTAGAGAATAGCATGCGTCTGTCTGAATTTTTGTCTTCAGTGGAAAGAAAAGCAATTCAGTTTGTAGTCAGTTACTAGGTGGCAGATGTTGTACGAATATAGAAGAAAGACATGATCCTTGTGCCAGAGACTTTATAATCTATGTCTAAACAGGCAGCAGGTGGATCCACCAGATGTGGGAAAACAAAACAATGAGATGAGAGCAGTCAGAATAATGCGGATCATAGCACAACAGCTGCCTGCTCATTGTTCAGGTTTTAGATGGGTATCATGACAAAAGGCATTTTGGGGAGATTTGGAAGAGCTTAGTGTTCTTTTGGAGAATTATCATTTATTGTGTGACTTATGCTGGAAAAACGTTAACAATTCACAGCAGAATTAAAAGATAGGCTTAACATTCTGTTTCTTCAGCAAATAAATCCTTTTCCCATCTCCTGTTTCTTTAGTGATCTAGGGCAGAGCCTCATGGAATGACTTACAAGATTTAACTCATCAGTCTTTCAATTCTGGTGATTATTTACATAGCATTGGATCATACTTGTAATATAATCATATGATTTGCAATTCTCACCTGCAATTATTTTTTTTGAGTTCTAACTTTCTGGACCGTGAGGCCATGCTTTGTTATGATAAAGTTTGTATTTCTGAGTCAATATACAATATACAGTCAGATTAATAATTACCAAGTTTAGGTGATCTGTTTTTGCAGCCAGAAGTTATGCTTAAATGCTTATTATTGCTGCATATTGTATTTTTATGCCAAAATCCCAGGAGTCATTCTAGGCGGTTCCGGCCTTTAAGTCTTTCTCCTTGCGCTTCTTTCTCTTGATGCCAGACCTCCTTGTTCCTTTCACATTGCACTTTAGTTTCTGTATAAACACTATCTGTGCCCTTTCTTTCTGCTGAGTTACTAAAACCAGCATTTATATACGTATGTTTATAACTAGAAAATTATCTGTTCTGATAGTAAGCATTTGTGATGCATCTTTAATACATGTAAACATATATTTTCCAAAACAGCTATACAACTTGTTTGTAATGCCTTTCAACACCGATGCAGTGTTTTCTTTGTTTTTATGTACTGATATATAAATGAAACATACATATAGCAAGGCAAAAAAAGAAAATATCCTGCTACTGCCTCAGATTTGTATCTTTTTCAAGTTGCAGTGAGACTAAAGTGTAATTTTCCTGTATCACGTAATCAGTGTCACTACTCAAAACAGCTAAAGTTGCTAATTGAAAGATACTCTGACTTAAAGTCTCAGAACCATAAATTGTTACAAGGTGGAGAGATTTCAGGGGAAGCACTGCCATGTGCTCATTCCATTTCTGTGTTTTTCTAGCTGTTCTTTTGTCCACTGTTGGTAGAGAAGATATGATTAAATGAATCTGGATCCACAGAGGCTATGCGTATGTTCTTAATTGGTGTATCCTGAGAGAAGCAGAAATACATTTTACAGGTCTATGTGAGAATACTGAGCTGAATCTTTTCTAAACTTTTCACTTCAGATTATTAGGGCTACCCTGTCACTTCAACATATAAATAACTTTATTAAATGAGTGAGAACAGAGCAATTGGCAAAGGTTTATTTGGGTTTGAAGTGTTGCTACTTAGCTTCAGGAGATCTGGCTTTAGTAGTGAGCCCTATGGTATACTTGCTAATTGCTCCTGCTTCTGTTTTTCATTCGTAAGATGTGCATAACTATTTTATTACTTGCTTTATTGAACATCTATCAGACATGCAGCTTATTTTATTAATTGTGGTTTCAACTGGAGCCTGTAAACCCAGGTTATAATGAAAGCAAAGTACAAAGCTGTTGTTTAGGACATATTGCATAATCTTTGTAAAGCAAAGGAGTCTAAATGTATGTTTTCAGTGCTGTCCTTAATTCAGGTGTTTTTTTTTACTATTTTTTATGCAAATACCGAACCACGTGCTACAATTCTAATGCTAAGGAAAGCTCTTTTCCTCTGACTAAATCACTGTATTCAGGTCAACATTGTGGTAATTTTGTCGGAATTGGGATTCCAGTACTAAGTACAAGAGGACCTTTCCCAAGAGAAAGGGCTACTGATTTAAACAAAGGTTGCAGGACCAGGACTATGAAGTGTGACCTGCAGGTAAAGGTAGTCACAGATTTAACAGTTGACATAGAGCAGTAACTTCAGCTCTTTCTGCACTTTTACCACTGATTCTCTGTATTAACGTTTCTTCAGTGTAAGCTTTTAGTGGTGTTTATTAAACTTATGCTCACAGTTACTGCACCATGTATCCTTTTTGGCAAGACTGCAAATGCTTGGAGACAGCAAGCAGTGAAGAATGAGTGACTACTTTTTACAAGCTTAACAACTGTAAGAAGAAACAAGCTGGCAAACCATTCTGAGCCCTCATTTACACACAGCTCTAGCCCATGTGGGAGAGGTTTTCCTATTCTCTTTTTCTCTTTACCTTTGTCCATTTATACTTTGGAAAAGCATATTCTCACTGAAGCCAGTGCTAGCATTTTATAAGTATTCAGTTTTGCACACAATGAGATATACCAGTATCTGAAATGCTTATTACATCTTTTAAAATGAGTAGCAGATAAAGCAGCTTGCTACTGTGCTATGATTCCTGGGAGTTTTTTTATTTTGGGTTTTATAATAGTCAATACTTAAAGAGCACGCCATAGTTTCTAGCTGTCACTTATCCCCAAAAAAATGGAAATAATAACATCTAGGACTTTTTTCAGGTTTTCATTATTACACTCGTGTCACCTTTCTCCTGGTTGTGTGCGTCTTAAAATGTGTTTGCAGCAGTAATGGCACACAATATTTGTATTCAAGTCAGTACCTGCAGTATACTCAGTTGTTCTGGTACAGCTAGGGATATTGTGGAGGAATCATCAGGACAGCATGCTTTCCAGAGACCTTACTGATGACGTGATAGGAGTAAAAGCTGCAAACTATTATGGATTTTGGTTCTGAGGTATTGCTGGGGAGCGCACTGAGCAGAATCTTTGGAGAGCTGGGTTTCTAATGCGCAAAATAAATAAGCAAAAGCAACTGGGTGAATGAGAACAAGTGTTTCATCCACAAGACACTTCCTTCAGTTTCCCCAGCTACGTCCCTTTGCAGCAGTGCAACTTAAAGGAGGTGAGATGTTGTTCCAGGGGTGGGAGAAGCTCATAAAAGGACAGAGACAGTTTACTAATGTGGAAGAAGCTGTCAAGCTGCATAGACTTAAATATTTGCTCCCAGTTCTGGCTAACCTTTTCGACATACGCATTAATAATACAGTCATGCTGTGTATGAAAGCAATGACTTTGTGAATCTCATGTTATATTCATATGTAAATATAATGTATTCTAGAAAAATTGTTTTCTTTTCAAAAACAAATCACTCATTGCATCTTTATACTTGATTTCATTCAAATGGATTGCGATGCGGCAGCTTCAGCTGTATAAACCTCTAATCCATAAAGACTGAGGAATGTATTCTCTGCTTGAGACAAACATATAACCCTATTATCATTGATAGTAGTATGCCTATGTATCAAGGGTGCAGACAGATCATGGAAATACTGGATTTTATTTGTGACCCTTAAGATGCTTGGCTTGTTTATCAAATTGAATAAATTAGAAGCTATATTTGCTTGAAGGGTGAAAAAATATCCCACTCAATCTCCTGAAACAAGGATATTAACAGAGAAACAAGAGTCATGGTTCAAAAGTTGCCATAAATACGTTTGCAAGCTCTGTCTTCTACGATTTGAGGTCCCACTAGTAGAAGTCCTTAGTACTGCGTGTAGTCCCTTGGTTTCTTAGGTCAGCCAGCATCCCTTCTTTCTCTTAAAATCTCTGGAAAAGTCTATGTTTTAGTTAATGCTTCTAAGATTGGATTGAAAGATCTTTAACTGGGCTGCATGGTATAGGAAAACAGTCCTTGCTGTCTGTTGTCAGCGGTTTAGGGGCATTCGGCCTGGTTCAAATGGGATGGGGGACCGACAGACCCATGCCCCAGGAAAGGGAAAAGGGAAAAAGGGTAAGTAGATGGGCCTGAGAGCAAAGAACAGCAGCAACAATCTGAGGAGAAACAAACTAATTTACTAAATAAGATATCAGAATGCAAAACAACACACTATAATGCAATATAATTACAATTTAAGCTGATAAATCCAATACAGAGAAAGAGAATGTCCCAAAATCAAGGTAGGCCTTACTCTACTACCAACGATAAGATGGCTGGGGAGCGAGGTGCTGCCAGGATGAGAGACGGGTGGGAAGAGAAGGGACGAGGTCTCGTGATCTGTGAGTTTTTATCTTTTCCCTCTGGCCGGAAATGGTAACAGAGGAGCAAAGTACCCTGGGGAATGTAGTAGTCCTTCTCTTCTGAGAACCAGGTACATACACTACATGATGTTATGATGCGGAATACCAATAACCAAAAATAACAAAACCATGACATTGTGTAAATACTTCCCCAGTTCAGTGGGAAGGGTATGATGATAGGTGTTAGTTTTCAGTGTTTTCCAAATAGTGGTTGAGTTATTAGGAGAAATGTACCTTTTCTCATTCTTACGCAGCTATTGAAGAGCTTTTATTTTGCTATGCTGTCACTTTCCTCAACTGTTACACCCTAATGGAAAGCTTGTGTTTTTTAAACTGAAGTTAACATTTTAAAAAGTATTTAAGTACAGAATTTGTGCACCTAGTGCCTTTTACGCTCTTAAATCCAGGTGCCCATGTTTCTTCAGGTAATTGAATACCTTAAGAAAAAAGGCCCTCAATGCCTGCTTAGCCCTGTTCTGTTCCAGTCTTTGGGGATGGCAGCTCGGGAAGCTTACTGGAGTGTGTGCTCCAAGAGACTGTAGCGGCTGTCTGACCACAGATACCCTAGAGCCTAGCTGAAAGCCTACTGAAGTCAACGGAAAGCATCTCTTTAACCTTCTAAGCTCTTTATTTAGCCTATGAGCTCATCAGGCGTTAGCTGTCGCTTTATTTTATGTTTGCACAGTTCTGGGTACCACAAGACTCTATTCCTCATTGATTTCTGGGCACGGTCACATCAATAAAGTTAAAGATACATGTGTTAATCTTTTTATAAGCATGTTCATTGTGTACTGTCTTCTTTCAGGGGTGTCACTTTGCTGTGCTCTTTGTTGTGTGCTAACAGTTTACAGGGACAGATGGCAGAGAGGCTCAGCTTTCCTTTTCTCCTTATGCTGATCAGTGATTTTAGATTATAGAAAACATTTTTGAGGTTATGAGGTCACAGTTTGGGAAATCTATGAAACGGTGATGTCTCCTACTATTAGATACTGGAAAAAAGCATACTGTAATGTGCCTGCTGACTTACAGTGGAGTGGCAGTCAGCTCTAAGAAACAAATCTTCTGTAAGCATATGTAGGCCATTCTCCTGGTCTGTGCCTCTAGAGCAGTGGGTATCCATCGGTGCTAAACAGTGCTATGACTTGTATTCTAATGAAGCATTATCTTTAGAAACTGTTGTATTGTTACTGCTGTACTCCATATAAGGAGCAAAATGTTTTGTCTCAGAGTGCCTCAGTTTCTCTGTTACAGTAGGCACAGATGCTGCTTTCTTCTTCATTCTGACAAGAGCATTAGCTAAGTACTGTTGGAAAAATAAACCGCTGTAGAAGGAAATGTCCAGTAGGGCTGAGCTCTATATGAATCTAAATGCTTAATTCATGGACTGCTCTCCAAAATAACAGTGCATTAAGCAGTCAATCTGTATGACATACAAAACTGTGGCTGAGACTTTGACTGGCTATCAGGCCATAAAATCTCTGTCATTGGCTCAGCTTCATCCTGACAGTGTGATAAGGCTGTGAAATAAATAAGCTTATGTACTTGCACCATCCAAATCTCTTTGAAGTGTTGAGACGTGGGCCTCCCTCACAGACTGTTATGTTTTTGGATCAATTTTTAGCTGCTGTATCTTATCCATCTCATTCAGGTTATTTTGAGCATCTTCAGCACTGTCAAACATCAGTGCGCAGAGTTGGACATGATGAAGCAGGTAATGCAGAATGCTGGCAATTCACTGCTGCAGCAACTTTACAGTGCTCAGCACCTATTTGTAATTTGATTCTGGCTGTGAGAGTATTTATGATACCAGGAAGGCAATGTCTTGTTCTGTGTGTTCATTACTACATTTCTAGAAATCTTTGGAGTTGCTGCATTAAATATGCAACTTCTGTAAATCAGACTGAGTTTGTTAGTCTATGTACTTTAAACTAGACTAAACAGATTAAGCAGCTGTCCTCTGATTCCCTAAACACACTACTATTAAAAATAGAACTTGATTTTCTCAAAAATTGAACTCATGTTAAATAAACTTTTGTGTTTTTTGCCTCTCCTTCCATGTTTATGAACATCTGGCACAACTAAAGTACAGTTAAAACTATCAAATTGTGCCTTTCTTTAATCTTCATCTAGCTTCCACAGGTAATGCTATCTGTGGGGCAAGGAAGGTCAAAGCTTTTATGTGAACTGTGAATTGTAAAACAAGTGCCTAAAAAGAATTTCACGTTTGGAGCAGCAACGAGGCAGTGGTGGTGGATCTGGTAAGCAAAAGCATGCGTAAAAATCCATTACAATGGTCACTGTTTCCTTCTTCACTGTGAAATTCCCTGAACTCCAGCAGATGGCAGTGAACAACAGTCTGAAATCCAAATGCTGCGAGAGTGAATTGGAATTTCCATCACTGGCACTAAAAGAATACTGGATTCATTTAGAAAATAAATGGCACAGATGTGGCAGGTGCATGAAGGCAGCTAAACAAACGTTTTTCAGACTGCTAGCTTCTAAGTCGGCCTTAGAAGGTGAAGCCTTGATCCCTGCATTACCTCCTTGTACCTCCTCATCTGGGCAGGCGCTATTGCTTCGTTGTGATGCAGTGCTGAGCAGATAAAGATTGTTACAATTCTCTCTGTTAGATTAATAGAAACACAATGTGTTTTTGAATTGCTCATTTTGCATTTGAGTTTTTTTTTCATGGAAGATATAATGAATTGAAGTGTGATAGGCAATTTCATTCATTAGAGCTGTCAGCCAGTGTGCACTGCTGCACTTGATTTGTTTTGGTGCTTCTTGCCAGTTGCTGTAGAGGTGTTGGTCATTATGCTTCATTTTGTGAACTACCCAGGTGGTGAAAACAAATAAAAGGTTACTGGGCATAATGGGAACAGAGCTTCATTTTCTATAGATGTGAGGAAAATGTGGGAATAAAAAGCAAATGTACACACTGGCCAAGCCCTTATGAACAGAAGTAAATATCTAAGCCTTTATTTATGTGATGTTGGTTAAATTAAGACATCAGTGCATGCTGTTGTATCCTAGTATAGTTTCCTTGCTCTGAAGGGAGGAGGTAAATTCTTTCTGAAATAAGCAAAATAAAGATCTGAAAATCCAATTTATTAGCCGAATTTATTATTCGTTTACCTGCAAGCTCAAATATAAAATCCAATGCAGATGTTGCTGGCATTAGCTAACACCCATGAACACAAAGAATTTATTTCAGTTTCTGCATTTCTGTTCTTAGGGCACTTGTCTTCTGCTGAAGTGGAGGAAACTTTTGTGTTTGAGGTCTACTGCAATGTCATTAAGTATCAACACAAACTCTTAAACTGAAAGAGATTGTGAGGGAAGACAAAGGCTCCCACAGATATGGAGAGCTGGAAAAGTCACTCTTGCCTAATTGCAGTTTGGCTGATCTGCTCTTAAGAAAAGAGAGGTGGAATTTCTACAGCAATCTTCTTTACATGGGTGGCTGCGGAGAATGGTTTCCCATTTGCTTAGAGCTTTCCTAGAATTCCCATCAGTATGTATGTCAGTGTGAATGTGCTAGCTAGCTCATCCCATTTAATGGAACGTACACCTGTCCTTGGCTGGAGTTTAAATGCTTGAACCACGTTCATCCTGGAAAGAAGTAAGAGTAGTTTCAGCTAATTATGAGTTAACCACAGAGTTAAAGGTGAGATAATGTACAGCTTACCTTGAAAATGAAAAATTAATACTGAATTCCAGCTGTGTAGATCAGTAGGCTCCCAGTGACTAAAACTACGTTCTCAGTATATTACCATGTGTTTGTGAGAACAGAAATCATTTCAACAACTTTGAGTTAGTATTTGAAAGTCAGAGACTTCAGTGATGTTGGACAAAATTTTTATTGGCTGAAGTAACAAAGCACGTGTTTAGGTGAAACTAATGTTGAGGCTGCTTGCAAATGGAGATCAGTTGCATGAGTAATTTTATGTACATGTATTTTATGCTCAGCGAGGAAGCCTTGGGGCTACTGGTGCTGCTGCCACCTGTCTTACTGCCCTTATGTGAGCACCCTTCTTGTCCAGATGGGGAAAAAACAGGATAAACAGTTTAAAAATTAAAAACCTAACTCTAGGAGCCCTGGGCACCAGGATGTGTTAGGAGATGCTTACTCCCTTTTCTTCCACTTTATATAGTATTTAAGAAATATCGCAAGAGGGTGGGGATGACTCTGGGACCTTTCAGTAGGAGCACTCATCTTACATGGATTCACTCAATAATAATAATTTGTCTCAAGTAATAATGCCAAAGCTTGGGTGTGGACTACTGGGTAATACTACTAGACAGCTTGACTTGCTCCCCAAGAAAGTCTGTCCTTCAGAAACAAACTTAGGTTAAGGAAGGGAGAAGACAGAACTCTGATACTCTTCTGTATCCTGTCCTTATTTTGCTTTCTTTTCTTGCAAATGTTTAAAAGCAAAGATTTGTTCAGTAATGAATAACATGATTTATTTTAGTATCTTCTAGCTTCTGCTGCATAGAGAAAACAGGAAAGTAATAAATTTGATAAGACCCATACTTTGTCTTTTGAGCTGGAACCTGAACTTTTCTTGTTTTATGAATACAAAATAGAAAAGCTTTTTAAACTTGTAAGCAACTCTTTCTGTATTGCTATTTCACGATTGTACAAATAATTCTTTGAGTTTGTATGTAGTCTTTGGTTTAAAAATGAAGTGAAATACTTCTAGTCACATACAGTATTAACTGCTCTTTAGAGAGGGAGCTGTGTAATTAACTTCACTTTTCTTTATGAAGTTGGGTATTGGTATATAAGGATTACTGTTTTTCTGGATCTAACAGTAGCAATTTAAGGCATTGCTGAATTAGCTGTTCAGTGTACTGAGTTACAAATATTTTAAAATTAAGACCTAAGAATTACAATACTTAAACGCATGCTAAGTGCCTTTAGAAAAGACTGGTAAGAGGCTGTGTTTGTGTTCAGGTATGTTGTTTGAAGAAATGTGTGGTATGTTGCAAGATGTAGATGATAGCATAATGTCTAGAGAAATAATTCTTTGGTGGGTTTAGGTGGAGAGGTGGGGTGAAAAAGTATTAAATACCAGAAAAGGAAGATTATACTTTCTGTCACTCTGTTTTGGCCCGTCTTCTATCCTCTTGAAAGAAAAGGGGACATATGCATCTGCAGCTGACCTATAATTACCTTTGTGGTGTGATGTGAAGAAATCAGTCAAGTGCAGTAGGATGGATGCTGGTCAGGGTTGACTTTTTGTCTTGCTGAGATCCTATTGTAAGTGGCACTTCCAAGAGCTCATTTATTGCGCTGTTGCTTCTGTAAGTGACAGTGAACTTAGAGATTGTAATCAGGGTGTTTGCAACAACAAGATGAGTCAGGATTTTTCAGCCTTCTCTCTTTTTTGAGCAGAAGCTGACACCTGATCTGGTTCAGATCAGACTGATGGCTGTTCTATAGCCATTTCCTTACACTGTTAACTGATACAGATGCCTTGATGGCTAAAGGCTTATGTAGGTGCAGTAACTGACAGTACTAATGCTCTGGTGGAATCTGTTTATCTGCAGAGAAGCTGTCTGTTGACTGGTTTTAGGAGTAATTTTGTATCTTATATTTGGATTGCCTAGCTGATTTTTGCCAGAGGCCCTTTTCTGCAGTTAATTATAGGATTATAATTGCCAATTAAGTGATAAGACACAAAAATTTTGTCTTGAACTACTGATGCATACATCCAGTGTATTATGCAGCTCAAGTGGCATAGGGAGCAACATGCATATGGCTGGGTTTTTTTACTTCAATTTTTCCATTGTACGTTGTGAATGTAATAACAAAAAAGGAAGCTACTTTGCACCTAGAGAAGTAGAATTTTTCTTGTCTGCAGAAAAAAAAAAAAAATAGGTGTGCAACTTTTGCTGAGGTAGAATGCTTCAGTTTGCACTTCATTACCAAGCAAATTCAGTCCAGACAAGGTGAGATTCTAGGAAGAATATGGTCATGATAATATGACGATAGTCTAATCTGGATTTAGCAGCCAGCCTTCCAAGGCAGGGTGCAAGACCAAATACTCTTTCCGTTTTGTGCAGGCTGAAGAAATATTATCTAATCCAAAATTTTGTTCATCCAAGTGCGGTGAATAGGCTGTCATCTATTCAAAGAATTATTATTGCCTAGTCGCCATACTAACACCTAATATCCAAAGTATCTTTTTTATTATAGCTTAGAATGTTATAGGTATGTACAGATTTTGTTGTTCTCAATCTCCATTTCTAGTGTTACCCTTTACCTTGCCATGCTGCATTGGTTCCAAAATTTCATGAATTTTTGAGAGGAAGAGAAGGTGGTTTTGCACTGAATGGTCAGTGTTCTGAGCCCTTTGAGGGAAATGCGATGATGGTTTCTTCCTCTGTGCTTTGGGATCTTCTTTGGGTCATTTTTGTAAGATTGCTAACAGAATACACTCGCTCTTTCTTTGTTGATTCATAGCTTATATCCAAGGGCTGTGATTTATGTTAGGTTTCACATGTGCTTTTGCTTTTACTTATAAAACTGGTTTTACTCAGCTTCCAAAGTTGCTGTCATACAGTGACTGTAAATCAAACATCTGTGACTTGTTTTGGTAGTTCTGTGGTCTCTGTTACCACCCTGTGTTTGCTGTTTCAAGGCCTTTGCTACAATTTTCTGCCTGTAATTTTGAGGGCCACTGTTTCACCATCTGTTTTTCTTACATATCACTCAGGCTGTGGTTAACTGATTTATGAGCACAACAAGCTAGTCCTGTGTTCCTCTTCTTGGGTTGCTAAGAGTTTGCTTTAAAATAACAGAGAAACTGGAAGACAGTCATGAGTACAAATGCACAGAAAGCAAAATGCAACTCTTTGTTACCAATGTCTTTCAGTCATGACAGTATCGTTGGTGTGTTATAGAAATGGAAGCAATAAATGATTATATGAATTCTATGATAATGGTTAGGCAGTAAGAATTATCAAGTTAATCCATCTGAACATTTGGACATGTGGAATTTTATTGAAGGTGATGTGGATGATTTTGCTGTGTTAGCCTTTCTTTCTTTTTGAGTTGGAGTAGTCCCAGATACGTATACAGACTGGGGGAAGAACTCCTTGAGAGTAGCCCTTGAGAGAGGCACCTGAGGGTCCTGGTGGATGAAAAACTGAACAAGAGCCAGCAGTGTGCTCATGCAGATCAGAAGGCCAGCGGTGTCCTGGGCTCCATCAGAAGAGGGATGGCCAGCAGGCAGAGGGAGGAGATTGTCCCTTCCTACTCTGCCCTTGTGAGGCTCCATCTGGAGTACTGCATCCAGGTCTGGGGCCCCCAGCACAGGAAAGATGTGGAGCTGTTGGAGAGGGTCCAGAGGAGGGCCACAAAGATGATCAGAGGTCCCTATGAAAACAGGTTGAGTGAGCTGGGCTTGTTCAGCCTGGGGAAGAGAAGGCTACAAGGAGACCTCATTGCAGCCTTCCAGTACTTAAGGAAGAGAGAATCAACTTTTCACAACGGTACAACAAAAACTTTGTTGCAGACTGGGAATGAATCAGGATCATGTCTTGGAATCGGGGACAAGTCTGTTGACTAAAGGTGGCTGCAGTTTGTAAATGGTATTCACTATTGCCAAGGCAAGCACCATTTGTCAGCTAGGCATTCTCTTTCCTGGGAAAACTGGAAAAGAAATCCTGTGTGCTGTATAATGCATCTAAAAGGGATTCGCTACAACAGAGAAGCAGATGGTCAGAACCTAGAAGGCTTATAATGCTGTGAAATGAGTGATGTATGCTGCTGGAAGAGACAGGGGAGAAGAACAGAGATGTAGTAAGCTTTGGCTGAATTTGAAACAGAAGCAATTGACTTCAAATCATGAGTATCTCCTGAGTAATATTGTCCATATTTTCTTGAAAGAATGACTTTTGTAAAAAGGTTTTTTCTAAAGCACAGGAATGTGAAGGAGCTGAGGTGTTATCCACAGCTGTCATAAAAGACCAAATAAGCATTTTCAAGGGTTGTTAGTAAATTACATAATGTTAGTAAATTTACATAATGGTGAGGATTTTTTTCAGACAGAAAACTGTGCAGAAAGTGCTATTTTGATAAGGATTACTTCTTACTAAAACTATCTTTTTTATTTTTTATTGTTCTTTAACATAGTTTAGTTTGGAAATGTTGTTAATGAAGGGGAAAATAAAATAAAAATGTGTTTTAAATGACCAAATTAAATATTTCAGTTGAGTATTAAAATATATGCTTTATTTTGTTAGTGACATACAAGAAATAAACTTTTAATTTCAGCTTTCAGGAATACTTCACATCTCAAATGGTTGCACGATTGGGAAACTGTCTTCTGCCTATTCCTGTCAACTGAGATAGATCTGAAAAGAAGAATAATACATTTATTTGGTAAATGATGCATCAGTTTAGCAATAGGTCACTATTGTTATCCTAATAATCACGATCTGCGTAGTTTGCAACAAAATGAAACAAAAAACCCAACAACTTTAGGTGAATCACTCTCAGAGTATTTCAGATTGAGTTTGGAGACGAGTAGTGCTCTGAACACGAAAGAGAATCAACTTCAGTACAACATTTTCTGGTAAAAGAGATTGCATGTGCTTGAAAAATCTTGCACAGAATCTGGGAACTGGTTTTTTTTGACCATTTTAAAACAGAAGTGTTGTGTTGTAGATCAAAGGGAAATTGGACAGCTAAATTGGTGAACTGCAAAACGGACATCTTATATTCAACAGAGGAAATTTATCTCTTCAGTCTGACCAGAGTTAAACATCTTGTCATAGTTATTACTATTAGCTGCAGTGCTAAGAGTGACAAGGTTTTCTTTTATGGTTGAGGCTCAAGATAAACACAAAAATGACATGCTAGGTATCATGGATGAAGTTTGGATTGGTTTTCTCCTAAATCTGTTTTCTTTTTGTTTGTTTGTTCTTTTTATTAGTCCTGCTAAGCTTTTGGAGTCACTTATTCAGAGTCACTGGATATTGTAATTTATTTCCATTAATCAGTGTTACACCTAAATATACAGGATCTGAACAGTACGAGAGGGGAATGAGGCATGATGTTTATTTTGATCATTTTGAAGGAATACTCATCTCTGGAAGAAATGAATGGAAATTTATCTTGGGCAGTACCTATTAATGCATAACACTGAATGTGCTTTTTCATTTTTACCTCCCTTAGGAGAAAGCTTTTTCCTTTGTTCAATTGAGTATGGCACAACGGTAATAAGAAGCTTAATGGATGCTATAAACCACCACCTTTTAAATGCATAATGTAATTGAATCCGAGTATAGTGTCTATACTGATGGACTCCCTGGTGCTTTAAAAACTGGAGTTATGATTAGAAAGATCCAGTTAATGCTGACTTCTCATACACTAAGCCCCTATTATAAAATTTTCTTTCTATAACACATTCAGTTTTACTTTTGAATTATGCAGTGCTATCTTAAATAGTTTAATATTACAATGGAATCAAATTTGGAGCTTCAAGAGGGCTTTATAATTCTGGTTGAAATACATACAAAACAAATTTGTAGTAGCGCTGTATGACTAATATTTTCTCTAAATAGCTCTCATATCACATTCCCCCTTTAAAATTGCATTATTCGGCAGAAAATTAATTGGAAAAGCAGTGCTCTTCTGTAAACCAACTGTTAGAGATCAGAATGTGGAAGAGAAACAAGCTTGTGTGTTGAGTGTAGGGAGGGGGGCGGGGGGGAACTTCTGCGGGCTCAGAGACATCTGGGCTCTTTACAAAATACAAGATCTAAATAAAAGTGAACTGGAGAATGTGCTCTTAAAAGGCTCCATAAATCATATGGCCAGTGGGCTGTGCATGAAGTATGTTCTGCTTTCACACTTGTAAAGAAAACTCCTATATCACTATTGGCTGACAAAATACTTAACATGTATACACCCAAAATAGAGATTTCTAAATTATTAGTTTTCCCAGAGTTGGCTGAAATATTTATTTGCAAAATAGGTGGGATTAGGTTCTTCAGACTCTTTATGTTAGCAAGGCCTGCTATGTATTGGCTGAGAAGAAATAGCTAAAGTAGGCTCACACAGTAGGCTCAGTGGTTAAGAGGTGTTTGGATAATGCTGTCAAAAACTTGCCTGTGTCATTTGGGCTGTTTTCTTTTTTTCTTTTTACCATGCTGAATGCTTACTTTCTTTTCTGCTTTCTATGGTAACTGGAAAATGATGCTAGATAATCACTGTCCGTATATACAGAGCTCCATTTCAGTCAAAAGATTTCAGTGTTTATGTGGCAGGTTCACTTGCAGTCAGATCAGTGGGTTGGGTATTCTTTGTACGTATTCTGTAAATCTTATGCGGTTTTATAAAATCCAAAAGTAGTTTCTTCCATTTTCTTCTCTCCAGTAAACTCATGCTGGTGCTTGGAAAGACCTTTATATGTGAGTTGTCCATCAGACTGGTCTATATCTAGGAGATTGTTAGATGTTCTACTGCTATCCCTGCAAATAGATTTCTTAGCGAAAAGAAAACAGGACACAAGAAATGTGCAATCTGTGCATTTGTAAAATGAAACTATTTTTTGAATGACTTCAGAGATTTCTCTTCAAAGGATGTGCTAGACTGGGAGGTTCTGGTTTGTTTTGATCCCACTAAAAAGAGCACTCAGACTCTATAAAATATTTCTTTTAGTTTCATTTATTGGAGCTAATATTGTAAAGAGGAGGACAAGAGTATAGATAATGTCATATCTCTTCAGATGCTAGGAACTCCAAATTGTGTCTTAAATTGGTCTCTAATTGGTTCAGCACAACTGGCAGATCCCAGGGGTGGAGAGGTTACTTGATTTTGGTCCTTTGAGGTCTTATTAGATTTTCTTAATTCTATTGATCATTTCTACTATGGAATGAAAAGTATATTCACATGAACTTGTTGCAGTTTTGTGTAAAGGCTAGGCCACACAGGTGATGTAATTGCTGTTGCTGAGCAGAAGCTGTCTCCAGGCTCCTCTGCTGTAATTAGCTGGCCACGTTTATCCTGCAGTCATAAGGTATGCACACCACAGGCTGAGAGGCCACGCTGTATATGTGCAGCATTGCACAGCACCAGCCTGTGCCATAAAAATTAATTCTGAGATGAATCTCTGACTCCTCAGCGCATAAGGGGCTTCTGTCTAGGGTCAGTACAAGGGGCTGCCCCAAAAAACAGTAGCCCAGAATAGCACAAACTATGTGGATAAATTTCTCTGTCTTGATTATTGTTGAGACATAAATACATGCTGATTAAGAAAATATAATATCTGGAGAAGAGCCTAGTGAAAACAGCCTCATCATCTTCTCTCTGTTTAAAGCCCTCAAATAGCAACTATATAATTAACTTTTTTTCCTCTTATTCGAGTAGAAGAATGTCTCTTCACTCTTAACGTAGCCAGTGAAGGTGTATTGCAATGAAAATGAAATATGCACCCATGTCGACTGCCTTTCAAACCACCAAAATGGGTTTTCCCTGGCACTGTGGCTTGAAAGGTGCCGAAGAATTTGGAATTGCATGTGCTGTATGTCAATGGGGATTGGACTTCAGAGGCAGTGTACAGAGTTTAACCTTTGAGAGAGGGAGCATAACTATGGGACTTCTGATGTGCCAGAGCAGTGAAATTTACATTGAATTCCAGTAAGGAAAATGTCCTGCACTTGAAAAGGTTACTTTATACTAGTACCACTTGGTGTTAAATATTCTTTAAAAATTGGTATAACGGAACAACTCTGAAACGTTGTTTTCTTTGTATATTATAACATCTAGCATTTATTTGAGAAATTATTTTCACTTTCTTATTAGATAGACCCAAGCTTCAGTGGACAGAATACCTATGTTCAAGTCAAAGCCACCAAAAATTTTATGAGCATTTAAGATGGCTGAGAATAGAAAAGTAAGTGGTAATGGAAAACGCTATGAATTAATAGTAGTTTGTATTCTACCATATTTGATGGGCCTGTCTTTATAAATGAAATTTGTTTGTACATCCAATGTTTTAATTCTGTGGATCATATCAGGCTCTTATTAAAAAATGGAAATCCTAAACATCTCTACTGATAACAACACCAGAAAGTTTTGCGGAGTCCAGGATTTAACAGAAACTGAGGCTGATGCTGTCCTGTAATTTGACAAAACTGTCTTGAGAATGTAGAAGATTATACTTGATCTTCAGAGACGTGGATGCAACAAAAGGTTCTTTTTAAAAAATAATGATGCAGAAATAGATTGATTCTAAGTAGATATGCGTATGGTCTATTTAAACCACCAGTTTAGCTTAGGCTAGTAGGCAGCCCATGTTTTTCAGAGTTAAGTGAAAAGGGAATTATTGGAAATGGCTCAAAGACTTCTAGTTTCCTCCTCCGTGTAGATGGAGATCGGTAAGCTGGTGATCCAGTCCTATAATTCCAATGGTATTAGATGTCTTGAGCTATTTCTGTGACATCAAAAACAAAGAGAAACTCTAGCAGCAAAAAGAATCCATTCTTTTGCTTCAGTAGATTGGTGTTATGTGAATGAGAGACTTTCTTACCATTGTAACCAATCTGAGTGGAACAGACTGCGGAAGACATTTGATTCGTGCCAAAAGCAATCAGCCAATTAATTTGGAAAAGATTCTGAAAATTGTTCTTGCTGGCAATAGTTTTGTAACTTTAAATCACTCTAAATGACAATATTACTTCTCCAAGTACTAGCTGGAAATATGTTCAGGATGCAAAACCCTAGGTTGTGTCAGTAATGTGTGCACAAATTGATTCAAATCATTGCTTAATACATCTGGGTCCGTAAACCCCTCTCCATCAACTCCAGTCACAAAGCACAAATGTTACTGTGTTGATTTCTACTGTTATACATTATGGAATATCTTGGGAATTTTTTCACTATTCAGTGTTGATCCCAAACAATTCCTGTTACAAAATCATGTTTGTTCTTGTTTCTCAGCAGCTTTTCTTTCCTGGTAGTAATGAATTTCCCTGATGTCAACTGTCATGAGTTTGATCTACAAGGGAATGCATATAGTCTTGGTGAGGTCACATGCAGTGTTTTGTAGGTCTCTAATATGTCTTAAATTGTTAATTAATACTTCAGATGGTGCAAAAAAAAAAAGTAACCTCCTGCTTGTGTTGCAATTCTTATGCAACCTTTACTAACTCAGTTAATATCCTACAGTTACCATGCTCTTTACAGACTACTTAGAAGCTTCATTGTTGTTTTCCTATTTCCTCTTACCTGAGATATTGTAATTGGTCTGTGGTATCATATGCTGTTTCTCAGTTCTATTGATGCCAGATTAAATAGAAAAAATTCTCAGCAACAAAATACTATTTTTCAACTTAGCACCATTAGCTGTGCGTTTTCACCAGAGATGAACAAGAACCTGCATATGTAAAAATGTGCAAGACTGTCCAGAATGTGGCTTGTCTTTCATGTCACTGTCACCAGTGCTGAAATGCACTACCCACCTTCTCACTGTGCTCACATCTGCTGTTTGGTCTTCATAAACGTTCAGCAAGGGCCAATGAATGTCAGTGGGTGCCATTTTTTCTGCATGGAAGAATTTAATTCCACACCTTCGCTTCATACACACTTCCATGTCAGATGCCATTCTGTCAGATTGCCCTTCTGCTGCTGTCTGTCAAACGGCAACAAAACGTAATGGAACACTGGTGGGAAAGTTCCACCTCTACTGCCATACCACCATTTGCCTCTGATATAATGGGCTAACATAATAAAAGAGGGGGCATTACTTTTGGAGCAGCCCTTGTACGTAAGTCATGGGATAATTGCAGTGATGGTACAAGTCACTCATGTCATTGTCAGTGTTAACCTGAGAATTGAATCCATTTGTTGTCATGTTTCATGCTGTTGATGGGCCTGTATTCCACATGGGTGTCTCTAAACCTAATCTAAAGCTGCTGACTGTTCACAATAATGACTTCAGTTTTAGCCTCATTTGAATGAGGGCATTTTATTGTGTTATAGGCCAACATACTTGTATGCCAAATTTGAATTAAAATGACAAACTAAGCATACTTAAAATTATTTGGGAAAGTTCAAGTCCCATAAGCATTCTTCTGAAGGAGGGGGTAAAAGTTACTTAAATTATCTTTTATTTTTCTTTTATCTATTTATCTATTAAGTGTAAAGTAAATTACAATGTCTAATCCTGTTTTTACTAAAGCCAGCAGAAAAATTCTGGCTGATGTCGGGGTATAGTTAGCAGCAAGGGTTTCAAAAGCAGAGCTGTACATACAAAATGAAGGAAGCGAAGACAGAAATCGTGTGAGTAAAGAATGGAGGAAATTGTCCTCGAGAGATCTCTTGCATGAGGCATTGTACTGGCATGAGCAAGAGCCACTGTGCAAAGAAAACTGATTTCCTTCTAGGTAACAATGATGCAGTGGGAGTGCAGGTGTGAACAGATCCTAGTGCAGTTCACTAGCTGTATATGCTTCTGGAGAATTGCAAGTTTGAAGTGATCTCTTTTGTTAGACTAGCAAATAGTACAGTTACAGGCAAACATGATGTGGTTCATATCAGGTGCTTCTCAAAGTCTTCAGAGATCTCTTGTCTGCCTTTTCTTCCTGGATGAAGGTCAGCGATTCTGTGAATGAGTGTACTTAGTACTTAATGATTTCTTCAGTAGAAGCTATTTTCTACCTTTTTATGCAGAGCCATTTTTCCTCCTTTCCTCTATAAGTATTCTATAGAATACTCAACCTATATAGCCATTGCTGTCTGCAATGCCATGGAGTTTGCTTTGGCAAGCTAGAGGTTTTGTTACGCTAGGACTGAAATATTGCCTGACAGTTTGGCAAGCTACCATTTCAGGTGCTGGGTGGGAGAAGACGGGAAAGGATTGTAAAGACTTACCAGTTACTTCATCCCTTTTTTTCTTGGAGAAAGAACAGGAAAACATTCTGTAAAGAGATAATCCACAGCCTCTTTGTTATTTGGATAGGATTAATTTTTTTTTTTGTTCAGATTCCAGAAGAGAAACTTGAGTTCATCTGTCTTTTCAAATCTTACCCTGTGTAATGGATTATCTATCTCTGCACTGTAAGTTGTTTGAGTTAAAATAGTGGAGAGAACAATATTTCTGGTTAAAAATGCATATATTAAATTGTGTGGCATCATAATTACTTTGAATTGTGCCTGTCCACATGGGTACAACAGATGCTGCTGTTTTTGCTCGTTGTTTTAAATATTTTCAATTAGCATTTGACTGAAAGAAAATGACTGTAGGGAACACTACCAGGATATTTTACTGAATTCTGTGGTGTTCACCACTGTGTTGATTTCCTGATCCCCTGAGAGTGCACAGCAGTTTCTGACTTTATTCTCAGAGCTTGTCCTTAGAGGGATGGATTTTTGTACGTTCTTGCCTGACTGCAGTACTCCTGTGAAGTTAGTATATGTTATCAACCATGAGGAGGAAAATGGGAATAAATTAGAGTGAGGAAAAAGCAGTGTGAATGATGCACATTTTCTCTTTTTATCTGTTGAAATTCCTTGGGGCACGCTGCTTGAGCACTGAGTTTGTTTGTTTGTTTTTTTAAGACTCAATGAGTGGAAAGTTACACTCTTGCTGCAAGTTGAGAAGGAAGTTTTCCTTAAAAGTTCTGTTCAGTAGTGTTGGGGGTTCTTTGAACTTACACAGCACTGCTTTGGCAGAACACTGACAGGTATAAGCAAAAAATACAGGAGGAAAAAGGTGTTGTTTTGCTACTGGTCTCCAGAAACTTTTAATACCTAGTTTATAGCGTACTGATTTTTGAACAGTAAGGTATGTTTGTATTAGCTCTATAAACAGTGTTGGTATTTTGACTCATTAATGATGTGGTGTATTGTTCAGATACTAATAAAAGTAAGGAGAAAATCTGTAAAGAGGAAAAAAATCAACTCTTATTCAAATCATAAGCCATCTCCAGAGATTGTAAGTACAGTAGGGTTATAAATGGTATGCATGATTGAATTCACTAGGTGATTTAAAATTGTTAGCCGGTATTCTTCTCACTATCTGTTAATTATGGTAATAAATAAAAATATTTTGAATGCTGTAAGATAATCTTGGAGGATGCTTGAAGACCTGCTTTGCATTAAGCCTATGGATAGCACCTTCAAAGTTTACTTCACTACTCATGTCCACACTGTTAACAAATGTTGGAGGACAGTAGCTACAGACTCTAAAACACAAGATTGAGGAATTATTGTTCTATGTGCAGAAATAATAAGTCAGAAGCGTTCCTTGTTACCTGTCTCTCTACTCTGTGTTTGAATGATGAAGTTTTTTGTTCATTACTTGTCCAGTGAGTTCCCAAGTCTTTCAAAATATAATACCTTTGTTTTTTTATGTGTGCGTATATATACATTTCTAGATCTGAGAAGAGAGTTGATATCTTCATGCATTGGCATTACTGGACTTGGAGATGATCAGTTATTTGAATTTGTACAGAGTAGGCATACATCTATACCTGTGGTAACAGTTCCAGAATAATGGTTCCAGAGATACTGCTCCAGACTCTTCTAAAGTCCTGAGATTTAGGTTATCTATTTTCCCATAGTGAGTTTCTCTTGAATTTTTAAGTAGATGGTAGCATGCTGTTCAGTGAGACCTCAAACAGTGTACAACAGTCAGTGTAAGCCCGTAGCCTAGATTCATGAGTGCCTTCAGTTTAGCTTCTGAGTTAGGCACCTCTCTGAAAATGTTGACTTAGTTTTCTTTCAATTGTAGTGGCGATCAGTCATTTATATGGAGTCATTGTATGTTCACAGATAGTCTCTGTACTGCCTGAGTTGTAGCCAAATTCATTTTTTACCAGAATACTTGTAATGTTTTGCTATTTATTTAGTTTGTGTCCTGGTATACATGCCTCTGTTCAGCATGATATTTGGTTGCGAAATTCAATTCCCATTTGTATGAGAGCTGTAGAGGAACTGCACACTTCTAACTATAAAACTTGTTTGGTTTGACTTATTAATATTCAATTACATTTATTTTTGAAGTGGTTTTGTTCGGTGCCCTAGAATGCTTGTACAAAGGCTGCTTTATAATGTAAATTTTATTTGATTGAAAGTTCTGTAGAAGCCTGTATTTGGCAGTGATCTTGAAGTCCCGCATCTTGATGTTAAACCACAGATGACATTAAAAAAAAAAAAAACTGCCGTCCTTGTATGTGCAAATTGTTTGAAAAATCTTCCATGGACACGAAAACTAAATCTATTTAAATTCTCCACTGTATTCACTTGCAGTGTATTAATAAGGAAGTCATATCCTCTATTCAACATCTTAATTAAGAAAGACTATGATGTTCTTTACAAGTTCACAGGCTTCAGCAACCAGTCCTTTTTTACATAAGGTTATGCCAATATCTAGTAGGAGCTCAGACTGGAGTGTCAACGCAACTACATTTGTAAGTTAAGTGGTCAGATGAACTTATATACATTAATGAAGTGGGAAGCATTTTCTTCTCATAATGGAATGTAATATGGAATTTTTCCCTTTTTCACTTTTTGACTTATTTTTGAGTAATGAGTAATCTATATCTCTGAAACTTTGTTATCTTCTGCACAAGCCAATTAAATATTTGCTATTTAAAAAAAAAGAAATTAATAAGAAACTATAAAGAAATAAAGCAGCTGATTTAATTCTTATGGGCTCCGTGCATCATCAGCCTGAGCTAAAGCAGTCCAAGTAATACTTAGTGTGCCAATCATTCAGGCTTAACATTATGTATTCAGCAGTAACCCCGTGAGGAGGAGAATAGCATAATAGTAAGAAATGTCTATTCTGCTTAAAAAAAAGCAGTTGCAGTAAAATAGTGGTGCTATTGAAAAGCTGTTAGGTAAAGAAATGCAATGCATATCTCTGTCCAACCACCGTGACAGTATGGGAAACAAAAGAATAAGGTATTTTACTGTTTGATGCAGGCTATGATCTACTGGGAAAAAGCTAAATCCTGCTTGGATGATTCAGCTACAATTCTGTATGCTATTAGGACAGGCAAATGCAAAAAAGGAGGAGTGTATGCTTGTCACTGTATGTGACAAGCTGGTTTAACACTACCAAGCAATTCCCTCTAAGGGAATGATACTTCAACTATTAGAGAGAGAGTGAGAAAGAAGGAATCAGAATGTAAAGGAAAACATTGTTATATTCTAGTTAACTGAGACTTTCAGGCACAGAAATGAGAAATTTTTGATCTAGCATTTAACTCATTCAGAGTTTGAAGGTATTGGAGTCCCATGGGAATTTGTGAGCAATAACGTAGGACAACATATAGCTGCAACGATAACATAGAACAGCACGGCAGCAGCACGCAATATCAGTCTCCAGTTCTTGCTTTTAATGTGTCATCCAGTCCATTAGCTAAGAAGTCAGACTTCTCTTATTCTTTCTCTTAAGAGTTAAGGCCTAAAGCAAGAAATATATAAGGAATAATACTCTGAGCATTGACTGCATTGAGTTCCTAGCAGATTAACTGTCAAAAATCAATTATGTGGAAGAATGCTTGAGAATTTCGAGGAAAAAAAAAACCAGAATAATGTCAGAAATTTTCTTTGGAAAAGAAAGAGGTTGGAAGTATGGCACTGAAAGAGGCTCTGAGGTGAAAAGCTAAATACTAAATACAGAAAAATGACAATCAGCAGGCATGAATGCTTACCCTCAAGAAGAGGCAAGATAATAGTCAAAGACCTCAGGTTTCTTAGTTGTTTGCAGACCAGCAGACTTGTTTCTCCAGTGTGTCTTTTGCTTTTCTCCTGTAATTTAGTGTAGGTCCTGGTTGTTCTCTTTCTCCATCTTCATCCTGTGGCATGAGAGGATCAAAAAAATAGCAAGCAGTTTTCTTTCTTACTTAGAATATATTTTACTTCCAGACATAAATATTTTCATTATTCCTTCTTTGTAATAATGTCTGTGTAACAGTCCTAAGCATCTGAATGTTTGTTTCTAGGAACTGTGACTTGTGGGTTTTTTTGTGCTTTTACTATAGCAGTCACCTGAAAATACAGTGAGAGAAAATGAGCTGTCAGTTTTTTCATCAGGTTATTTGTCAGATGGAAGACTGACTTCTTAGAAAGCTGGATAGCTGAATGCACTCCTTCTAATAAAACTGAATTATGTAGGGACAGTAAATGCTATCTGTGACATAGAAAATGGAATTTGGAGTAAAAGTTTCTTGAAGCTGGGTAAGGAGCTGGCTGGAGGACTGGGCCCAGAGAGTGGTGGTGAATGGAGTTAAATCCAGCTGGCGACTGGTCACAAGTGGTGTTCCCCAGCAGTCAGTGCTGGGGCCTGTCCTCTTCAGTATCTTTATTGATGACCTGGATGAGGGCATTGAGAGCACCCTCAGTAAGTTTGCAGACGACACCAAGCTGGCAGGAAGTGTCGATCTGCCTGGGGGTAGCAAGGCCCTATAGAGAGATCTGGATAGGCTGGATCTCTGGGCTGAAGCCAGTGGGATGAGGTTCAACAAGACCAAGTGCCGGGTCCTGCACTTTGGCCACAACAACCCCAGGCAACGCTACAGGCTTGGGGCAGGGTGGCTGGAAGGTTGTGTGGAGGAAACGGACCTGGGGGTATTGGTTGATGCTCGGCTGAGAATGAGCCAGCAGTGTGCCCAGGTGGCCAAGAAGGCCAATGGCATCCTGGCTTGTATCAGAAACAGTGTTGCCAGTAGGAGTAGGGAAGTAATTGTCTCTCTGTACTCAGCCCTGGTGAGGCCCCACCTCGAGTACTGTGTCCAGTTTTGGGCCCCTCACTGCAAGAAAGACATGGAGGCCCTGGAGCGTGTTCAGAGAAGGGCGACGAAGCTGGTGAGGGGTCTGGAGCACAGGCCTTATGAGGAGCGGCTGAGGGAGCTGGGATTGTTCAGTCTGGAGAAGAGGAGGCTCAGGGGAGACCTTATTGCTCCCTACAACTACCTGAAGGGAGGTTGTAGTGAGCTGGGGGTCGGCCTCTTCTCTCTTGTAACTAGTGACAGGACGCGGGGGAATGGCCTCAATTTGCACCAGAGGAGATTCAGGCTGGACATTAGGAAATACTACTTCTCTGAAAGAGTGGTCAGGCACTGAAATGGGCTGCCCAGGGAGGTGGTTGAGTCACCGTCCCTGGAGGTGTTCAAGAAATATTTAGATATAGCGTTGAGAGACATGGTTTAGTGGGGTTATTGGTGGCAGGTGGATGGTTGGACTAGATGATCTTGTAGGTCTTTTCCCACCTAGCTAATTCTATGATTCTATGAAGGCCTGTCTTCATATTTCAGCTTCTACTGAAAACTGTGTCACCTCTGTAAAAACATTTTTATGGAACTGTCCAGGTGTGATTTGTTTCCAAAAAGAATGGGGAAGAAAAGAATGTCTAATGGGCTGTGTAGTATGAACACACCGTGCTGTTGGATCATGTGAGCATGCCTCTCATGTGTGGCTTATCTCTGTCAGGGCTATGGCGCAGTCAAAGTGAGGTTCTCTTCCCTTTCTGTGTGAATGGACAAGTTCCTTAAAAAAAAAAGTGGCTTGAAAGAGGTGAAAGATATACCGTATGCAAAAAGGACAAGTGTTGTGCTTCCCTGCCACCTCCCCAGCCCTCTATAAAATAAAAAATATAGATGTATATTAAAAAAAAACCAAACAAAATAACGTTCCCAACTCCTTTCTTTAGGATGTAGCAGGGGCATCTGAGACTGCCATACCCAGTGGATACTTAATGCCCACATGGTCCTACTTGAAGCAGGCCAGCTCCCTGTGCAAATTCTTGTCAGTTTGTTCACCTATGACACCAGAAAATAAGGTCTAGTTTTAGTTTGCTTCTTATGTGGTTATTTGAAGTGCTTTCCTCTATATATGCAATTTATGAATGTTGCTAGTAAGGCGTGCGTGTAATGCACCTAAAGTGAAAAGATTCTGAAACAAAAATGCAGAAGAAAATGAAACTTGAAAGCAGTGATACTTTAGAGGAGGAAAAAAAAATAAGCTGTCTTACAGCAGCGTAGTTGACATCACAAAAGGTAGTGAATTTTTTTACCCCTATGACCAAATTGAGTGTAAATTGATCTTACTGATTTCATTAATTTCACTGCACTGACAAAAAAAGTTAGTAAGTTCCTTCTTGGTGATAAAATAGCTGGACAGAGTCAGGAATGTGCAAATTGCAATCTGGAGCATTTACTCATATTGAAGTTACTCAAAACTCCTTGCAAACCAGGAGAGTTACTCATGCTGAAGTTCCTGGAAGTAGAGAAGTAAGTTTTGACATTAAGTCCACTCAGTAAAGCTAAGGTAACACTCATTTTGGGTTCTTGGAAATATCACTTCTTTAGCTGGGTAGTAGACCTGTCCTTAAGCATTTAGCTTTCAAGAACAGTGCAAGTGTAAAGCTCTGTGCTGTCATCTTCATAAGACAGGCAACTCTGGAGAAGTAGATCCAGGGTTACAAATGTTTGCTATTTACAGCAATGTGTTTGTGTTAAAAGGCTCTCCATGGGAAAATACTTAGCTGTATTGGTAAATAATAAACCCTAGTCATGCTTCCTTTCTTCTTGTTGAAAAGAGAGGCTGTGCCAAAATTATACCTAGACAAAGAAGAGGACTGCATTGCGTGACTGTGGTTCTGTAGAACAACATTGAGGTACCATGGGTGAGAGACAGTTGGGCTGTATCTGCAAAACTTGCCTAAGGTTTAACTCTTGCACCTTGTGAACTATGTGTGTAGTTTCCAAAATAAACATTGAATATATATTCTATTCTATGTCTAAAGATGTTGAGTAGATACCTGGGATTATCTTTACGATTCAAAAATTGAGGCACTAAAGATACTAGTCTGAAATGATCTTTCTTCCCTGCAATTTCTCTGTTGCAGAGAACTTCTTCCAGCAGAGTTGTAGTTCACAGATTTTTTTTTTTCCTCTTACACTTGTTACTTCCTGATTCAGATGGAAGTAGGAAAGTGATTTGGCTTCTGCAGCAAACTTTTCATTTGATTAATACAGAGGAGCACGAGAGCATGCTTCTGGACTCTAAATTCAGTGAGGTCAAATTTTTGGATACACTTTGCAACTGTTTTATATTTTTACTATAACAAATAGCTGATCTGCTCAGAATAGTTATAACATCAATCTAGTTTGAATATTTGTTTGTTTGAAAATGGCTATTGATTTCCAGGGGTTTATTTGTAATTTGCAAGCCCTTGCTGGAGAGCTCAGCCAATGTGTTTCCATGATTAGGCTGTTTGGGAGCTGCACATTTTGGATTTTCGTAGTGTGTGACTAGTCATCTAACTTGCACATCACTGCTTTTGTTTCATTTTTCAGCAGCAAGCTTTTAAAAGGGAGATTAATAAATGGAGGGAGGCTCAGTTGCACAGACATGTTTCTGTGTGATCCTTGGATCTCTTCGGCTACTGTGCATGAGCTGTTCTCCTGTGCATGGGCAAGTTCAACATACCTTGCAGCTGTTGAATACCACACCACTGCTCCATGATACCTGCTTTCATTACTGCTGTGATCACATGCAGCAAGCGTGGGCATATATTGGACATACTGGATTACTGGTCAAACTGTATGACTGTGCCTACAGAGCTGATTTTTCGATGTGAAATCTGAGGTCTCTGGAACACTCTATCAGTCGTTTTGCATGTGCATGCAGCTATTGGGAAGGCACTGTTTGTAGTCACTGACCTTGAAACCAGATTCCTTCTGCAGGTGGCAGAATGGAAATAGGGTGTTGCTTGGTTTATATTTAAATTATATATTAAAAAAAATCAGGAGTACCTTGTCACCTTATTGTATGCAGGTACTATATGCAGGTGTCACATTTTGTCATATAAAAAGTATTGTACAGTCTGTGGCAAGTTCAGTGTAATAGGTTGGAGATGTAAATGTAATATGAAACAATAGCATAGATTTTGCCTGGGGTTGAACAGTCATCTGAGCATTTCTAAGTGTTTCATTTTATAAAATACAAGAGAGAAGATATTGTTGCATTTGTACTTAACTTCCCATAAGAAACCTGGTGGAAATATTTTGTGGTGCCTGTTTAAATCATGTGGTAACAAAGAGGCTCAAAAATATGTTGAGTCGCATCTGGGATTAGATGAGATAGAAGTGTAAGAAATTAAGTGTGAATTTAGCTCCTGGTGTGTGAGCATAAAATTGAAGTTACAGTAAATTATTTATAGTGAGGTACATGATTCCTTGCACAGGTCTGCAAATGCAGTATTTAGGTGATAGAAAGTGTAAATGCAAGGCATAAAGTTCATAATGCTTCCTTCAGTTTCTTTTCTTTGAACGGACTTGGATGGAACATGAATCTTCTGGTTCAAGGGTAAAGTTGGAAGAAACTGACTTGATAGAATAGTTGTTTGCATATTATAGTTTTTGAACATTTTAAATTATTTGATTTTTTTAATACAGGTCTCGTACTGGTTAATGTCAGAAATGGGCTGGGATTAAAGGACTGATTTGTAAAATGTGTGTGTTGTGAGGTACAAAAATGTTTGTAGGTCATCTTTTGGAAGTAATTCTCCAATTAACTACCAAAAAAGAAAAGATTTCAAAAATTTTCAGAGGATCTTTAAAGACTTAGAGGACTCTGAAAAAGTTGTTCCTTTTATTTTCTATATCTGTTCAAATATATTAGGCAGACAAAATTAACACCTGCTTTTTGTATCTCCATATACATAAAGAGAGAGATATATATTCTGCTTCCATCCTTTACTTCCTTCTCTCAGTTTTTTTACATATATATTTATATACACATACATGGAAGCAGAATCTTTCCACCTGCCTAAGCAGTTACTTCTGTGGAGCCATTCCTATACTGGTAGAGTGAAGTGGCAGCAGGAAGGTTTGTTTATTCTGTGAACCATTAACTTCGCTTTATTTAAACTTGAAAAAAAAAATAGTTTTTGTTGTAAATAGCTAGCATTCCTTACAAGATCCTGTAATGTTAATATTATTAATCATTGATACACCTGTTCCTGGGAATTGATTACTGTCTGGTGATTTATTTAAGATGATATTTTCTTTAGAATGTGTTAAACTAGTTAGCTTAACAACCAGTCAGGTTACTAATCAAATTAGTTTGTGGTTCTGATGGGTGACAAGCTTTAATCCTAGTTTCCTTACACCTGTTTTATGCTGCTGTCACTATACTGAAGTTAGTGGATTAAAAAATGAAATGGCAGTAACTGTGAACCTAGGGACTTCGGTCTTAATGGATTTCTTGTTTGAAGCCATATTAATTCTTTAGTCTCATGTTCATAAAATTTACAGAATTCAATGAGAGGTACTGTTTGTACTTTCAGTAGGAATTAAAACCAAATATTTTCCTCATCTGAAAAGGAAGTTAATAAAATACATCAGAGAAGGAAATGAAGTGCTAGACAGAAAACAGTGTCCATACTGTGTAGGTGAAATGTTGCTCCCATCTGAATCAGCAGTAAATCAGTTATTGAATTTAATGAGGGTCACTTGAGACAAAACTGAAATTCCTGGAAAAATAATTAATTTTAGGGGGATTAATAAGAAACTGTGATATGTTGAAACAAAGCTATTTTTGCTATAACTTGAAATTTGTGCTTGTTTATATATGCAGGTTTTGGAATGGAGTTATCAGTGATCTTACTGTCTCAGTATGAAAAACTTCTTTGTGTCAGTACAGTCACAACCTTATAAAGATCTGAAAGAATATTTAGAGAGCAGGACCAAAGTTTGTAATCAATTAGTGCTGCAGACTGGGGAGATGATATTTTACAAATGGTATTCATTGAGATTTCCTTTTGTAAATCCATTAATTTCTTTGAATAACGAAAATTTTCTAATCAGTCTAGAAAAACATAATCAATTTGAGAGAATAATAAAATGAGCAGTAGAAGGTATTTGTCTTGGTTTTGTCCAGAGATGGTATGGACTGGTGTGGTGAGCACAACAAACTGCACTGAAAGGTAAAAGGATGGTCATCTTATGCAAGTGTTAGGAATGAATGCTTAAGAACACGGTGGTTGAGTGAAGTAAATTACAGTTAGAACAGGAATCTGAAGTGTGTGATATATTAAACCAGGCATGCTTTCAAAGCACTAGTGGGAAAGGATAATTCACTTTGTCTGGCAAATGAAATCAACTGGTAACGAATGCCCTAAGAATCAGAAATGCAGCCTGTCCAGTAGCCTATAAGAAACAATTGTTAGATGTAAATGGCATCTCAGAATTTTGAAAATATGATGATAACATTCACACTCAGGAGTGAGGTGATTGGCTTGTGGCAGTTATTCTGGATGGGAAGCTACAGTGGTTAATGTTTAAGCCCATACAGCAAGCATAGGTGGCTAGGCTTCCCAGTGTTTTTTTTGCTGTCAGTATTTAATGATGGTCTCTTTTCTTTTTCTTTGCCATGTATCACATGACCTTGTAAACATATATAATGAAGGAGTAGTAAGGAAAACCCATTGTGTTGCATTTAATAATATCTGTATTTCCTCACAGCAGTTTTGTGTGATCTTTTTCATTAGCTTCTTTTATCAGCATATTTACAGGGTCCTGTGGTAAATGTTGGTGAGAAAATAGATAAGAATGTTATTAAATCACACAGTGGTATATTTTTAGAATTTTTCTGTGTATGTAAAAGATTCCGTCATTAAACTTTGGGGAAACAATGGGATATTGAGAATGCAGAATGTAAGTTATGCTGTCATCTTGTAGTATCTATCTACATCTATCCACTTATTATTCATACATACACACGTGTGATCTTTGTGATCTCGGTAAATGCAGTGATGTTTGATTCTAAGCAGAGGGAAAGTCAACTCCTTTTGTTTGCAAGCAGCATGGCATTCAACAGCAATGAAATGGGATGTTCAGTGTTTCCTGGTCTTTTTGTAATTTCTCCTATACCTGCTCTAATTTGCATTGATTGCTGTAGTTGATACTCTCAATATATGATGCATGATTTTCTGATGTAAGATTTGGTCTTCACTGCAATTTTTTTCTCAAACTGAAGACCTTTCTTTTTCCTTCTCAGTGGCTGCTTAGAGCCTGTAGCTCAGTGCAGTTTCCTACAATGCTCACGTTTTTCATCTGCATCCTTCTACATTCCCCTTTTTCATTTCACTCATTTGACGGTTCACTTTCATTTCTATTTGTTGACTTGTGTAGACAGATTTTATTTTTCCATTATGGAAATTTTCTTACATTACCTTTGAAAGGGAGTAATTGGAACTTATTTCTTGCCATTAAATCCCACTGATGTCTTTCACAGCATTATGGTGATCTTGTGTTCCTCTAGCTGATCTTTTTTGCTCTGTTGGAAGCACAGAAATACAATAATTCTTTCAACAATTGTTAGCGCACCTGTGGTGATACCTTACTTGCTTTCAGTAAATTTTCATTCAAAGTCTCACAGGCTCTCTGAAAAATAATTTCATATATGACTGATTTTATTTGGAAAGTCCGTATCAACAGAAGTAGTATCAAGCCAGGGCTTTATTTATCTTTCAAGCAACACTTTTATCTCCTTTGTCTTTGAATTCAGTCTTTCTTATGCTCTACTCCTGAAGTATTTGCAAACTGCCTCATCAATATATGTTTTGAGTTCAGGGTGAGAAACAATATGTGTGTGTTGCAAATGTTCTTGGAATTCAATCCTGAACGTTTCTTTCCCATGTTGTGAAATACCCATGTTCTCTAGTTGATGCTGTGGCCATTGCGTAGATATTGGGACTGCACTTCCTTCGGCCTAGCATCTGATAAGAGAGAGAGTAGTAGAGTGGTTTTCAGGGTTGTTTAATTCCATGTTCTGTTTTCTGTGCTGGCTCAGCTGAAGCATAGTCTTCAGTCAAGTCTTACCGTTTTCTTCAGAAAATGCTCTTTTACTGAACAGAAACTAGTCACAGGACTGCCTAAAAAGTAAAAATAGATACTGTGAATTTGTTTCAGTTTGATATTTTTGCAGTATTTATGTGTCTTTTCCTTCTTGACCCTTTTTTGTTTTGAATTTTATTCTAAATTGTTTGTTACAAATACACTACTGATATTACTTTATTGTCTTGTAGATCACATATTATGCCAAACTTGAAAACTCATGTTCTTACAGGTCCACCAAATTTTCCAGTAAGCTCTTCTAGCTTAGTAGAGCTGTTATTTATCATCAAGTAAGAACAATTAAGGCAATGAGGTGTAGGACGCACAGGAACATCATGTATTTTAGGTGTCAGTGTTTAAAAAAAAAAAAAAATCAGAACAATTTTTTCAAAAACATCATTGAATCAAGAGAGTTATGCATGTGTAAATCCTTACTTGATTTTGTTTTCATCTTTAGATGTGTAAGCACTTTTGAGAGTACGGAATGAAGCTTGTTAACAAGTCAGGGCTAAAGAATGGACACATAAAAATACCAAGTGGCTTTCACATGAAGCAGTGGTTGAATTTAAGGTTCTCAGTGCTCCACTTACATATCTATGCCTTGAATACTTGTTTGAATGTTTTTTGTCCAAAAATCTGTTCTGGCTCTTCATTATTTGCTACTCAGTGTTTGTCATTTTTTTTTTATTCTCTTGTTTGAAATTCTTTAGTAATCCAATCAGTGCACTGGAAACATTATATAATTAAGTTAGCCAAACATTTCAGAAATAACAGAGGAGTGTGACACTGAGGTGAAGATTTTATATGTGTTCCAAAGACTGAAATGTGTTGGCATAAAATATTCAGCAAATACTTGCAGGTAATGAATGTTTGAATAAAATTATCGTCAATTCCTTAAGAATTTGTGATAAGAAAAAGGGCTAAATTTACAATATATGATTTGAAATGAATAACTCAGTTGGCAGAGAAGTAACATTGGTTTGCTTCATATTTCATAGACCTTGTGTCCTGTCATTTACTTACAAGAGTTAATTTCTTAATTAGTTTTCTAGAGGTTTGAGGGAATACAGTCAGTTATACAAGCTTAAAAAAAAAAACTGCTTTGTAAAACAACTATCTGTCTTTGAAATTGGTTTAAAAGTAAGAAAGCATAGTTTAATTGGTACTACTCAGTTGAACAATAGCACATATATAAGGTTGTGGGATGGATCTCTGAATATGCTAAATAATAAATTTAAAATTCTGGAACATAGATGTCTTCTTAGGCTTGGTTTGATGCCTTTAAAGATTTTGTTTTGTTTAATAGAAATACTTTGGAATCTTATTTTTTCCAAGAGACAGGGTGATTTTTTTTTAAGAAAAAAGGCATTTTGAAATATTGGATGTTAATTGCTAAGCACAGATGCTGAGATTTTGTGATGAATGCAATATGTTTTATTTTTCATTTTCAACTAACAAATTATCCAGGAGCAGTTTTTTCCTTTTGAAGTCATTTTCAAAATAGTCCTTGACCTGCAGAGAGTCGAGTATTTGGTGTTTTCAGGTGCCATAACTGATAATGTGTTCAATAACGAAATAACAATAATTGTAGAATGGGATCTTGCTTCATAAAAGTATATCTGGTGAGAGTTCCAGGCTGTGGGTAGTTTTTTGATGTAAACTTCACGTTAGGCCATTAGCCTTTGACTAACTTCAGGTAAAAAGAGTTTGTGTTAACTATGGTGCTTGCGTCGCAGCAGATAAAGGTTGGATTGCTTTTTGTAAGACGTTTATTAAGGTTGGCAACGAAAAAAATGGAGAAAATAATGAGATCATTGTATCATGAAACACACAAGCCAAAGGAGCCCTAAAAACAAATTTTGCTGTAATGAGTTTAGCCATAAGTGTCATACAAACCTTGTGGTCTCTGTACTGTATGGCGAAGTGTGAAGATGAAATTGTAGAGAGTGTTTTAGTAACTAACTGCAACTCCAGCTGCCTCTATAATCACGTATTTTAGTTAGCTTGAACTATGCAGCGGCTTCCCCGTACTGGCAGAATTATTTTGTTTCTTTGGCTATTCTGTAAACACAAAGTTTCTTAAGTTATTCTCTCAAAATCCTGCAATGTTGACAAAACCTGGCATACTGCTTAGATATCATACAGTCCTTCAGTGTTTATGTCAGACACATAAGAGTGATCTTCACAAAAACAGGATGCAACCGTGTTAGCAAGAAATTCTAATTATGTGTTAGAAGAATGACAAATAGGCTGCTATTTTTCTGTTTGTATAGTGATTCAAGACTTGCTTCCTGGGAGCTTTTCCAAGCTTGGAAATGGCAGTTATCGCTGCTCTCTTCCCTGTTATCACAGTTGAATCTTGTGTTGTTGTTGTTTTTTTTTGGCAAAGGGGAACATGGGATGAAGATAAGATGGGGAAACAGTTTGATAAAGAAACACTAATTTAAGGAATACCCAAATATCCATAGCAATAATTTTGGTCTAATGCATTGCAGTGCATTAGGTCTGTTTCTCCTGTATAACCTTGCAAAAATAGGAAACAACAGAAACTGAGTCGCTTTAACTTTGAAGACTAGAGAAGACTCCAGCTAGATCTCTCATTTGTCCGGTAAAAAATGAGTCTCTGTTACTCTGATAAATCAATACAGAGCATTTTGTTATACAAGGGTGAAAAACAATTATTTTCTTTAGAGTGCTTATCCTGAAGTAATTTCTACAAATTCTCTTTATGGTTTTCAGGTCTTTTCACTTCCAATTTTGATTTTTTTTTTCCATGTGTATATCATAGAATCATAGAATGGCCTGGGTTGAAAAGGACCATAATGATCATAGAGTTTCAACCTGCCCTTCTGTGTGCAGGGTTACCAACCACTAAACCAGGCTGCCCAGAGCCACATTCCAGCCTGGCCTTGAATGCCTCCAGGGATGGGGGCATCTGCAACCTGTTCCAAGAAGGAATGTTCCATATCAAGAATATATTTCTTTCTCTAAAGGTCTAAAAATGTTGAAATCACTGAAAGTTAGAAAACAAAACAAACAAAAAAAAAACAGAAAAAAATACAAAACAAACTTCTCAGTTGTCTGTGAGAGGAGTCCAAGTTGCTGTTCTTCAAGGTGAGGATCTGATTTAAAAGCCAGTGGTGGCAGCAGGAAACTTCTGATTTTCTGCAGCAGGTTTTGGATCAAGCATTTTATATGTGGACATTTAAATGAAGAATATACATTTTTCTGTTGCTTGCACTGTAATTGAAGGATGGTAGATAATTGAGCTGCATGACTTATTTGAATTATCTCTATTTCTATTTGAGACAAATTACTTGTTCTACGTTAGTAAAACTTTATCCAAATGTAAGAATTCCCAAAAGAAGAAGGTATCAAAACAATACATGCTTGATAAAACAAATTTTACTTTCTCCAGTTAGAGAATATCAGATAATTAAACAATTTCTGGTGTATCAGGCTTTCCATTTGGAGATAATAGGCATTCGTGGATATATGAGGATGGATGGTTTCTAGACATTGAAGCAAAAAAAATTCTAAAATCTGACTGTCTGGAAAAAGCAGAGAATGGTATTTTGGACTGTTTGTAGCTTCTTGCACCCTCATATAAGGTGAAGTAAGTTTCTTGGTCTTAAAGGTAGATAATTACTAGTTCTCTACAATCCCCCATAGGAAGTCTCCTTATTATAATGCTAGATCATATACTACTTTGTCCCTCATCTAATGTGACTGGCTAATTATTAAAATACTCAATTTTTCTCCAGCTGTTGTCTTCTTGCATAAACAAATTGCTGAGTTCAATTGGTTTCCATTTGCACTTCATTGCTTCTTGACAGCAAACACTCTGTAAAAATGTGCTGCCTCAGGGCATTTATAATCTCCAAGGCAAGAAGAAACAAATAGATACATAATTTCTCTAATTTTTCAGCATTAGCTTCCACAACACAGCACTTAGTTTTGAGTGCAAAACTGTTTTTTCAGTATCAAGGTTATAATATTTTCCTTCATGTTGGCAGAAAAGCAGACGGTGGTCCTTCATCTATGTTTCAAATTGGTTTCTGCTGCAGTGATGAAAATATCTTCTGAGAAGTGCAAAGTGATTGAAAGGTCAAAACAAGAGCAAGAAGTATATGGCTTTAGTTGCATAAAGAATTAAGTTTCGAAGTGACTCAGCAGTGAGTAGCGAACAAACTGCAGAAATGTGCACTAAGCTTGTTTAGATGTAAGGTGAGAGGTAAATAATCACAAAGTTAGGGGTGTCAAGGAATCTGAGGGGTCCCAGAATCTCAGACAAGAAATGACTACAGACTAATAGTTCGGTGGGGAAGTTATTTTACTTTCAAAATGGATTTTTAAAAGTTCCGCAAAGGGTATGTTTGTATAGAAGTCAAAATAATTTTAAGACCTGTGAATGATTGCTTGTTATTTTGCTCTGTGCTCCTTGTGTAACTTCTTTCTCGTAACTTTTCATGTGAAAAACTCAGTGAAGTGGAAAGAAGTTACTTAAGAAAACTGTGATGCTGGAATTCCACTTTTTCTATATATGTGCAGTCAGCATGAAAATGAGTGGCAATAACAAAAAGCAAATATTCATAAATCAAATAATATTTTGAAAGTTTTCAAATCTAGTGCGGTTAAGAGTCCCTACGTGAGTATTATGACTCCATAGCACCTGTGGGTAACGCGTGATCCTTCATTATGGAGTTATTAACTCAATCCAACAGGAAGATGAGGGTTATGAAGATATTCTGGTGGTTATATTCTGCCACATTCTGTAGCACAAAAATATTTTTGGTGAAATATTAAATTTTCTTGTTTCAGTCAAATATATCCAGTGGTAAGAAAACCTTAGAAGTAATCAGCTTGTTTGTGAATGATCTCATCTTTAATGAAATAGTAATTAAAAAAATCCTCTAAAGTATGTTTGTATGTATTATTAAAAATACAAGTTAAAATAATTATTTTGCAGAATATCTTTCCTCTTAATAATTTGAAGTAATGATTAAATGCATATGAAATATCTTATACAGTAAAACAAGTACGCTCAGGGCTAATGACAGAACAAATATCAATTTTTAGAAGCATACCAGTATTTAATCATGCAGGCACTTGCTTGAAATTCATACGTGTATTTTCTGTTTATTCCTTTTCAACACAGTAATTCATGTGTGGACTTTCAATACTCCTCTTATTGGAAGCCAAAATTTCCCTTTGCCTCACTAGTGTATATTTCTATACATGTGAATTTATAAGCATATATGTAAATATATGTATATACTCACACACAAGTGGATATTCACATGCACATAGCTGAGGAATATATTTTCTGTTGATGAAGGCTGGAGCCAATGGTGGTGAATTTTTTTGATATTAGATGTTAGTAAGCGGTTTATGACAAGAATGGCAAAGGTGGTTCTTGATGAATCATTTAATTGCTTCACTTACGTTTTCTTATTCAATCACTTTACTTTCCTTCTAGAAAGAGGGAAGCTAGTGCTACATGGAAAATGTGCCAGCATGTATTAAAATAGCTCTGTTGGTAAGAATGCATTGATACCGTAATAATGCAACACTGGTACTCTAGTATCACTGAAGTAATGTGGAAGCAGAGAGAATAAAACTGTCCTAAAACTCAGTTTCTCATAGAGGAAAATGGTTTGTTCATTTTTGAACAAACCTGAAATAGTTGGTTACATGCTACCCATGTCATTCAAAAATAATAATAATATAAAACATTTATTGAGGATTCAAATTTACATCTCTTTGGGGTCTATTATGGAGAGAAGGAGGGCAGGTAATACAAGAGGTTAACGAGTTTGCTTTACTGTGGAGAAACAGCAGCAGGGAATAGTTGTGATGGGAAATGGCAACATGAGAGCTAAAAGAGTTCTTGTGTATTTCAAGGCTGCAGCAGGTGTTCTAGAAAAGATTCAAATGAATAGGAAACAATCACTCATTAATAGTTAGTTTAAAATAATGATGAAATTTGCATGCTTTCAAAGATTTCTGGGCTAATCTATGAGGTGAGAATAAAAGCAGAAAAAAATAAGGAGAAATAAAATAACTAAATGACAAGACAAATCTAGATAAGCGACTTAAAGCAATATAAAGTGAAAGGATTTCTGCTGTAGCTTGCTATTTCCTGGACTGCAGGAAGTTCCTTCAAGTCATGGCTGAGCTATCCCACAGTTTAGAGAGATTTCTGAGCAATTATTGTATCACACAACACACTTTTTTGTGTAATTTGGCTGAGAATAATTGCTGAGAAGCTGTGAAGATTACTGCTAATTGATAAAAGAAAAATAGGCAAAATTGACTACAACGAACTAAATTATTAGGGTGTTCAGTTATGCTTCAAGGCAATTGCCTCTGCATCACAGTAGTTCAATATTTTGCAGTGAACAGTGGATATCTGTGTATGTGTGTGGTAGAAACATGAGCTGTGAACTTATTTCATCTTCTGTTTGCCTGTTCTGTTTTTGAGCAGGTTGTCATTGTAACGGCATGGTACATGCTCAGCTTTATGTTAACAGCTTTCTGGAGATGATACACCATTCCCTTTGGGCAGCCTGTATGCCATGCTAGCACATGGCATATGCACAAAGGGAGGAACTGAGGAAGGGGAGGGTGAATATTTCCATCATCAGCAAATATCTGGGAAAAGGCAAGACAGCAGGCTATTTCGCGGCTTAGTGATAGCCTGATATTTTTGTAGTCTTTTCCGTAATAGGACTGATTGCTGATTAGACCTCAAATACAATTTTTTTTACTATTTAAAAAAAAAACAACAACAAACCAAATTTAAAAAAAAAAAACCCTACCCAATAACACCAAAAACCCACACCTATCCTACCTGCTTTATTTTGGAATTGTTTTTATCACTTTGGAAAAAACCTCTACAGAGTTAAGACTGGTAATTTGAGGGTGTTATATGGATGCCTGATGCAGTTAAGTCAAGGTTGCCTGTACTGTCATACAAGAGAAAGCAGAACTGGCCACAGAGCAGGCTGCAGAACTTGAATGCTCAGTTCTGTGGTGGCTTCTGCACTGGAGTGGGCTGCCCCGTGAGATGGTGGAGTCACCGTCTCTGGAGGTGTTCAAGAAACATTTAGATGTTGTACTCAGACATGGTTTAGTGGGAAATATTGGTTACAGGTGGATGGTTGGTCTAGATGATCTTAGAGGCCTTTTCCAACCTTAGTGAGTCTATGATTCCTTGACAGCTGGAAATAGTGGTAAATTAATTTACTTGGACAATAATCTGGTTAGATAGTTTGGTGTAATTATTTTCTCATTTAATGATATGGGAATGGAAGCACAGAAGCCAGCTCAAGTTTAATTCTGATCTTTACTTGTATGGTAGAGAGCAGTGGTCATCTAGCATTGTGCTCATCATACTACATTCATCATTGTGCCCTGTTTAGTATATTTTTTTAATGGTGTGTCAGTGATGACTTGGTTCCTAGCATAGCTTTGCAATGTAGGTATCCTCTACAGATCTATAGATGCAACCAAGTGGAGTTTGTTTATTCATTCCGCATACTTAGAGTCTCCTTCTCACACCTTAAATGTCTTCTAGCCAAAGTTTTGAATTTGTAGATATCAAACTTCATGGATGTGCTGGAAAGAATCCAGCAGAAGGCCACCAAAGATGAGTAAAGAGCTGGAGTAGCTCTTCTGTGAAGAGAGGCTGAGAGAGCTAGAACTGCTCAGCCTGGAGAAGAGGAAGCATAAAAGTAACTTAAAAGGTCAGAGGACAGTAGCACATCTGTAGATCAGAGATGCAAACAGTGAGTAGTGTTTAGACAGAGTTTTAGACTGCCAAACTGCCTGGTTATCTTGTAAGAAAAGACAATAGTGCATTTGTGCAGGTAGCATAATTGTAGTTGCTATGGGAACCTGCTTTGGGTTTGGAAGTTCCCTGAGTTGTATGGATTACAATTTCTGTTTTAGCATGGATTAATATAGTGTTTTGAAAAGCATATTTTTAAATTCCCTAAAGATGTTGGAAGACTGCCACATACAGTATTCAACATGAGAATAAATCAGACAAGGTAATTTTATTAATATATAGTTCGTTTTATGTTCTATAATGTGATCTACCCAAAAGCAAAATATTACCCCGAGCATTTTACACTAATGTTATTGTTTTTAATTTTTTCATATTTTTGATTTTGCAATGAGTGCTAAAGACTAAGCAAGTCCTGAACATGTCAGCTTCCTTGTTATATGCTTTTTGGAGTAGCTTAAGCTGTTATTTTTGAAGATTTCAGGTGAAATGAACTAATTTTCCTCAAATTCAGTTAACTAAGGAAAATGTTTACAAATAATCCAGAGAAATTTTGACTGACTTCTTGGACCTGAAAGCAGTGGTGTAAATTTAAAAGCTTTTGGCTTCTGGGATTTTCATTATAGGAATCTGATCTTTGTGTGTTATAATGGCTTGCATTTTTAGGGTATACTTTTCCACAACTTGGGCCAAATTTTTAAAACTAAATCTTTGTTTTCATGGATGCTTCTTAATGATTGTCAGACAGAAAATGAAATGTCAGCATACCTTAATTCCTGTGGCAGTTTTCGCAGTTACTTAAAATGAAGTAACCTTTTGAAGATTCACTTGTGGTTTCTGCTCTTCTCCATAAATCCAGTCCCTAGAGGCCTTTATTGATACATGGTAGGGTGCAAGTCTGTGCTTTTAGCAGAAGTGCTCTGTGCATCGAAATGTGACTGTTCACTGGGTGAGACCTCCATTCAGGAACCGAGAATTTCTTTAGCTTTGATTCCACTCTGTATTGATAACAGGTGGCACTTGGTGCTGTCATATTCTCTGTTACTGCATTAACAAGGTGACCTTCAAGAAAACGTTCCGAATTTATTACTTTAGAGAGGAGTCACATTATATATAACCCATTGAAAGTAATTTTACGTATACTCTCAATTATTTTGCATCATGGAAAGCTACATATAAGGTGCTTGAGTAACGTAGATAAAAAATGAATAAGTTTAGTGGCTAAGTATCTTGTTTTCTCTGATTGCCACTGCATTATATTCCCTAAGGCTCCTATGTTATTTACTCTTTGCTGTTGCAGAAAGAAGTTAGATATAATGGGAGGTGATCACAGTGAGAAAAAGATGGAGACATAAGTCAAACAGCATATAGGAGAAAAAGTGATTTAGAGGTGTGTGAAAGCATGATGGCAACTCTCTTTTTCTGACTTGCACAACAACAACAATATATTTCTCTTCACGTATTAGCAGTGTGCTGAGTTTATCTGATGCTGTTGTTCCAAAAGGAAAGAAAGATGACTGGGATTCTCCCTTCCTAATGAAAAATCTACGGTAAAGATGGACAGTAGTCTGAATTTTGCCACTAAAGATAGCTTAAAAAGAAGCAGCAACGGTTTTGTGACAACTAATGCTTATAAATTCAGTAAACTTTTGAAATGATGACAATAACTTTTGTCCTTTGATAAATTTGAAGGATTTGGTTTACCAGCAGGAAATAAACAGTTGCGCCTTGTAGCAGTAGCTGCAGCAAAGCCTTCCATCAACAGTCAGGCTTCTCGTCAAGCAGTGACCATCTTAAAACCTAATGATATCATAATTTCTATTCATTTTAATGGCAGTAAAGCCTGGTTAAATTTTTTCATCTGTTCCTAGCAGCGATAAATTGTACAGATGCAATAGCAGGTACATGGGGATATATACTGTGTGTTAAAATCCATTTCAACACAATCATTTGAGGAATAAGACAGTGCTCAACTTCAGTAAGTTAATCAGAATCTGGTCTATAATGAATGTTCATGAACCTGTATCTTGAGTTTTCTGATTGCTGGGATAGATCTTGATTTGGCCTGCCGCTGTGTGCTTGGAATTTCATATGCTCGTTTAGGATTATACATCTGAGATGTGGCAAGCAGCATTTGTGCATATTTTACAACAGATGCTGTTCTGGCACTTCAAAAACTGCATTTTGAAAATATCAATACTCTTCTGTAGAAATAACCAAGTTCAGCTGAAAGTGTGGTTTTACGAACTCGATTTCTTTCTTGTAGTGCACAGCTGAAAATACTGCTGTAGGTGCAGTGGGATTAAAGTGGACTGTTTGGGAACAAGATGTTTTCCACATGAATTAAGAATAAGCAATCCTGATCAGTAGGTCTGCTGCTTGCAACTCAGCCCTCTCAGGGACTTACGCCTGCCAGCTTCTGTAGGACTATGCTGGACCTTACTGGAAACTGGGACAGGCACAGCTCCTAGATCTTCATAACTTCAGTGGCTAATCCCAGCTGTGGGAATTTGGTCAGACAGAATCCCTCAAAGCTGTGCTCTATTCCTTGCTCAGTCAGCATTTTAAGATTTGTGGAAATAGGATAGCATGGAAGCACAGACTTTGCAATCTCTGTGAAGGATTATCTAATCCTCTAATTCTTTAATCCTCTAAAATATCTTATCAAAATTAGTCTTAATTTCTGGTTTTGCTATGAAACACTATGGAAGTGGTCCAAACCTATGTAACTGTGTTTATGACATTCTCTGTAGAGATTGCTTTTCCACACATCACTTTTTTTTTTGGAACATTCTGCATTTATTATGTTGTCTCTCCAGGAGTCTGAAATGAGCTATGGGCCATTGTGTATAGCCACAAGGCGGTGCTTTCCTCAAGAAGTTACTGCAGTTGAGACTGGAGTGAAACAATTACTTTCCACTGTGATCTGGCATCTTTTAAATAACTACTTTTCTATAGATCAATGTAGAAAACATTTACAGTGTAGCCTTTTATGTTGCTGTTGTTCAAAAACAAATCTGCATGTACAGGACTGGGCTACTAAATTACATGTATTCATTGTATTAAAAAGTGTTCTAATTGAGCAGCAGAGGCAACTATCTGCTCTGTTTCTCATCCTCTGAGTATACTGCAGCAGTCTCTGGCAGACATAATTTCCCTGGCTTTTGCAGACAATCTGGAGTTTAGAGTAGCATTGGAGTAGCCCTAATTACATCAGAGAAACAGTATATTCAGTGTGTCCCTGAAGGACTTTTTGTTAGTGGGTCAAAATAATCTTGTTTTTCTGACCTCTGGGTAAACCTGTCTAAACAGTAAAATAATTTGAATCCTTTGGGTTAGGTAATAATGAATCTGTTTGTATGTTTTCCTTACAAAATCTGAAGTCATACTTAAGTGGAAATGAAAGAATAAAATTTTTCAAACACAAATACTGCAAGTTTGCACCAATGGCATATGTAGAAGAAATGAAAAGTTGAATACAATGGTCATCCATACTGCAAGATGCAGCTGGGACCAACCACATTTTCTGTCCACAGTCTGGATTGATAGACATGGGAAATGAATTGTTCAGATAGTGTGTTATCGCACGCATCTGAGGGGACAAAGCTATCCCCCGAATTGTTTTATTTACCTGTGTAAATGATAGTTAATTTGTTCTTTAGTTCTGCTGATATCCTGTAGACAGGACTTCTTTGATTTTTCAATAGCCTATGAATTTTGAAAAGGTCTTTGAATTAACTCTGCTTTTCAATATTTCTTTTAAGGTGTCCCAGTTTGGGCTCCCAAAAATGGTGGTGAATGTAATCACTATGCACTTTCTAACCTAGTTATGTACTGATGTTTTAACCATTAGATGGTTATATCTGTAGGAAAGTATGTCTGTTGTTATGAATATGATCTGAGCAGGTGAGATTTCCTAGTACATATGAGTAATAATAGAAATGTTACTAGTAGAGGAGAGCTGTCTGTGTCATACTTAGTAATTTTGGCTAGGCTGTACATACAGCACATGAATTCCTGGACAATTTTCTTTTAGAGAGAAGGATTGAAAGGGAAAAAACCCACAAAAGCAAACAACCAAACAATCCTGCAACTGGCTTTCCATTCATTGCCATGCCCCTGACATTCATGAGTAATTAACTATCCAGCAAGAAATTGGTCTCAGGCATATTCTGAGTCTCAAGAATCCAATGTCTTTCAGATGCTAAGAGCCAGAATATGTTCTTCTTGCTCACTCTCATCTGTTCCTCTATTTGTATTGCTTCAGAGAGTCATACAACAGTGTAGCGTTACTAGTGTATGACTAGAGAAATTGTTTCTGTTTAACTTAATTACCCCTACTTGTGCAGGACATCCAGAGAAAGAAAAATGTGCAGAACTTATAAAATATTGAGTACTTAAGAGGTGTGAGATACGGTTTCAACTTTCTCTCCCTGGCATGAAGCAGGAATGACCACTGTCTACATGGAAGCATTCTGTACAGGGGGAGTGGAAATATTTCACAGAATGGAATCCATTTTTCTTTGACTTATATGATTGCAAAGCATATCTTCTATAATTTTATAACATTTGATAAGTAGAACTCATTAGCGTTATGTAATTAGCTATGAAAATTGCAGCATGAAGTACCCTAAATAAAGAAGTTTGGAACCAAACTGTAGAGAACCTCAAACGATCATCAGTCAAATTTTAGTGAAGTTAAATGTAGTTGTGAGCGGTCAGTGTCTGAAGTTGTTCAAACTTGCCTTTGTCTCTAGCTGTTATGCTGTGAGGAGTTTAAAGGGCCAAAGAGGACCTACTGGTGTTCAAGTTTCATTTAGCATATGGATACTGCAATGCCTACTTAAGTGATTGCAGAAATAGGAGTTTCTAATCCTCTACTTTCAGTTTCTTGGCTGAGATCTGCCTTTGTAAAAATCATGGTGACGTGCTTCTTTTACCATTAGTGCAGTAAAGGAGAACTTAAACATGCTTTGTAGACTGGAGTGGAAAGTGTGAGGGAAACAAAACTTCCCTCATTTCAGCTTAAAAAGTATAAAAGTAGAGAGGAGCTGGATTTACAGCACTTCATAGTCTCACGAGTTATCTGGCAGTTCCCATCCTCCCAGGGAGCAAGAAGTGGAAACACAGATGACAACTCCACTTGTGCTGGATCCAGCTTCTGCCAGCTGTCATCTTCTAGCTGGTTGGGTCCAGGCTTCTTGCTCTGCCATCAGGTCACTGTATAGCAAAGGGAAAACATTGTTATTTTATAAGTAGGCTATCTCTCTCTGTCACAGAGAACTCTTTGCCCCTGGAGATAAGTCAGCGTAACATAGCACTAATGTAAGAGTAACTCACGAAATGTTTTCTTAAGAGAACAAATAAAGGTCTAATATTTCAGAGGTTATCCATATTGTTTCTGCAGTTCAGAAGTTCTTATAGCACCTTTTCACCATTAGATTCAAATTTCAGCTGGAAAGATTTTTCTCCATTTTCTTGCATCTTGAAAACTGTTTGGGTGTGAAATACATCTTGGCAGGTACTTCAATTTATTTGTGGTATCACTTCATTTTAGTTTATGTAGATGCTGTTTCAAGTCCCATATGCAGGATTACAAGTTAATGATGTCTTTTCATGGTCTGAAATAACTTTTCATAAACATACAGGATAAAAAGGATGTTTTCTAGCCCATTGTTTGACCCTCTTCTTGCATTATGTTCAGTATGACTTTCCCTAGCTATCATCTCAAATAACTTTTGATCAAACTCCTCATTAGGAATAAATGAATTGTGTTCTTGGTAGTAGAACTGACTCTTGTTCGTAAATTCAGTTCAAACTAAAGCTGTCAGATCATGTAGAGGAAGATGGCCAAAAGCAATGAAAACAAATCCATTAGTGTTGAGTGTGTTCTGGTTTTGGAGGAAGCTGCAATAACATTATTGCAACATTAGTTATTTCTAATGTAAAATAACAAAGTGGCACTTCGTTGGGAAGATACACAGAACATAGACTACACATAACTTGATTAATGATACGTAACTAGAGAAATCAAAAGGACCTAAAATAGGATTAATTATTCCCATGTCTTCATAGTTTATTGATTGAAGTAAACAAAGTACCTGAGCTCTGTATTGAATTTTTTTGTCTTTGTTCTCTGAATTCAGGAGAATTAAGCTCATTAATGGGTACTCATTTTATCAAGATTCACTAAAATTATTTTTTGCCGAGGAGTATCTGGTCTAAATGATAACCTTCATTATTGTCCTTGCCAAAAATATTGTAGCAAGTATGATCAGCATGCGGAAATCAATGACAGGAGTGATACTACCTGAAGAAATTTTGAAGATGCAGTATTTATGCTTTTCTGGATGAAGGTAATGGTGAAAACTTAAGTTGTTCTGTTTCCATTTTACAAGTGAACAGTGGTGACAGGGAACAAAATTCCCCAGAGGGTCTTGAAGTCTAACTTTCAACTGCAAGCAGTAGGGGGTAGGTGTGAATATGCACTTACAGAGACTATCATGCACAAGCAGACAGAAGCATACTTAAAGTAAAATTTGATAAGGGGCGGTTGTCAATATTAACAAAAAATCCAGAGGATCCTAAATAAAGGATACATCGTGTCTGCAAGCATAATTCTCTTGCCTTGGTTAAGCCAATCTGTAATATAAATTTATCACTTATCAACAAAATACTAGTATGGGGCAGTATGACATAAAGGAGGTCCAAAAACATCATCACTGGGTTGGGAAGCAAGCTTAAAACTGTGATCTCAGTGTTGCAGGGGCTTGATTCATGCATTTAATTCAACTCTGGAATCTGCTAATTGCTCTGGATGCTGTACTCTGAGATTAGGTTAAGGTCTGCGTAGAGTCGTGGCTAGTTAGATTTGGTACAGTGCCAGGCACAGCACAATGTTACTTCTCACTGCTGTTGATGTAGATGAGCACTTATTCTCAGTGAGGAGTCAGATAACCCAATCAGCTGGAAAATGTAGAGGAAGCAATGATTGGTTTCCAGCTACTGTAGCGTGGTGGGCTCACAGGCACTCTTGGATTTTGCCTGTGTGCAGCCCACCCTTTGGCAGCAGCAGCAGCTGTCTCAGCAGCCACCAAAACCTCATTGCCTTCTCAGCTATAAGTAGCAATGGATGAGTCAGAATTCAGTTTTGCCGCCTTTTTACTGGAATGCCTGATTTGTAAATAACTGCAACAGCTTAATTAACGGAAACAAAACAACCCATTCAATCTTTTCTAATTCAAACAATTATAAAAAGAGATGGGAACTACTGCTTCACTTCTTAATGAACATTAAGAAGTCACAAAGTTTCAGAATATTACTAATTTTTCAAAACTCGTGATCAAATATTTACCTGTGAAATATGCTTCATTAAGTTGCTAAATTTCATATTTAAGTATCTTTTTACTGGTTTTTGAAATTCTCCTGCTATCATTTTAGTCAGTTGATTACCTAAAAATACTTTTTACTTCAATAATAATTCGAATTATGCAATTCTGGTTGGCAATGTGCATCTAAATCTACTCCTAAAATGGAGGAGTATTTTATGCATACAAATTCAAAAGGACAAGTTATTGTAAATCTTTTGTAACAAAAATCCCATCCCATCAGTTTTGAATGGGTAGCCTGGACCTCTGCCTTATTTGATTTGAAATTACTTGGTAGTAAATGCACAAAATTGGAGGCAAAATTGTTAAAGCTTGCAGAGCATGGCTTGAGTTCTTCTTCAAATAGTACAGAAAAATAAGTTTTTTACTGTCATCCTTACTTTGCCTTTATCTGTGAAATATTGCTCTTGGTGCAACTGTGAAGTGGAGACAATTATTCTGTAATGCCGTGTATTTGCTAGACCAGCACAGGGCTAAGATTCATAGACAGTTTGCTCAGTTACTGTTTTCGACAATATTCTTACCAGGATATTGCTTTCTGGGCACCTAAGAAAACTGAATAAGATTGGATCTCATGCAAAATTAACAATAAAGAGGAAAAAAAAAACCCATATAGTTATTGGCTTTAAAAAACTTAGTATCAGTTTATCACTAGATGTTTCTTGATAGTTATAATTTTTTTTAGTATCTGAGAACAAAGGTGTCTGAGAATTGTAGCACAGTCAACATTAAATCTATTAAACAACACAGAAATTGCCTTTTACTTGTTTCAAAATACAGCTGTGATTCGAATTTTAGGAAAAAAAATAATTCAATTTGTTCCAAGCATTACAGATTCCCTTAATCTGCCTCTTTATACACATCCCACTATGAAAGAAAATGCAAATAAAACCATTTTGCGTCTCAAAGGACAAATTCCTCAGTGCAGAAGCCAATGAGATTTTTGCAGCTGACTTTAGTGAGCTAGGCATACTTTGCATGTCTGTTAAGTTTTTCCTTCGCATTAAGTCACACATTTCACAATACATAAGGGTTGACTACATCCACTAGCGGAAGGATAAAAGAAGAGGATTGAGACAGTAGTTTGCAGTTTATCTATTTAATTTATCTGTTGTATTTATTTGTATCTTACATAACATCTATCTTAAATCTCCTGCAATTTACACTTGTTACTTGTCCGACCTGCAGTGAAGTACTTCCTGTTCTCTTACAATCACATCAGCATGGGAATCCTTAATTTTTTGTCTTACATATAGTACAGAAACCTACATCTTTCAAGCAAAGATTGTATTTCCTACATTTCAGATGACCTAAGAGTCTTCTCTGGACTTTGCCCAGTTCTTTTGCATCTTTTTTTCAGTGGAGTGCTGAAAATCAGCTACGGGTTTAAAGCCAATGTGATGAATTTCCAGAGCTCATAAGATGTATTTCATTTATTTATCTAACACATTGACTTGAATATGGCATGTACCAACATGTATATTAGTACATTTAATATATTTTCACAGCAGGAGAGTTTTAATTTCATTTTCAGCTGGAGGTCAAGGATAACTCCTTATTTTATTTTGCAGATTAACTGTCATCTCTGTCCTGTACTTTCACTGTACACTGAAAGTAACACTTTATACTCATGCTTATTGCATACATTTCATGTGATTTCTTTACTTTTGCAAATTTTTTTTAGTTCTATAATGCTATCTATCAAATCGCTGATAATCTGATTTTGTATCTTCTGCAAATCTGATGAGTGTAATTGCCATCCTCTTAGCCTAGTCACTAGTGGAAAGCATAGACTAGTACTAGCCAGAAGCAGACCCCTGAGAAATCTCACTTTCAGTTCAAGAGTGAATCACTGACAAGTGATTTCCAAGTCTAGATGATCAGCTATTTGTGTACCTGTTTTACAGTAGTCTAATTTTTTACTGCATATTAGTGAACTTTCTTATGAGAATAATATGAAATTCTCTTGCCTGATTGAAATGCAGATGCATCACTTCTATTTTTTGTCTCCATGTCCAGAAAGTCCTTTACCCTGACATACATGGAATTTGGTTTGGCATTATTCTTCACAGAATTATGGGGACTGAATTTTTGTTTAGATTTTTTTTTTTTGCTGAAGGAATTGCTCCACTGTTTAAGGGAAAGAAGTTAAGCTTAGAGTTCTCTGTAATTTTCTAGGCTTCACATTTCAAAAGTTTAAAAGGAGATCGGAATTTTTTTCAAAACATTCATTTTAATTTCATCAGAAGATAGTCTTATCTCCCAGCTGTACCCCAACATTTTGGGGATCTGCAGTGCTATAAGCTATAATAAAAGTTTAAGTAAGTCTTTAGTTTGTGATTGTAGATAAAATAAAACTTAATTTGGCAATGAGAAAATAACATTGATTCCAACTGAACTTCGATGGTAGGAAAAATCTGCCTAACAAATGGAAAGTCTCTGTCAGGGAGTTGTTCAGTGCTTGCTGGTGAACTCTCAAGGAACTAGTAGATTAGCTAGGGGCTGAATTAGGTTATCCACTCAAAACTGATTACCAGTAATAAAGCTACTGATTCCCTATAATGACACTGCATTCACCATCTGAGTTGTTGTAGCTCAAAGTGGTACAGCTATGCAACTAACTAGGGCACACAGCTGCTGTGTTAGCCAGGTAGATGCTATTCTTTCACCATCTAAAGGAGCCGTGGACAGGGAATTAAGGAAATCGTTGGTTCCCTCTTGAGGGAAATGCATGGTGTCTAACATCAAATAATGAAAATACTGTTCCTCAGGAACAGTAGTTGTGCTGTCACTGCATGCCCCAGCTTGTTGCTTGGGAGCAGGTGAATCGAAGGCAGTTAAGGGAAACATCTTGGCTCTCAGTAAGTGACAGAGAATGTCAGATAACTGCTGCATACTTCCTGCATACACATTATTTTGTAGTAGCAATACAAATTATATCATGACAAAACACGCTTATATCTCCTTTTTAGACAAATGTTATAGGTAATTTTTCCCTCTGTTCTTTGGTAACTGAATTTTCATGAGTTGCAATGTATAGAGTGCCTTGAGTTGAACACAAACAGTTCTCATCATCACATTTTCTGGGTGCTTTAAATAATTCTGCAGTTTTTTTTTTTAACAGAGCTAGCTATGAAACATGGACAACAGCAGGCATCTCAATTGAATATGTACATATATGCTCAGTCTTGTTCTGGACAGATTTTAATGAAACACTGCAAGTGATCTTTAGTATTTTGCATATAAACACTTCAAAGTTTTATGGCTTTAAATTTATGTATGTTACTAACCTGAGAAACAACGTATGCTACAACATTGATTGCATCCATCTTCAATTTGGACCTCAGATTTCCTGTTCTAATTCTTTATTAAATCATTGTCAGCCTATGATTTTCCAGACTCAGAAGACCGAACAGAATTGTAGAGAAGCACAATTATCTTTATCTGCAGTCCTGCATTCTGGGGGAACCTGTGCTTTTATGCTTGTGATCTAATCACTGGACTGCCCTTATACGCTGAGTGTGTCTATGCCCGTAAGCCTGTGTGATGAACGAAGAACATGAACAATGAAATATAGAATCATAGAATGGCCTGGGTTGAAAAGGACCTCAAAGATCATAGAGTCTCAACCCCCCTGCTAAGTGCAGGGCTGCCAACCACTAGACCAGGCTGCCCAGAGCCCCGTCCAGCCTGGCCTTGAACACCTCCAGGGACGGGGCATCCACAACCAACCTGGGCAACCTGTTCCAGTGCATCACCACCCTCTGAGTGAAAAACTTCCTCCTAATATCTAACCTAAATCTCCCCTGTCTCAACTTAAAACCATTCTCCCTTGTCCTATCGCTATCTACCCTCACAAACAATCGATCCCCCTCCTGTTTATACGCTCCCTTCAAGTATTGGAAGGCCACAATGAGGTCTCCTTGGAGCCTTCTCTTCTCCAAACTAAACAAGCCCAGTTCCCTCAACCTTTCCTCATAGGAGAGGTGCTCCAGCTCTCTGACCATCTTGGTCGCCCTTCTCTGAACTCTTTCCAAGAGCTCCACGTCCTTCTTGTGCTGGGGGCCCCAGGCCTGGACACAGTACTCCATTATATGATGCCTGTGTATGTGCTAAATGAGCAGATTTTTTGAAGCAGAATAGCTTTATGGGCAATACATCAGGGATGAGCTGTCTCTGCAGTACCTTGTTAAAGATTCTCCTTCACTTTTTACTTGAGGTAACACGTTTGTCTGCAGATTTAGAACAATTCTCATTCAGCTTCGAATTAACATTTAATTCAGCTATGCAAACTGAGAGGAAATGAATAAACATTGACTGAGAATGAGATGGGTGTTTTGTGTTAAAGTAGGTGCACAGGAGCCCCTGTATGTTGCCAGAACAGTAATTGTTGGTACGTGTGCATAGTTTCTAGAGGCACAAATGGGAAGAAACTGAGGAAGCCTGAGCTATGGGTTTCAGTTTGATAACAGTGGCTGCAGATGTCTCACCCTTCTAAAATGTCCATTACATTCTTAATGTTAATTTCTTTTTTCCTATCTTGTGGAAAAGCTAATGAACTGTTTAAATGATTAAAAACAGTAGGCTGTTTTGAGTTTCTTCAAATATCTGTGTTATTACAAAATACATCAGCACTCTCCCTAAGCTCTGAGACATCCTTGTATTTGCACTGTTGAATTATTATCTGTTAGGTACTCTTGAAGATAGGTAAACTACTCCGATGTAGTTAGATTAAGAGAACTGGGTGGTCCTTAATGGTTATCCTCTAGAGGCTCAGCTGTTGTATAATTGAACCAGCTGAATCCTTGAATGTGGACTTTGCGTCTACTGAGGGATCAAATTGAAAGAATTGATACAGACATGAGAATGTTTCTGTCTGAAGTTGGAAATACTCTAATGAAAAATGAATAGTTGACCAACAAACAAGCAAATCATCATATATGCAGTGGGTTGCATTTTTGTTAGATTTTGTTTGATTTTTAGATTTTAGAAGCAGATAAGTAGCAACATTTTTTTTTTAACATTTGATAACATAGTGTGAATTAAGTCGTCAGGAACTTAGGGGAAGTGGTGATACTGCTCCTTCAACATCTGTGGACACAAGTTACACATCTGACATAGCGTGTTCAGAGGAGTTCAAACTCTATCACCCAAAATTAGATGTACCACTGGATGCATATTCCAGAAGTCTGTAACAGGTCTGTTTCTGTTGATGAAAGATGATCTGTGTAGTATATCTCAAAGTTAGTAAGTGTACACCTGCTGCACAGGCACATTTATGCAATGTAAGTGCAATTTCAATTCCAAGAACACAGGCATTTTGGAAGTTTGCCACATTTATTTTTAATCCATGCTTTGACAATGTGCTGTGTTCCACAGAGACTTCCAACATCTTTGTGCAATTTGATGAGGTGTAACAAGATCTTTCACTGTCTAGAGAAGTTCCTTTATCACATAAAGCCAGAGACGTGCACAGAAATTGACAGACCTACTCTAGTGACTGTAAATCAATGATTAGCTGTAGGGAAGTAGGGAACAAAGAGTCTTTGAGTCCTTATTGATCCACTGAAGTATGAGTGAAGCGATAGCAGTATAAAGCTGTGCATCGTCCACTATTTCATTTTTTTTCACATTAAAGGAAGAATAAGAGGCAGTATCTTTGGGAGAAAATATGGTGTATGTATGTGGATGGCTACTTTTCACTGATTTCTGTATCCCATCTTTTGTGATTATTGGGTTCTGTGTGTAAAGGGGAAGAATGGAAGAGAAGGCAGTATTTATTTTCTGTCATTGAATGAATCTCATTCGTTTCTTCTCTGCAATGATGAGGAAATTCTAGCTTGTATTGTTTAGCATGCGTGCATACTGCTCACTATGGGAGGGAACCTACCCTGGAGGGGAATAGCTGTCAGTTAGGAAAACGACAGGACTCAGAGCTGACTGGAACTCATGAAGGAATTGAGAAGATCACCTGCCTGATGTCTTAAATTTGCTGGATGAGGATGTGATTGTAAATCACTCTCCATGGTTACTATGGTTAAGGCAGATACTCAGCCTCCTCTTCATTGTTTTGCAGAGAAGTGAAGTTTAAACTACCTAAAGCTCCCTCATGTGCTCTATTATCAAAGCACAAAAGTGCAGGAGAGACCCTGTGCAGCTGCAAAAAAAACCACAAATGAGTTCTGGCACTCTAGAGTGCATGAAAATCCAGTTAATTAGAAATGGTTTTTGTTGGAGAAAATATTGATGGAGTCTGGATTTATTCTGTTTTTGACATGCAACACTGTGATAGATTAAAAGGAGTCAAGGTAAACAGTACTGAATATTTCTTCTTGCAATTTGATCAATAATGTCATTGTCTACCACCAGTTTTACATAGCTAAGTAATACTTAGCATTCAATGATAGCTGGCGTTTCATGGAAGGAGAAGAGAAGAACACAGCATTTCACTTTATCTACTTATATACGAATTTCCCCTTCTTCTTCCTAGACAAAAAATGACTGTGACAGTGACTTTTCAAGATAATTGTATGTAATCTTTGAAAGAAAGCTAAGTAATTTAAGTGCATACACCTACTGACTACTAGTTCAAACAAGTGAAAAAGCAAGGAGGGAAAAATAAATACTGTAGGGGGCATTTTTTTTCTCACAACTCTTAATACATTATTTTTTCTTCAGACTGTAACAGTTTAAATTTATGTATGGTCATTATTGTCAATGCAATGTGTGTCCAACATAAAGGACAGAATACAAAAATGCCACAGCTTTAAGAGGAAAGTCTTAAAACCACCGATAAACACATAAGTACTGGCGGGGAAAGAAAGATCTGCTGTAGTCATGGTCAAAATTAGTGTAAATTACAGTTTAGCTATATATTTTGATAATCATTTCATGTAACCGGACACCTTGTATAGCAAATTAGCCATATTAATGAAATGCATAAAGTAATCATAGCTGGTGGTTTTACAGTCAATTGAGGTGAAAGAATGCACTTCAGTGTTAGTTAACATTCACTAGATTTCTCATTTTCTGAATATAATTGATATTACATTGCACACTTAGTTGTCTTGTCCCAATGATTAATGCTCTTAAAGGTATGGAACTTCCCATTCTTGTTTTTGTCTACAATGTGAGTCCTCCTGTAGGTATCAAACATATTTGAGGAGCAAGGAAATATTTGAAAAAGGCTTGAATGAGTACTAAGACATATTTATCATAATATTGTGCTTGGTGTACTGCAAGCTTAGGAAGAGAAGGGCTGGTCCTGAGATCGTACAAACTGGCACATCTCTATTCTATTTCTTATTTAGTGTTTTAGAGACTGAAGCTTCATTTCCTCCAGGATTTAAGTCTAGCAGCTCATGCTGTTAAATTATGTTTTCAAGGGTAGACAAATGAAGGTTTAAATCCAAATCTAATGTCCTTACATCAGTTGAATAACTTGATTTGTTATTGTATGTGTTGTTTCTCTATGGAACAATGTGCTATCTTTCTTTCATTTTAATTTTCCATCCTTTGCAATCTGAATCCCGTGGAAGTAAAAAATCTACTCTCTTATCAATAGTCTTTAAAATAAACTGAAAGCCCTCAAAATATTAATTGAAAATATTTGTTCCTAAGAAATGGGAAGAGACAGAAGAATTATACAAATATAGTCATAAAAAGGCAGAACATTTGAAATGGCTTCAGTATATAAGAAGAGGCTGTTGCATTTTCATATTATATATTTTTAAATTTTCATTTGCAGTTTAATTTTGATAGCTGATCTTAATCTGTTGGAAGATTATCATGGAAAATGCCTTAAGGAAATTTGTCAGAAAGCTGAAGATGTATGTTAGAGTTATTATATGATAATAACATAGATTTTTCAACCTGCATCACTGTGAATTAGAAATATATTTGGCTCCAAATGCCAAAGAAAAAGAAAAGACTGTTCATTCAGCCACCGTCACTGCATTATTGGAAACAAAATGCTCTTTCATATTGCTACTGAATCGAATATTTTCTAAGGCCGTTGAGGCTGAGCAAATACCCTTAGAGAGGAGAAGAAATAATGCGTTATTTTGGTGCTATTCTTAGAACCTCTGAGATCTTCAATGTGTGAAGCATGCAATTAGCAGTACAAGTACTGAAGTCCATATCAGACTGGAGGATGACTAAATCGGAAACAATTGCTCTATGTGAGGTAAATTAACTGTCTGAGAATAACTCTGAATGTGCTTGATGTTCTGATGAGCAATTTCTATTAAAGTATATTAAAGATTTCAATATTTTAGTGAAACATTCAGTATTTCACAAAGTATGTCAATTTAATGGCACCTGAATACTGAGCCTGCCCCACGTGATTTTGACAGGTGATCAGGAAAGCTCCATCTGTTGTTTCATCTTCAGGCAGTGGGGAATGTTTTCCTGATTCAGGATGTACCCTGAGCTGAATGAGTACAGATTTGGCTAAAGACAGACATTTATGCCAGGACCAGACCCACTCTTCCTCTTCACCCTTGGGGGATGCTATGGATATAGCGATTAAGGTTCAAATATTGAAGCAGTATATGTAGGCTCAGAGACAGAAGTTGTGGAAAGAAAATTTTAATGCATCCATGTGCCTTATAGGCACTTTCAGGGACTTGGTTTCTTAGTGTGAGCCCTCACCAGGTTAATTAGTGAGGAGCAGAAACAGAGGTGAGATAATCTGCATCTTTCCCTGAAGAGGTATACCAGTGACACGAGTGGGAAGAAAGCGCTGGCAACTGGGTTGTAAGAATGGAGGCTGATAGATTTTTGCCAGTGTTGCAGAAACAATCTGTCGTTTACTGGGATGGAAGAGTCCATGTAGAAAACTAAGCCCAGTAGCAATTATGATGAGAAGGATGGCTCTCTGCCTCTTACCAGCTTGTATCTACCAGTTCCTGAACTTCCCTATATGCTGTTTGTGTTGCACCTAATTCCTGCCAAATAATCCAGTTTTTGGGTTAATGACACACTCCACGAAGCTCAGAACTTCCTTTCATACATAACAATATTGAAAATCTCTCTTATGGAGATGGAGTGAAATATGCTACTTTTGCACTAGTAGTTTAGAAGCAATGTGTTTTTTCAGGAGCATGATATTATTCTACAAATTAAATCTTTTAAGAAAAAATGTATGGAGGTAAAGGTGTCTTCTCATGTTTGATTTGCATTTGTTTTTAAAGCGATGGAAATATTCTACGTCTAATATCTGCTTTCTTCTCTTTAAAAAAAAGCATATTTCAGATGAAATACATTTATTAGATTAATATAACTTAAAATTATAAGAAATATTCTCCTATGTCTTCCTACACTTCTATTTAAATCTTTCATTTTTACTAATGTTCAGAATATTTTAAGGCAGATCTGATATCCCTCATCTTGTATTCCTGACCATTCCAGGGCTGGCATGACAAGTTAGAGTAAGAAAAGCGCTCATCTCCAGGACTTTTTTCTCATGGTTTGATCTTACTGAAGTTCTTAGATGTACTTACGTGATTAAAGTAGAATTGTCAGTATCCTCTTGATTTAGGCAGATGAAAACTAGATTTTTAAGAATCACCATTATTTTGTTGTTAAAGAATGAGCCAAAAAAATGATACTGATATTTTTTTCACAAATGCAATCCCTTATAGAGTTCTTCCTATCTATGTATGCACAGAGCTGCTGCTGACTGAATCAAAATAGGATTTACTGGGATTTTATAATACTCAGTAGAAAGGCTTAACTTAATATGCAAGTTCTAGTGGGAATTTTCTTTCCTAAAGATATTTTTATTGGCATTTAGACTTCTTAAAATGTACAAAAATAGAGATCTCACTCAAAGCACAAAAAGCAAGTCCAGTCTAACCATTATTGTATTTAAATGTTGGCCTTTATGGAAGCCGTATACAAAGCTCTTAATAAAATGTAGGCTTGTTTCTCTCAAGGCTTTGAGATATCTGTCCTCTCTCATTACTGACTGTATTTAATACAGTCTTTGAATTTATGCTTGATAGTCCTGATAAAATGGAATGTAATTACACACAGCTGGTCAGTTGTAAAGAACAATGACATAACTGTCAGTTACTGGGCATTCATCCTCATACAGACCAAATCTTCTCCTTACGATGCGTCTGCTATCAGTAGTGATCCTGAGAATGAATGCCTGTCACGTTCTATGAGTAACAAATTTGATACAGCAGAACCACCCAGGTGTGACAGTGCTGATATAAACTTACCTGGAAACCAGACTAGTTATATCTCTTTATACTATCATACAATATCTATGAAATTTGCACCATCTTCTCAAAATTCTCAATGGTTGTGAACAACATATCTAACAGAATCATTGAATGGCTTAAGTTGGAGAGGACCTTAAAGATCATATAGTTCCAGCCCCCTTCTGTGAGCTGGGTTGTCAGCCACTAGATCGGGCTGCCCAGATCCTATCCAACCTGACCTTGAATGCTTCCAGGGATGGAGCATCCACAGCTTCTCTGGGTAAACCGTGCCAGTGCCTCACCACCCTCTGAGTATATTTCTTCCTAATACCTAACCTTAGTCTCCTCTCTTCTAGTTTAAAGCCATTCCCACTTGTCTTATCAGTATCAGACCATGTAAAAAGTTGGTCCCCCTCTTGCCTATAAGCTCCTTTCAAGTACTGGAGGGCCGCAGTGAGGTTTCCCCGGAGCCGTCTTTCTCCAAGCTGAACAAGATGAACTTGCTCAAACTTTCTTTGCAGGAGAGATGCTCCAGCCCTTTGATTACCTTCCTGACCCTCATCTGGTCTTACTGCAACAGCTCTTGCATCCTTCTTGTGCTGGGGGCCTCAGGCTCGGACACAATACTCCAGATGGGGCCTCATGAGGGCAGAGCTGACAATCACCTCCCTCTTCCTGCTGGCTACTCCTCTTTGGTTGCGGCCCAGGATACAGGTGACCTTCTGGGCTCCAAGAGCATGCTGCTGGCTCATATGCAGATTTTGTCTGTCAAGAACTCTTGATAGACAAAACTCTCTATCAAGACCTATAAACTTCTGCATCTGTAATAAAATGCTCTTCTCGGGGTAATAATTCACCTAGTGGAGATGAGCTCTGCAGGGAGGGACCCGGGGGTCCTGGTGGATGACCGGTTGGCCATGAGCCAGCAGTGTGCCCTGCTGGCCGAGAAGGCCAATGGCATCCTGAGGTACATAAAAAAAGAGTGTGGCCAGCAGGTCGAGGGAGGTGATCCTCCCCCTCTATTCTGCCCTGGTCAGTCCTCACCTGGAGTATTGTGTCCAGTTCTGGGCTCCCCGGTACAAAAAATCCAGGGATCTCCTGGAGAGAGTCCAGCAGAGGGCCTCAAAGATGATACAAGGGCCTTGAGCACCTCTCTCATGAGGAAAGGCTGAGCAACCTGGGTCTGTTCAGCCTTGAGAAAAGAAGACTCAGAGGGGATCTGATTAAAATTTATAAATATCTAAGGTGTGGGAGGCAAAGGGATGAGGCTGGACTCTTTTCAGCAGTGCATGGCAATAGGACAAGGGGAAATGGCCACAAACTGAAGCATAGGAAGTTCCGCACAAATGTGTGTAAGAACTTCTTCACAGTGAGGGTGACGGAGCACTGGAACAGGCTGCCCAGAGTGGTTGTGAAGTCTCCTTCTCTGGAGATATTCAAGACCCACCTGGACACCTACCTGTGCAACCTGCTGTAGGGAGCCTGCTTTGGCAGGGGTTTGGCTTGGTCCATTCCAGCCCCTACAATTCTGTGATTCTGTGATAATTTGGTACCTTTGGAAATTTTAGCTGAATGCTAGGATCTCAGACAGTATTGTTCTGATATTGATGGATGGATTTTGTAAAATAGAAAATAAATTTTAGAATATTAGTGCAGTAAAGCTTTCTGTCCACTGAGTCAGAGAAACAGCAACTGTTAGTTACTTGGAACAGATTTGGAGATTCCTGAAGATATTTTACTGAGTTGGGTATATATTTCAGCCTTTTCTGCTGAAGTTATACTGATGGGCCTGGATCAGTTAACAAAGAAAATACTACTTGAAGTGAAGAAAGCTATTTTAGAATATAACTCAGAAGGATGAGGTTGGTGCTGTTGCATGTTCCTAGAAATATTTCTGTCCATGGCATTTTACTATACCAGACTGGAAGCTGAGTAGACAATATTTTCATAGGACTATTATTGTATCTTCAAGGATGAAAACCAAAAATGTACAATGAAAATAATTGGTCTTTTCTCTGAAAAAAATAAATAGAAATATTTAAGGCCTTTACCTTGCTTTTGTGTACTTGTAAAATAAGAGGTGGCTTATGGTAAAGATGGTTGTGATTTACAAGTGTCAACTGTACGTATACCACAGTATTCACTAGAGTGAATAAACAATAGTCCTTGACTCATAATTGCATAGAAGTAAAGCTCCCATTAGCCACCAGATAACATCTATCAAGATTATTTGGCTTGTAATTTTCCAAACTATCTGTGTTTCTTTAAGCTGTACTGAGTCATCTTGTATCCTTTTGGTATTCCTGCGGTTTGTGTTTTGTGTTGAACAAGCATCTTGGCAGGGCAGAGCAGGCCTAGAGAAACGTCACTGTGGGGGATTGGTTTTACTTGGATGATCCCTCTAATGCTTCTCTAGTTACCCTAAAGGGTTTACTTAGCCGCATACTTAACTTTTTCGATCTGCAACTGGCCAGGAGAGAGTTATCAAAATGAACTTCCTGCAAAAACCGAAGAGGACTCTACTGCAAATATATTCACCTAGGATGAAAACTGCTGTCTTAAATCAATTCTCTCCAAATGTAGCAGCCTCCCTAATCAGCAACACAGAAATCTGTACCCCTCTGTCTCTCTTAGCCTTACTGTCAGAGTAGATGTAGATAAAGTCTATCAGTAAAATACAACTAGCTTGCCACAATCTTCAACGTAGCTATTGTCACACTCTTTTCTTTTAACTTCATCTTAAATTTCTCCAAAAATAGGACAATCAGTTTGCTGCATCCTGCTGTTTATAGTTGGTGCTTTTTGTTTTGTTGCTTTAACATTTGGATTCTGTGTGCAATTTTAACTTTTACTCAAGGCAACATAGAGGTCTGGAAGTGTCTGAATTTTGTTACAATTCACTATCCAATTTTGTAATCATTTCCCAAAATTATAGAGGTTACTAACTTTTTTTTCCTGTTTGACTTTATTTCAAAAAGCTTTTTTTTTTTTTGAAAAGTACCACACTTTATACCTCATGGGTATGTGTGCCAATATATATTGTATAGGTATATCCCCATTTTTGGACTTCTTAGCCCTAGATTATTCTATTTGTCCATTCTGTAGTATACCTCACAGATAAGTTTATCATGTCATACAGGCTGTGAGTTGCAGGAGAGAGGTGGAAACGTGCAGAGACGATCATGGGAAGCTCTTTAACTGGATCTTCTACCACTGACAAGGAAATATAAAGCTATATTCTTTCTCTTCAGGAATTCATAATTGCAGTCTAGATTAATGCCAAGCCTTCAGTAGTCAATGGAGAAACAGAAATCACTCTACATTTTTTCCAAGTAAAATACTTCAATAAATCTGTGGTGTTAATTTTTAACCTTTTGTCCTTAATAGAAAAAAAATGATTAAATGCTGGTATCCTGTATGTGTTATGAAAAGATGGGAAAGTATAGCATTATCTACTTCTGAATATCATGAAGTCTGGAAGGGTTTTGTAACAAATTTCATAAATGCATGCAATTGTAGATCAGTGAATCAGGAAGCACGGGAAAGTATGTGAATCAATGGGACAATGTCTTTAATGTTAACCGTTTTACATTTCTTTAATAATTGCACATGTGTTTATTCTGTCTTTATAGATCTGAATGGACGAATGCACCACAAAGAGCTGATAAATGCTTCAAATCTAAATATGTCAGACATTCATGCAGTCAGAGTTAAAGGCTGTAATGAATAATGCATCGCCTAATCTGACCTTTCCTATTTCTCAGACCATTATACTTCTCCAAAAGTGATTCCAGTAGGGGCATGTTGTTCAGTTTGTAACTGAAGCAAAAGGGAAAGTGCATTTTATGCCAGTTTGCACGTAGCTAACGTCTCTGGGTGAGAATCTCCTGAGTTCTTTTACAGCTCTTACTGATTTTAAAATATTTTCTCTTTAAAAATTGTTTTCCTAAATGTCCCCTTTAAAGTTAATGGGCTGTATTGCTTATGTAAGAATGGAAATGGAAAATGGAGCATTTACCCAACTGGTATCTAATCATGTCTAATTACTTGGACTCCTGAGGTCTTTTGTCTGTAATTTAGTGAAACAGTTCATAAAAGGACTGAGAAACTTCTGAGGAATTTGCCCAGCAGCGTCAGTGAACAATAAGCTGTCTGGTCATAGTGATAGGTAGATTCAGACAAGCTCATATCTAAGCATGACAGTGGAGCCGATCTGTATGTCAATGTATGTAAATGTATGCTAATTGAAATGGGTTATTTGGCAGGCCAGAGGAATCCCTATTTATCTGCAGATGAGCAAGGCAACTCAAAAGAATACCAATTAGAATAAAGCTTGAATAACCTTACTAGGCCTTCTGTAGCAGTCTGCTTTTTTATTTAAAAAAAAAAAAAAAAAATCTGCAGTGAATCTCTTGCATCTGCTTTACCTAATCTAGGTATATTCAGCCTGTAAGCTGCCTGCAGCCCAGCACAGCTTGCCGTACGGCCGCCCCCTGCCCTGTGCTATTGTGGTGGCAGCTCTGCCCTCCCGAGTGGTCTGGCCAGGTGCACAACCATCACTCAGCACCAACTGAACGTTGGTGTGCTACTAACCCTCTCTGAGCTGAAACCAGGGCACGGGGAGGGCACAGCACAGTGATGTGCTCAAGTGATGGCAAAGAAGCTTATGGATTTTGATACATTGGCTAAACACAGTCCTGTGAACAGCAAAAAATATGCACCTATGCTTTCTGTTGTGATAAAGAAACTGAGAATAGATTTCAAGATTGCAAAAAAAGAATTAAAAAAATCAATTTTTGGGTTTATTTGCGACTCCATTTTCAGTTGACATAAATCAATTACCTGGGAATTTTTAAATGGAATGTACAGAATCGCAATCCAAAATTTGATCATGTCTGTTTACCAGAGTTTTATAAGCCCTGTCTTAGCAGAAAGAAATATCCCTCACTTTACAGTCATGCCTTATTCATGTCATTGATTTTGGCAGTCCATACATTTGTGAGCAACTGTTTTCAAGGATGAAGCACAGGAGGAGTAAAATTTCATCAAAAATCTGACAAACGCCTTGAGAACTCACTATGAATTGCAGTCACTACCACTGAGCCTGACTGATGCATTAGTTTCACACAAACAGGGTCACACATCCCACTAGTTTAATGTATTTCTTGCTCTCTTTATAATATGTTTTATTAAAAAATCATTAAAAATTGAAATAAGTTTTGTCACTTATATGCGTTAACTATATTATACATTTAATGAGGGCTGCTCCAAAACCAATGCCTCCTGTTTTATTATATTGGCCCATGACAGCAGATGTGGATGTTGGTGGTATGGCAGTAGGAGTTGAACCTACCCACCAATATTCCATTACATTTTGTTGTCACGCAACAGGTGGCAGCAGAGGGGCAGTCTGGCAAAATGGTGTCTGACATGGAAATGTGGATGGAGCAAAGATGTTTCATTGAATTCCTCCATGTGGAAAAATTTGCACCCAGTGATATTCATTGATGCTTGCTGAATGCTTGTGGAGACCAAACAGTGGATGCGAGCACAATGAGGCCATGGGTGGGCTATTTCAGCAGTGGTGACAGTGGCATTGTGTCACCTGCATATTGTTACAAGCATGGCATGCAGGCTATTGCTCATGGCTGGTGGAAAGGCATAGCTAATGGTACTGACTATGTTGAAAAAGAGTGTTTTAGAGCAAATTCTCAGCTACGTTAAATAGCGTTATTGTATGCTTTGTATTGACTGTAGTTTCCATGGAAATAATTAGGAGACGTTACTTTCAGAGCAACCTTCACAGATGCAGCCCTAGTCAATTCCTCTTCACTCAATGCAACCCGGGCAAGACGAAAGGTTAACACCTGTGAACTAATTCCTGGGAGGGTAGGAGGCAAACAGGTAAATAAATGCCCTGTGTGTGAGGCTTCACCATGAAGTGGACAGGTTAGACAGGGATGTGAATCTGGCAAACTTTGGGTTGTTCTGTCAGACAAAGCTGCTTATGCTAAGTGGGATTGTTTTCTTATAAAACTTGTTATACTATACAGTTTGCTTGACTTTATTTAAAAGATTCCTTTGATTATTCAGATAGCAAAAGGGGAACATTATGGTTCCTCAGGAATATGTGCTGAGAGCTTTTCAGCTTCCCTACGATGAACAGGCACAGGGCTGATAGCACTGAACTGTTGTAGCTGCTGGGGTCTGTGGCTGCCTCCCTCTCCGTGGCAGGCTGCAGTCTCTGCTTGACATCACAAATGCTCCAGATAAAAGCAGCATCTCAGATTGAGGCAGTCTGGCTTGCAAAGTGGTACTTTTCTTACAGTGTGTATTCTTGGACTCTTTCTTCTTCTGTTTAGTATTGCTTCGGTTGGTGTGTAATTGCCCAGAGATGCTGTATTCTCTCCCGTCATGGTCTTAAATATCACATAGAATTCAGGCACAGTTATGTACCTGTATTTACATCTGCACCAATGTATATATTATTTATAAAATTGGTGTTGTGCTTTTTTTATCAGCAACTTGGAAAAGAAAACACAAAATTGAAATTATGTTGCTCTGTTATTCAGATGTATTTGATGCACTGCGTATGCTGATTAATAATTTGTGTATGCCTTGTGGTGTAAAATATTTCCATTTCTGCCTCTGTTTTCTTATTCTGTTTTAATGTTGTGACTCAGCACTGTTCCATACTCTTAATTATACAATTTTCTAAATTTTTTTTGGTGAGCCAGTCTTATGGCATAGAAGATATCCAGTTTTGTAATTATCATGCATATTGGCATTTGGTAAATTCTAACATTATCAACAGACTTAGTGTTTATTTAGTACATTCTATTGAATGCCTATAACTAAGGGCTATTAAGGTAGATGATGTATTGTGAAAAAGTCTACTGGCATAATTTCATTTATTTAATGCTATCCTTTGCAGTGTTTATCGTCTTCAGGTTAGTGAGTGTTCTGCATATGGTGTTGTTTTTCTTCTGTGTATCATTACATTGCCATACCATTAGGATAACAGCATATTAACATTTTCCATAAGAGTGCAATTTAGTCTTTCAGAGTGAAATTCATTGCTGGGCGTAAGGCCAGGATCAGGCTTCTGAATCTCCAAGTCCTACTTCAGCTCTCAAATCAGCATAAAAGCACATGCAAATTGTCATGTTTACTCCCCCTTTTTAGCCTGGTGAACAGAACCATTTCTGTATATACTTTGATGAGGTTTGTGTTCCTCATTTATGGCTAGTCCAGACATGTAGGAACCTAAAATATATTTAGGTTTTCATTATTCTTTCCCAGCATGGATGTGCAGCACTGTGGTTCAGTTTAGATCTCCACTAAGGGTTGTGCCCTGGGTTATCCCTTACACCGCCCTGCTGCAGGACCATTTGGGCTGGATAATACCCCTGCGCTCCAGCTAATTCTCGTTATGGACAAAGGAGGCTAGTAAAGTCCAGCAGCACTAGAGCTGCTACAATTCAGTTCATAGGAAAGACAGACCTTTGCATATATAGACAGCATAAAAGTAGTCATGTGTAGCATCCTTTGGGGTTCTTCTCCATGAAGGGAAAAAAAAGAACTTACAGAAGTGTTTTTTCTTCAGAAACCATTTAGAGGCTGTTACGTCTGACAAGCTCATCATAACTGTGAATTAACTAGCAATACATGGTGTTGAGATTGAAAGCTGAATCAAAAACAACACCGTGCAAGTGTGTGCAAATACATCCTTACAAGGCTGAAAACACAATTAGAAAAAGCCATTAAAAATCAGTGTAAGAGTGTGGGAACTGAACCTGGGCAGAGGTCTTTGTTTTTGCAAATTAATGACACACTGATCTGAGAAAAAGGAAATCTTAATATGAACTCTTGGTTAGCCAGAGAAACATTATTACCCTTAGTTTGTTATCAGTCCAAACTCTTCAGTCTGAAGGGTGAGATTGGCTTTAAAAAATGAATAAATTCCTTTCTTCCTTGATGATGTGGGAATCTTGGTTAATTAGTATCTGTAAATTGCCTTGCAGTCCTGAGGATGTGTCTAAGAAACACCAGGCAGTCTGTGCTCATGCTCCAGGAATGAGGTGCTGTCCGAGACTTGTAGAAATGAGTTAAAGCAGTTCTATGTGCTTTAAAAGGTACTCATCTCTTGAAATCTTAAGAAGCTGTTAGTCTGTGATGCCCTTCAAATGACAATAAAATAAGCCCTGTTTACCCAGATGAGGGAAGCCTGAATAAATGGCTCATCTGCATGTGGTGATACAGAGCTGGAGTTTAACTCACAAGATGTGAGGAGCTTTGGCAGGATGCACACCCAGTTACTGTGATGCCCAGTGCCCTGGGGTGGAAGTGTTGCTGACCACCTTGGGTCTGTGATCTAGAAAGGAGAAGTTTAGCCTGCTTTGTGAAAGGTGATTCTGATTTAATTTCTCACCATTGCATATATGAAACAAAATATTTCCTTAAAAATAAATGAAAGGGAAGAAAGACATCTCAAATCTGTTTTAAATTATTTCTTTATGGCAGATCATGATATACAATCAGTACTACTTGAAGGCAGCTTTATGGGCACACTAGAGATAAATTTTATCCAACTGAGAAAATAAATTTAGGTCTTCTCCAGATGAAGCTTACTATGATATAAATCTCTTGTGCAGTTTGAGTTCTGTCTAAACAACTCTTCATTAAAATTCACAGAGCAAAATTAGAGGGGTTGGGGCAGGAAGAGAAAGCTACAAAGAAGAAGGATCTAGAGTGGTTTGTGCACATGTCTGATGCTGTGTGAGGGAAGTGAAAGAAATGGCTTCAGGAAGCTCAAGGAAGTCGAGTAACACAGATCAGTTATACAGTATGGTACATGTCTTTCAAATTACTTTAAAGCAACAACTTTGCTATGTAGTCATTTTCATCTCTGATCATTTTCCATGCTGTCATCTTTCAAACTACATGCATATTTTTACATGAAGCATGTATGGCAGTTGACTCCTATTTGCATGAAAACCTATTTCCCTCATTTTCACAAACTTAAAGCAATGAGACTCAAAGCTATCAGGTCTTTGGTGTAGGAGAGTTCTCTATGTACGCATAAATCTCATTGTCTTGGAGTGGGAATGAATAGCTGTAGACCAACGTGCCCATGTAAACAGCCCAGTGCAGACTTGGGGCCAGGCATCTGCAGAAGTGAACGACATTTGTTGGTCTCCAGTCCATAAAATCATAGAATCACCGAAGATGGAAAAGGCCTCTCAGGTCATCTAGTACAACTATCCATGTATCACCAATATTTTCCACTAAACATTGTCCCTGAGTAGATCATCTAAATGTTTCTTGAACACCTCCAGTGACGGTGATTCCACTACCTCCCTGGGCTGCCTGTTCCAGTGCCTGACAGCTCTCTTGGAGAAGAAGTATTTCCTAACGTCCAATCTGAATCTCCCCTGGTGCAACTTGAGGCCATTCCCTCTAGTCCTATTGCTAGTTACATGGGAGAAGAAGTGGACTCCCACCTCACCACAACCTCCCTTCAGGTAGTTGTAGAGAGGGATAAGGTCACTCCTGAGCCTCCTCTTCTCCAGACTGAACAATAGCAGCTCCCTCAGCTGCTCCTCATAAAGCTTGTGCTCCAGACCCCTCACCATCTTCGTTGCCCTTCTCTGGACACACTCCAGGGCCTCAATGTCTTTCTTGCAGTAAGGGGCCCAAAACTGGACACAGTACTCGAGGTGTGACCTCACTGGTGCTGAGTACAGATTGTACTCATATTGTGTATTGATAGTATGATTGCTTCCCTGCTCTTGCTTGCAACACTATTTCTGACACAAGCCAGGATGCCATTGGCCTTCTTGGCCACTGGACACACAGCTGGCTCATGTTCAGCTGAGTGTCTACCAATAACCCCGGGTCTGTTTCCTCTACACTATCTTACAGCCACCCTGCCCCAAGCCTGTAGCATTGCCTGGGGTTGTTGTGGCCAAAGTGCAGGACCCAGCACTTGGTCTTGTTGAACTTCATCCCATTGGCCTCAGCCCAGCTATTCAGCCTGTCCAGATGGCTATGCACTCAATGCCCTCATCCAGGTCCTCAGTAAAGATTCTGAACAGGACAGGCCCCACTGGGGTCAATTCCTGACCCCTGGGGAAACCACTCGTGACCAGTTGCCAGCTGTATGTGACTCCATTCACCGCCACTCTCTGTGCCCAGCCATCTAGCCAGTTCTTTACTGTAGGAGACAGTGTTGAAGGCTTTGCTGAAGTCTAGGTAGACTATGTGACAGCCTTGCCTTCATCCACCAGGTGGGTAACTCTATCGTAGAAGGAGATCAGGTTGGTCATACAGGACCTGCCTTTCATGAACCCATGCTGGCTAGGCCTGATCCTCTGGCTGTCCTGTGTACGCCATGTGATCTCCCTCAATGTGATCTGCTCCATAACCTTACCTGGCACAAAGGTCAGGCTGACAGGCCTGTAGTTTCCTGGATCCTCCTTATGACCTTTCTTGGAGATGGAAGGCACGCTGGCAAGCCTCCAGTCCTCTGGGACCTCTCCTGTTGACTGGAAATACTGATAGATGGTGGAAAACGGCTTGGCTATTACATCCGCCAGCTCCCTCAGCACCCTTCGGTGGATCCCATCTGGCCCCATGGACTTGTGGCAGTCCAGGTGGGGTAGTAGGTCTCTAAATTTTTCCATCTGAATTGTGAGGGGGTTTATTCTGCTCCCTGTCTGAGACTTCCAAGTCTGGGAGTTGTGTATACCAAGTATAACTGGTCTACCTTTTAAAGACAGATGTAAAGAAGGCATTGACAACCTTAGCCTTTTCCTTATCCTCAGTGGTCACATTCCCTGCTGCATCAAGTGGATGTAGATTCTCCTTGGTCCTCCTCTTACTGTTAACATATTTGTAATCAAGTTTTTTGTTCTCTTTTATTCCCACAGCCAAGTTGAGTTCAAGCTGGGCTTTTGCCTTTCTGATTTTCTCTCTGCACATCGTAACAACTTCTTTGTACTCTCCCCAAGTTGCCTGTCCCTTCTTCCACAGGAGCTGACTTCTCTTTTTCTCCTGGAGCCTCAGGAAAAGTTCCCTGCTCATCCACACCAGTCTTCTTCCCTGTTGGCTCATCTTGAGTCACAGGGGTATAGCCTGCTCCTGCGCCTTTAAGACTTCCTTCTTCTGGAGTGTCTAGCCTTCCTGGACCTCTTTATCCTTCAGGACTGAATCCCAAGGGACTCTCTGTACCAGTGTATTGAACAGTTCAAAGTCTACCCTCATGACATCCAAGGTAGCAGTTTTGCTGCCCCCCCTCCTGATTTCATCAAGAATTGAGACCTCTACAGTTTTGTGGGTCACTCTTTCCAAGACAGCTCCTGACCTTCACGTCTCCCACCAGTCCTTCCCTGTTTGTGAACAGCAGGATCCTGGGCTAGGATCCATTTCCCCATTTGAAATAGGTGAGACCCATCAGCAGCCATCAGGCCAGGTGCCAAGTAAAGTGCCCCATGGTAAAAAATAAAAATAAAAAAAAATTCTTGTATTTGTACTAGCCTCTCAGCCATGTACCATCGTGTTCCTTCTGTCTGCAGCTAGTGGCTCTGTACCCATTTCTGGATCCTGATCTCTCTTCTCCATCTCCTGATGCGCTGGCTAGGATAGTAGCATTCATTAGAAACCCAAAATAAGTTTCTTCCTCTACAGGAACAAGACATGAATAGAGAATACTGGGCAAGTATGCTTTACAGAGATCTAAAATTAGTGGCTGCTTTGATGCTTCAGTGTCTTGTATTCAGGATGAAGATTTTGATCTCAAAGTGCTCCAAGCCACGTATATTATAAAAATAGAAAAGTGCTTGGATTTGTACCTAGCATAAGTTTGTAGCAGTAGTGTAGTAAAATACACAGCTATCACATGATCTGCTGCTGGGGAAGAGTAGAACAGCTGTTTGTGCATTATATCTACTGTCTTTTGGAAGTAAAGCCAGAACTCAAACTGGATTTTACTGGGACTTGAGGGCTAATTTTTCTTTACCTGCCAAAAGTAAAGTATCAAACCTTTAGTCCTCAGCTGCACTGAAAATCAAGACCTGGTTTGTATCTTGTCTGCAGCACAGTAGAATTGCTCTTGTGGAAGCAGTGGAAATACTGAACTGTTTTGGTACAGTTAACAAGAGGCGTACTCTTTCTCCCACATAAACAAAGCCCCAGTGTATTCTACATTGATCAGGTCCCTAAACTCATCTCCTGCAATCTTTTGATACTGCAAGGTTGGAGAGTGCAAAATCTTCCACTTGAACTTCAGTGCTGCGTTACTTGTGTGCTGCGTGGCCTAGTTCTAGGTTTTTTTAATCTGAATGTTAGATGTTGGGGCTTCCTGATAACTGCTTAGGAGAAAAAAAAATAAATGCATGTTTCCCCAGTAATTGAATGTAAAAATCCTATGAATAATAATCTGTGCATAATCTAAATGGTCTTTTACCTGTGGGAGAAATACCTTTATTACACTATGATTCCGAGATTAATTTATTGTTACTTTATTTGCTTGCATCTTAATATAGATATGTGTGGTCATGCATGGGAGAATTCCCAAGGAAAGCTCAGCTTGGAGAATAGGCTTTGCTTTTCTTTTGGTGAATGTTCCTAGTGTGGAAGTGGCTTTCAGGGCCTTGGCCGCCTTGGTGGAGTGTAGAAATTAGTTTGCATGCCTGAGGCCACATGAGCTTCTGGAGGAGGGCAACCTGCAGCAGGGAGTACTCGGATGATTTATAGGAAGAGCACCTTCCCTACAGGGACAGGCTGAGAGAGTTTGAGGCTTTTGAGCTTTGAGAAGAGAAGGCTCTGGAGGGACCTTGCAGTATCTAAAGGGGGCCTACAGGAAAGCTGGGGTGGGACTTTTTATGAGGGCACGTCCTGACAGGATGAGGGGAAATGGCTTTAAACTGGAAGAGAGTAGATTTAGACTAGATTTTAGGAAGAAATTCTTTACTGTGAAGGTGGTGAGACACTGGAACAGGTTGCCCAGGGAGGTTGTGAATGCCCCTTCCGTGGAAACACTCAAGGCCAGGCTGGATGGGGCTTTGAGCAACCTGGTCTAGAGGGAGGTGTCCCTGCCTGTAGCAGGGGGTTGGAGCTAGGTGATCTTAAAGGTCCTTTTCAACCCAAACCATTCTATGATTCTAAGAACATACTCACCCAAAGGATTCCCCAGAAGACTTCGTCTAGTATAGAAAGCAGTGCACATCAAAGGTGTTCCCTAGAAATTCTTTAACTATTAAAGAATAAAATTAACCAGATTAATAATTTGTTAAGAATTGTTTGTTCTTGTCTAGCCCGCATGTTTTCTAAGTAGTTTTGACAAATTACTAAGAGATTTATTCATGCTGTGGATTGAAACAAAGATTCTGTTGTCTTGTGCTGTGGATCCAGCCTGCCCAACTGAGTGATAGTGCCTGAGCTTGTCTGGAAAATAAGTATTCTTAGTTACAAGTATTTTTTAATCATTTTTAATTTTTCAAATAAAATCCGATCTTTTGCTAGTAGTGATAGGAGTGACAAGTAGGATCCAGAGTTGCTACCAGTGGTTATCTTCAACACACTGTGACAGGTAGGACTGGCTGAGCAGCCTGGGTGCATAGCAAGAGGTTTGGCAGTACTCACTGGAATGAGTTGCCAGAAGGGACTATAAAAGATGATTGCTGTTCAGGGAGCTTTCTCTGTGGTGAGTTGTTGCACCCATTTTGTCATGGGGATTGGTTTGCCCATTGCAGGGAGGAAGCTGCAGGTATTGCAGCATGCAGTCCTTGTCTTATGCTCACCTGCCTCCTTCTCTGCCAGGTGTAGATCTCTAACATGCTTATTCCTTGAAGCAGGAAGTTGTTATTTGTCACTAAGATATATATGTAGGCACCACAATTAATTTTCCTCTGTTTAAAGAGATTTTTTTCCTCAAGTATCAGAGCATGTCAGTAACAAACAGCCGATGTTGAAATTGTGAGAATAAATTTATAAATAAATTGTGAGTGCAGTAGTTTAATTTGTCTGTTCGCCTGGAGTCTGTCTCCATTATGAGTGATTTTTGAAGGGTAACAGCTGCTGTTTTTGCTAGAGAGAAGGGGGGAAAATGGAGGTAGTAGAGTAACTTTTCAGGTTGGATATTAGAAAAAATTTCTCCTCTGAAAGAGTGGTTAGGCACTGGAATAGGCTCTCCAGATAGGTGGTGGAGTCACCATTTCTGGAGGTGTTCAAGAAGTGTGTGTAGATGTGGTACTCAAGGACATGGTTATTGGGCAATATTGGTAGTATGTCAATGGTTGGACTAGATGATCGTAGCAGTCTTTTCCAACCTTTATGATTCTGTGATTCTAACTTTTCTCTCATTTTGTGAGTTTTTAGGGTTTTTTTTTTCCCTTTATCAGTTCTTGAAATCTCACAGGTAGTTTTTTTGTTTTGCAACCAGTATGAAAAAGTAAGACAATTTGTGTTTATCTCTACATGGGCTTACATTGTAAAGCAGACTTGTAAATGTGTATAGGACATAAGTTTTATGAATGTTTTCATTATTATAAGGTGGTCTCTGCTTGCATATTGGAAAAATCAAGAAATCAAATGATTTCAAAATCGATCTAGCAAAATACCTGTGCGCTTTTTTCTCTTGTTCTTAAACAGAGTATATTTTTAAGTGTTCTTGGTTTTCTGTGAGCAATTTTAAAGGGGTTAAAAGAGGAGAATCCCAGGTTTTGTGAGGAACAAGGCTTTTCACATTGTTTCAAGTACCTGCCTCTTTGCCTTATGTGACAACTCAGCTTAATATAAAGTCTATTGTACTTCTTAATGCTAGTTTCTTTGCGGGTATGCCTAAACAAATAGCATCTTATTTTTTTCTTTAATGGAACCCTCGTCACCCCCACACTAGTTTCAAATGAGATAGAATGAGGCTCACGACACTTTTTTCCTCAAGATATTACCTCTACTGTCCAATTTCTAATGAGATATTGTAGCAAGCAAAATAGCTACCATATTATTTGCCCTTGCTGGAAAGCAGCCACAGTGCTGAGGCCAGTGTCTTGCAAGGATTGGCATGGGGCTTCAAAATTGCAAATTTTCAAGTTAGCACCAATGAGTGAGTAAGAAAGGGTGTACCAAGTAAAGCTGACAATAGGGATCATGCACCTGAGAAACTATCGAACGATCTTTCTAACAAATAATAACCTTCTCTCAGATTTGCCACTGTCAACTGACCCATAGCCAGAATTGCAATTAAACTTTGATATATTTTATAAAAAATAGTACTTAGTTTACTTTCACATAAGTGAAGAGATACAATTGCACAATGGTGGTTACAATGATAGAAATACATACTGTTGATAAAATGTTTGCAAGAGATTTAAAAACATACTGTACAGCACCACATCTGAAATTGGATGATGGCAAAATGAGTCATACTCTGTGTTCAAGTAAATTAAATTCCTAAATCTTTCTTCTAGAATAAATAAAACATACAATGTGCAATATGTCTTACATTACCAAAATATTTCCTGGAGTTGTATGAGAGATTGAAAACAAAAATGAGGTAAAAAAAGACATTCATGCATTTAAGCCACCATTAGTTTCTGACTCTAAAGTAAGGCAGATCATTATCTTTTAAACTGTCCTTAGCCACTTCTGTAGTGTTTTTCACAACAAGGTCTGTCAATACCTCGTGGAATCATGAGTTACGATGCTTCTATTCCCAACAAGTTGTTTTTGACAGGTACAGCCATATTTGAAATAGATTGCATGGTAGAAAATGTTGCTTTTCCTTAATGGAAAAAGGAAATGTAAATTAAAAGGAATGGAGAGAAATGGGTGTTTTAGAATTTTTCACAAATGACAATGTTTTGAGATGGGGGAGGTGAGAGAAGGGAAAAGCGGAAGAGAATTATGTGTCATCTTCAGTCTTAATGACGTGGAAAAGAGTGACATTAAACAGGACTTGGTGTCCGTTATTCCAAGCATAGAGTGCTCTATCTCTTGCATTGTAGTCAAGCATGGATATATGAAAATACTGATTATGGAAGGGAATGTCTGTATACTCATAAGTGGAAGTTTTGGTGGAGTAAGAGTAGTAGACCTTGGCTCCCGTTAAATGAGAGTTAGTAACATACAAGGTGCCACAGATCATGAAGGATTCTCCAGCACTTCTTTTGGGGTAGCCTGTACTCCAGCTCTTCAACACCTCAAGCGTGTCCTGGTTTAGCTGGCTGATAACGATGTTGCCTGCATTCTGGTTGGTGGCATACACAGCCCATAGCCCAATTTCATCTGCCATCAGGTCAATATCAGAAAAGCCACCCCAGGTGTAAGGGTAGACATTGTGAAAGCCAGCATACTCAAGGCTACGCTGTGCAAGCACCCGCCCAGTATCAAAGCTGTATTTGATGATGATGTTGCTCTGGTACTTGTTGAAATAGAGGGAGCCGTTGTAGACAACGTGGTTGGTTCCTGCCCATTTGAATGGAAGGTTGTATGTCCTTGATTCAGCCCCACTGACAAAGTCTGCAATTGATTTATATTCACGGACAATTTTATTGTTAGTGTAACTATCCATGTACCAGACCTGGAAAGAAAACAAAAGTTGGAAGTGAATACCTGGAACACAATTTGAGGCATGTGACTGTGGTATGACGTGATGGATATGTGACTAGAAAGAAGGAAAAAGGTTTGGGGTGCATAGCAGTCCATCAAAGTACAGTATTGTCCAAATTCCTGTTACAAAGGTATGAAGAACTCTTGAATTTCCAAATCAAAATTTACTTATGCAACTGAACTCTTAGGATGATGCTGTAACTGCCCAGGCTGGGATCCTGTTGCAGGTGCAAACAATAACATAACAGCTATTATAGCCAGTGGCCAGTATTTAGCTTATATAGAGTCTAATCCTGCGATGTTGTATTATGGGGGAGGGTTGTGCTCACAGGTATTGATGTTTATATTAAATTACTTAGGTTCTTAAAGAGCTAAGATCAATAAAATCTTAGGAAGAAATAAAAGATATATTCATTTTGGATAGTTTTATGTCATCCCTGATAGAGTTTAAGGAACCGGCACAAAAGTGCTCAGCTAACGTTTGCCTTTAGAGATTTTTGCACAAACACTTTTGGTCTTTCTCTGAAGATGTTTAGCAGTGAAAATGATGGAAGTAGAAGAAACATGTTGGCGAATGTAACCTCCTAGGGGGAAAATCTCTTTTTAAAGATTAAAATAAAGCAAGTAAAACTCTAGAAGGACACATATATTCAGAGTCTTAACATACTCGGTTATTTTTCTCTGATGCTAATGGATCTGTCATCCAGGCTCCAAATCGGGTTCCAGATATCTTGACTGTAATGGGGCCTGTAATTTTCATCAATTTGCCACATGCTGAAATTAGAAAAGCAAATGCATTAATGCAAATAATTACACAACCCTCCTTGACATCAGATAGAGCACTAGACCAGCTGCTCAAAACTAAATAGTGGCTCCGGAGAACTCAGGCTTAGGTTGAAGATTAGTTATCATCTTCATTTTATTAAGCAACACTATAAATATGCCAAAACAAACAAACAAAAGAAAACCTCAAAAACCAAAACCAAAAAGCAAAACCTATGTATATTTTCAGTTTTGTGTATTTTAGAGCACGTTTTCATTTTCTGGGTGTAAAGAAAAATACAGCCTAGTGAAATATCTTCCTAGTTGGTACAAATAACATTTAATAATAAATGGAAAGACATAAAACCCAACTTATTTTTGCCTTCAGAAAGTTCAGTGAAAGGTTGGGATTGATGAATGTTTCAGTCTTCCATTGATCAAGGTAACAACGAGGGGAAGGGTAGACAGGAAGAAATGAGACAATGCATCTTCTGTGCAAAATGTCCCACTGTGCACAAGTGCAGGCCTGCGTCTGACTCTGCCCTCAAGTTATACACACAGTTCTGGGCTGGTGCTATGCCCCTGGCTGAGATTAAGAAAGTGAATGTGAGAATTATTCAGCAACTGTGGCTATATCATTTGGCTTCTAATCCATTATACTGTATTGTATTAGACTGTCTATGAGGAAATAATGAGAATCGATATGATCTTGGTTGTTGACCTTATTAACTAACAAAAAGTCGATATTTCAGGAGACATTAATAACAAACTTATTAGCAGCAAGCCCGTGATGGAATTTGTGTGTTTACCAAGAGGTGCACTATCACACGGTGATGTGTAGGTGTTTAAGTGAAGTAGCATCTTTGAAGAAAAGATGTTTCATATGAATGGGGAAAAAAGTGACATTTCATTTCTTTTTAAAATTTAAAATTAGTGATTCACCATGATATTTGGTTGTGCTATAGTCTATAAGCCAATCTACCTAGGAAATGTGGAAAACAAATGGTGTATAGGATTGAGAGCGATCTTATTCAGTTCAAAGGAGAAGGTTGAATCAAGCCTGGATTTTTCTACTTTATGAAACTGGCAAGGACTTTTTCTGGTCAAATCTTTGTATCTAGAAATCCCTCCTTAATAAGTAACTGGTTACACAGATCTTCATTAGGTAAGGCTGTGAAAATAAATTGAACAGGTGCTATTTTGAAGATAGCTGGGAATATATGATCTTCCCAGTCTCTGATGCAGATGGCCATTGGTGGCTGCTACATATGCCAAGCAAATGTGTGATTAATAGAAGAACTTGGAAAGGAAATAAAATCAAAACAACCAAAACATCTTCCTGAAGTGTTTATAAGCATTGCATTTATTGCAGATATTAAAGAGAGGAAAATGACACGAGTATTTTTTTTTTCAGTGGTTGCACAAACCAATTCCAAGTCCATTATTTCTTTTGCTCTCCAGAATATGATCAAAGTTGTTATGACATTACTTTGTAACTTAAAGGAACAAAACATCAGTTCTTAATGGGTGCATGCCTGTTGTCCTACATAATACAAATCCGGGAAGCACTTTATTCTAGTTACTGGAGTTTACTGAGAAGAAGCCTGTGGATCCTACTGCATGAGGGCAATGACTTGCCAAGTAATCTTTGGGAAAGTCTCTTATCCTTTCTGACTTGTTTCTTCATCTACAAGATGGAGATAATGATACATCTCTCCATTGCACAGTTTTGTACTAAGTGATATTAATAAAGCTCTCCAAATTCCACTGGGAAGGTTGCTCTGAGAGTGCAAGTACCACTGCATTCAGTAATCTTACACCTTCACTAATAACTCTTCTGTCACTGATACACTAGCATTTCTTTGGATAAGTGGAATTTTTTAATTTTGAACTTTTAACAAAAAATGTTAATGTAAAATATTCAGCTTCTATGTGATAAGCTATAAGTGCAAATGAATCCAGTGTATATTTACTTGAATCATGTTTTCATATTTCAGTAAGTATCTTTTGTCAGAGTATTGGCTTCTCTGTATGTTTATATATTTTTTTCATTTTACTAAACAGATTATGACAGAATAGGTAAGTTAGGTAATTATATTGTGAAATGCAACAAAATCTGTGAAGGTTCAAGTTAGATCCTGTGTCGCATTGTGGCCAGTCTGCCTTCTGCTGCTGGAGGCTTCTGGCCATCAGATTGGCATGGGCAGTCACAGCTGGGTCATCTCTTGTGGTGTATATGGCTGGAACACACAGAACCATTCTTCAGGAGCTGTTCACAGTAAGCCTTAGTTAAGCTGGTTTTCAACTACTATAAAGAGCACACAGGAGTAGGCCAGAAATTTTAGTCTTGGTATTAGTAGGAGAAGATAAAAGTCATTTAAGTATCTAAGCCCAAATAGTTAAGTCTCTGATCTATGATCATGGCAAGCTTTCCTAGTTTTTATTGCTGAGCATGCTGCTACATGGCAAGGGATAACTCTTTGGTCCAAGGGATATTGGGAAAAAGAGAAATCCTCAATGCTTTGCAAATGCTGCTCAGTGCTAGCGAAAACATTGGTGTGTTGTCAACACTATCTTAGTCAGAAATCCTAAACAGAGCCGCAAGTGGGATGCTATGGAGAAAGTTAATTATCTCCTGACTTGAACCACTACAAAGACTGTAGAAGAGAGTGTGAAGGAGAAAGGATGTCCAGGGAAGCATCCATTTGTGAGGAACAGGTTATCATGTTTATCTTTAGTGTGTTGGTGGCATGGATGTGCTCAATAATCTAGTTCATTAAAATCTCTCTATTGCTCATGAACATAAATTTAATATATGTAACTTTTGTACATTAGTACATCAGGAGAAATAGAATGTGCTGCAGGAATTCAGAATATCTGAGGGGAAATGTGTCTAAAAATTAAGGAAATAGGAAACATCTTCTGAGAAGAAAGTCTCCCTATGAACACATCTGGTCATTCTGATGTCAAAAAAATGTGTCCTGTACTGTAGTCTCTTCACTACTCAGTTCTAAAGGTATATGCCATAAAATCAAAGAGAAATAAGATACTCATTAAAGGCATAATGATGGGTCTTTTGTTGCCTAATAAACTTACTGGAACAGTATCAGAAAATGCTATTTATTTATATGAGTTTTATTGCTTGCTGCAATATTATAATGCAACTATTTTCTCCTGACTGCCTTCTGCCAGTGCAGTAATATGCTATTCTAGGACTACTGAAGGGAAAATAAGGCTATAAGAAATTTCCATTTGACTAAGACTTTCATGCATTTTAGCCTATCATCACTGCACTGTTTCTAGTTTCAAACGAAGACATTGAAAATAAATAATTAAAGAGCGTAACCTAATCTAGATTTTTGTCATTCCATTGCCTCACAAAAGTAAAGGCACTGCCTATGAAGTTAAGAATGTATTTCATGTCACATATACCCTTTGAAAGTAAACATCCCATACCTGTTAACTGAGATACTGATCACACGTTGGAGTCTTGGAGCTTCTGTTTTATTTGTGTTTGTTCTTTGAAAGTATTTATTCTCGGGGGGATGGATTGTTGGCTATAGCAACCAAGATTTCAGTAGTGATCCATTCAGGTATCTCAGAATGCATGGACAGTCTCTGGGGATGCATTTTTGCATCATGGTTGTGAAGTAGGTAGGTACTAATTACCCTTATTTGGGTAATGGAAGTTAAGGCTGAAGCTTAATAATACTTCAGATGTTTAGCTTTGGTAGCTGATACTGATTTAGTGCTGAGTTGTGGATGTGCTGAACTTTGACTTTTTCAAACTAAAGCTAGTACATGAACAATGAGGATGGAGGGTGCCTGATGTTGTGTGGTGCTCCTGATAGACTGTTGCTGTATTTTGTAGAAAAGTCATGCTTTATTCCCCTTAGATGTAATACTAATTATGTTGTATTGCAGATTAAAGAATGGCATAGCTGTCCTAGTGCTGATACTACAGGTCTAAAGACAGGGCAGTTGGAGTGGCCACTCAGATGTCATAGCAAAATTTGCATCATGATTATGATGTCAACAACACCAAACTGATTCCAGTCTACTTCCAACCTCAATCTTTTTGCACACTGACAAACCAAAGATGACTTAAATAGGAATACCTGTCTGAACTTTTTAGAAAGACTCTTTGTAGCTGTCCAACCAGCTGTGAGGCTCTTTGATTTAAATGTGCTGTTTTTATAATCTTCCATCATAATTTCTTTTGTATACAGTAAGATAAATGATTATCTAAGATACGCTAATGCAAACCTAGCGATAGGACTGTCCTTAAGATGAGTTACTCTTGATGTTTATTAGGATAGCACAGATCAGAAAATGATGCAGTCTTTTGTCATGAAGGAAAATTTCTTTCTACAGAGAAAAATTATAAATGTTCAACAGAGGGATCAAATCATACATGAAATTTTAAACTTACTGAGCTTTTTCATGCAGTCTCGAAGCCTGGTTTCTAAACTGAGCACCCGCTGGTGTAGTTCATCATAGTCATAAGCTCCAATTTCTTCCTGAATACCAGTGAGGACAGTAGACAGATTCCTGATTTCCTCCTTGAACTGGGTGATTAATTTGGCATCAGTTTTGTATTGCTCCAGAACTGGGATCAGTGGCAGGAGCTCATCCATCTTTTCTTTCAACTCCTGTTAAAGGCAATCGAATGTATGTTAGAGCAGTTTAAAGGAGTTCAGTCCTCTCATTTCCCATTACATAGCACGATTACCGCCTGATTATTAAAATGACTTGAAAATGATTATTGATTTTAGCTACAGATCTGTTTTTTTTAGAGTACTGTGGAAGCCTTAGAAACCTCAGAATTAATGGTAGTAAGCAGTAGATAAAACTCATGAGAGAATAGTTTGTTTCTGCTGAGGTACATGATTACCTTCAAGTGATCTGAACCAAAAATGTTGAAGGTCTGACTTTCCATCCAGAGGATATAAACTCCCAACTAACTGTATTTTTCTTGAGAGAAGGTGATTAGGCTTGAACACATAGTGGCAGCCAAAGATGTCATACCTGTTTTTTTAGCAGATGAACTGTTAATTTCTATTTCAGTCCTTAGAAATACCAAGTTCATTTCTTAATGTCTGTTGAGCCCTATTTAGTTCTGATCTGGCCACAGTCGTATCTGTCTTTTTTCTGAAGCAAAAAATATCAATGGTTCTTAAACTGATTTGTATTTGCCATCCTGCTGCATCACTAGGTGCCTTTGAGCTTCCTCTGTTGTTTTTTGCTCTGAACTATCACAAATCGTTTTATTGCTATGTGCAGTTGATGTTATGTTGCTAATCCTATCCTTAAATGTTTATTAAAGAAAGTGAGGCTTCAGTTTGGAATCTCTGGCTGACCCTTTCTCAGACTTTGCTGTCATGTTCTTTGAGAATTTCTCCAGTTGCAACCTATAGTGCTTACTCATCCTTTGTTTTGTAATTATTTTTTAAAGGTACAAATCTTAATCTTTATTAAATTAGTTCAGATTGTTTGAGATTTTTTTTTTCTTGGTCATTGCTCTGTAGAAAGCCTTAAAGAATCCTTGCAATTGAAATATTTTGTTTTATGAGAAGCATGCAGGTTTGTCCTTGATGTATCATCTGTACACAGAGATTTGCATATCTGTTTGTAATTTCTGAAAACAGCAGGATGTCCATGAGCAAATGGTTACAGACATTGGGGATGCAAGACTGGACAAAATAATAAAAAAGGTGGAAATGGAGACATGTATTAGACAAAGTATTAGGTGATAACAGAGACTGGGAATGGATGAGGACACGCAGGGAGGAACTCTTGAAGGCATTAGAAAATACAGTCCTGAAGGATGGCTGGAGTGTAGTCAGCAGGTTAAAAGGGAAAGCAGAAGAGAACTAGATGGAAGCCCAAGCACAAGGAAGACGTGCAGAAGCAAATGTAGTCAGAAGTTAGTGTAATCAGTGAGATGCACGGAGATGCATGTGCACAGTTTTTTAAATTATTTGTATTATATGTATATATTTGTATATGCAATAAACATGGTAAAACATTTCAAAAATAAATAATGTGATGCCAAACAGAATGCTTTGCTAGTAAGGAAACGTGAAAGAAGCGGATGGCATTGGCCATTACAGATGCTTGAAAATCTACCTTTGAGTTTTTACATCTCAAACAGATTTGAAAATCTCTTGAGAGGTCTGCGGCATCTATTCATCGCTCAGCTAATTTATCCATATGGCTTTAACAATTCCTTTCATTTTGGAATTATTATTTCTTCAAAATAAAGACCTATATATAGTATGCAAAAGGGTATTTTGTACACAGGTCATCTTCATAGCTGGACATGAGCTTTAATTTTTAATTTTTAATTTAATTTTAAATGCAAGCATATTAGTTATGAATTAATGGGAATAGGGAGTTTCCTTTTTACCTTTGGTTCTGTTGTCAAGAGGTCTTCCAATTATGCTGTAGTAGTTGAATTATTGAGTTCTGCTACTGCTAAAACTATTTTTATTTGATCTTAATAAAAGCTCAGCTTTAGTCTACTTTGTAAAAACAAATAGTTATGCTTTTCTTGATGACAGCAGGAGTAAGCTTTGTGATGTGAGAAGGAGAGCTTCAGAAGCCAAAGTTTTTATTCAGTTTTGAGGTAATGAACTTAGGCTTTGGTTCTGCAAAGCCCTAAACTGTCAAAAATTATGGGTAAACCATGATGGAAAAAAAAAAATGAAAATTTTTTACAAACTCAGCAAAATAATGTGTTTAAGTGAATTAGTGAAGGTAACTTAATCCTGATAGGTTTTTATTCCAGATGAGGTATAATTTCAATAAACTACAGAAACTTTTTGTGGAGATTAGGTATTTTCTGCCCAGTATCAATGCTGATTTGACAGAAGTATAACAGAATGCTGATTTGACAGAAGCTCAAGTGTGACCTGGATCAAATTTGCACTCTTTGGGTGTTGTAAATATGGAACCACAACATTAGAACATCTTACTTCAGTAAATGATATAAAGATGGTTTAGGTGTTTTCATAAAAAATAAAGTAATACAGTGTCTTCTGATACTCACTAAATTGTTCCTATGATGGTACAAGAACTAAATTGTATTGCAATGTGAATGAGTGGTAGACATATCCTAGCACTTTGTGCCTGCTGGTATGAGAAGTAATGCTATGTTAAGAATGAATTTCTTTGTCTCAGGTGAGATAAAGTACTGGAAATTTAGTAGATCAAATTTCAGAGAGCCTGCAGCATATTGTGTGATGTTGACCTTTCAAATTATTCTATAATTTAATTGTCTAGAAATCTGTTTTGTCTGCCTGGCAAACTGTCAAACTGAACTTAAATGACTGACCAATACAAATATCGAATATTTAAAAGGTCAGTACTGCAGAAATCTACTGCCTTTGATGTCATGCATCAGACAGTCAATTTAGATATTTTTTCCCAAGGAAATTTGTAACAGGAATGCAGAATACGTAATGAATATATAATGACATTACACAAATGCGGTGGTGTTGTAGCAATGAGTGATAAAAGGAAAAAAGGCAGAGAAATTTTTTACTGCCAGAAAATGACTGGATTTATGTGCTCAAACTCTAAAATAAGAAATGATGACAGAAAATATTAGGTTTGGTAGTCAGATCATTAGTGTAATAATTCCTGATATTACTAAGACCTGTTGGATATTCAGTATATCTGAAAAAGAAATTAGCTATGTAATTATTTACTTTAACATTGATTAGAAATCTAAGTCCATCTTGTTTCATGTACACATAAAAATATATATACTTGGTTAAAAATAGTTTAATCCACAGAATGTTTTCTTCTAGATTCTATCTTGCTGTCTTGCAGACTGGAAATATCCATTTATTATACCTGGTATTTGAAGAACATATTTTCTTCTTGTATCTTTTTTTCCTTAAGAGTACTTCAGATAGCTTCTTTCAGAGTATACAATGCTATTTTGTGAATTTTGCAAACTTCTTACTCGGGAAAAGATTGGCTCGTGTTTTTTCTTGTCATTAAAATTTCCTGGAAGTTTTTTTTAATCACACAGATGTGAATGGGAATGATTGCCCTCCTCCCCTATCCCAAACTCAAAATAGCAAACCTTCAGACGTGAAATTAGATCTTAATTGTACTGGACAAAAATTACAACAACTGATTTATTATAGGCTTTCTTTTCTTCAACTGCAGTAAATATCAGGTAACAGAAAAAGTGTAGAACTCTCTACTTATTTGCTATTAATTCCTTTGGATCTCCCCATTTATCACTGTATCTTGAATGAATATAAATTTTTCAGTATGACATGCACATTGATACAGAAAAAAAACAGGATTCTGTTTCTAGTGACATTTCTCTAATGTCTTAATAATTAATAGTTACTTCCTGGCACAATTAAATCGAACAGAGCAAAAGATTATCATCATAAAGGAAACTTTATTATGCTTTTTTAATGTTGCTCTTGTATGAGCATTTCAAGCTGAGATCTTAGCAGTCCATGCATTGCTGCTTAGTACATTGCTTCCAGCAGGCTTTCAAAGTTATTGTTAAAATAAAACCTACTTGAAAATGCTTTGTCATTAATGTCTTCCGATCATCTTCAATTTGCCGAAACTTGGCCTTCAGCCCTTTCATTTGTGTTTCCATTTTTAAAACATACTGGAAATCCCTCTGAGTCCGTAGATTTAAAACTTCAATAGATTGGGACATATTCTGAACCTGTTAAAGAAGAACACTCTCTAAATGTACTTTTTGTTTTACTTTTTATTCCTGGTTAGGTAGTTAAATGTCAGGCAATAAAATGTGCTTATAGCAAGGCTTTAATTGTGAGTCATTTATACCACAGTATAAGTTTTAAATTTCATAAGTGCATGACAGTACAAAATCTGGGGAACAGGGCTAACAGAGGACTAGCAGGAGTGAGATCTTAGAGCCATAGGGGATTTTGATAGTTCCTTTGAGGCAGGGAGGGAGATCCTTTCAGCACCATTTTCGATGGGCTGGAAAAATGCTGTTAAGTATGAGAGTCTACTTGTCTACTTTGTCTTCTGTGGTAGGTGCTGACTGTTCTTTAGGGTGTTCTATGTAGCATGTGTTTTCTTCCAGGCACTTCAAGAGGAACAGGACTAAAATTTGGATAGGTTTGTTGAGTTATTATGAACTGCATGATTTTTACCTAGTAGGCGCCGATAGAATAATTTAGTATAAGGAAACCATGAGATTGTCTAGATGTAAGCTGGGACACGCTCATTGTTAAATTGGTGTTTGTTTATGATTTTATAAATGGGTAAAAGTTAGAAATTTTATCCAATTAATCCTAGAAAAACTTTTTTTTATAGATGAGAAGAAGTGAATGTACAGTCAACTGTTGTGTGTATGCCAAGTGACTTTGTAGCTATTGCTGGCACTTCCACTACAGTAAGGCAAGAACCTTCATCTAGAGTAAATTCTATATTTTTAACAGCACTTACTAAGAAAGCAGTGCTTTTGCCAGTTGTAAAAATACCATATTTTTCAAATGCAGTCATTCTTTTTTAACAAGTATTCTGTCTTCTTCCCTGTTTCAACTTTCCTCTGAGAAAAGGATTGTTTAGTATTGAAAATTTTCTAAAACTACTTAGCTGTATGTCGTGCTATGGACTTGATCAAAGTCCCTGCTGAAGTTTACGGAGGTTTATGGAGAGAAAATCTGCAGGATCTGGCACTATATTAACACTGGAAAGATTTTTCTGTAGCTGGAACAATACTGAAAAAATATAACATTTTTAACATACTGCAGTATGTTTTCTGTCTACATTTTATGTTGCTTTCTGCTGCTCCTGTTGAACTAATCTATCTCAGACTCTGAGGTTATGCACTATGATAACTGTAGACTTACTTACCAATGCGGAGAATACAGGACAATAGTTTGTGTTTTCATGGTTGCAGCGTTTTTTTCGTACACAATAACACTTTACTAGTTTTAGTATAGACAATAGTGGATAAAACTATAAAAGTTGGGTTGTTTGGGCAAAATTTGCACCACCAGAGAATGAAATAAATATTATTAAGTAAGGGATTAACTAAAAGTAACTTAGCATATTTCTTCTTTGTACAGCTGCTTTGATCATGCTGTTGTGCCTGTATTTCATTATTAGTTGATGAGAGGCAAGGAATGACCTTCAAAAGACATATTATTGAAGCAGAAGCTGTAGTTCAAATCTTCCAGTAACTAGGTAGTTTGAGGTGGAATTTGTAACTTTTGACACAGGGAAAATCAATCCTGACTTTGTGTAAGAAAAAGTTTTGGGAGGAATGAAGAAGAGAAGACGCAACTTCAGTTTGCTAGGTTAAGTGGCTTGGGTTGGCAGAGGTGTGCTATAATGAAAACAGACAAATTCGGGTAAGTGCTGAAAACACAGGTAGGGGTTATACCCTGAAGAAATAGTTTAGTTAGATAACACTTTAGGACACCATTTATACTGAACTTTGAAAGAAGTGGATTTTTGTGGGAAATGTTTTGACCACAAGAAGGAGTTAATTGGGCAGACTTACCTTCTCTAGCAGCTGTCTAAGCTGTCTGCTCTTGGCATCTCTTGAACACAGATTTTGTTCAGGTGCAACAACAGTACATATGCAGCGGCCATCAGGATCCTGGGCTGAGCTATAAACTTGCCACCCTTCCTTGGGGCTAATCTGAGTCTGTAACACACAATAGTAATAATACAAATGAAGGGAACTGAACTGATTGTATTGTTTGAAAACACTACCTATTCTGGTTTACTTTTGCAGTATATATTTGCAGCAAGGTTCCTCCTAGTCATCACTCATCATTCTCTTAACTATTTATACTCGTGATTTTGCGCAGATTTGTTATGTCTCACACCTCTGTAATAGTTCTCCAGCAGTGCGCTGTGAGCATTGTTTCCAGTGTGGATGAGAACAGTTTCCTGCTTGGGATTCAGCGTAAGCTGGTTGATTCAATTATTTGCAGAGCATTGTTATGGTTTTTCATTAACAGAGAACAAATATGTCCTTTCAGCCTGAGTGACTTTTACTTTAGACTAATGGAAACAACAAAGACAGAAAAGAACAAATATAAAATCCCAAAGAGAGAGCGCAGTATATGTGACTCATGCAATAGGGAGATGGTTTGGAAATGGTTCTGGATGGGAATTAGTGTATGGGAACTGCTGAGTCATGGCCTGAACCACTGACTGAGCACCTGGAGGAAAGACCCAGTCAGCCCTGGGAGCACAGGTGAAGGCAATTAGGCCTCATTTAAGGGCTGACTGCCACTGAGGAGGGATCTCTTTCTGGAGATCCCTCCTTGGTGGAAGCCTTTCCCTGCAAACTCAGAATCATCTGATACGGGTGAGCAGTTTACTTCTCTTCCCTTGTAGCACCTTGCTATCGTGCTGGTCCTTCCACCTCTTTTGTAATGCTATTTCCATCCTGTTGGTCCTTCTGATTGCTCCATTTAGCAAGTTTGTTCTTAAAGATGCAGCACGGAAACTGTTCTCTATTGACCTGAGCTGTGCATGCACCAAAGGGAGAGGGCTTGCTGCAGGGCAGTGCTGAGAAGTGCCAGGTTAGTTTAGTTGGAGGGAGGTGATGGCAGGCATGGCATAGTGCAATGAACACTGAACTGTGCTTCACTAGGACAGAACAGTTCTGGAAATTCCTAGCGTTCCTTTAAAATGCCTTTAAAGCTTGGATGATACTTTGTGAGAGTGGTATCTGTCTAATGGGATTTCTGGAAGTCTTACAGCATCGGAATGAGACAAAGCAATGTAATTAGATGACTGAACTCAGTTGAGGAAATAAAAACTAATGGACATAAGAAATATCTTTGTCTTTTTTCTATCTGTACTTTAAAATTAATATTAAGCATCATTTTTTCCTAATAATACAGTATTGAGTACTGAATTTTATAATACAATTGCTAATGGATAGCACTGAAATATTTCTAGTCGGGAGATTGTTGGAATCAATTACTAATTATACTATGAAATTGCACTAATTATCAGCATATTGAGTGATTATTAGAACTGGCAAGCTTCTGTTGAAGCATAGTGAGGAGTAAGTTACATAACTCCTCACCTCAGGAAACGTGCAATGTCTCTGTAGACTGAAGTTAGATGGGGAGGTATCAATATTTTTCTGAGAATCAGTTCAATGTTAGAGTGCAAACTTTTTTCCCTACAATGAGTCTTCTGAGAAAGCCACCGAAGATAGCAGTGACCTCTTCTACTGTAGAGTTAAGTGAAAAATTAAGAATTGTATTGTTCCTTTGTTTTGCAAGGAAAAAGAAGGCATGATAACGTAGATATGTAAATAGGGAACATCTAAACTTGCCTTAGTATTTGCTAGAAATGCATATCCAGTGCTAAATAATTCCACTTCTGTGGTGTACTCATAGCCTTAATTTTTAGGGCAAAGGGAATTTAGTTTAACACATGTACAACAATAAGAGTCAAACAAACTTACAGCTGGAGAGGTAGTTTAAGATGGTACTGAGCGGCTACTAAAACTGCAGGCTGGAACAACTGAAGCCCATCAAAGATGGTAACCCTTGCAAAGTATAAGCTCTGTTCACTCCGTGGGTTTCTATGTTTCTGTGTAGAACTGATGCCCAGACAGCGTGGTCATGCAGGAGCAAGATTTTATTGAAGTTCAGGAACCTAGAGCTTGTGATAAGTCCTTTGGGACAGGAATACTCAGTATGATTTGTGCATAAATTGTGATATTTATGATATCTGTGTTAAAATCTATATTTAGATTTTACTGCATTCAGTTTTCTGCATCAGTGAATGAGTTCTATACAGTGGACAATGGATGAGACAGCAGCATCATGTACAGTCTGTATTGAAGCAGTTGTAGTTCAGGCTGTGTTGTCAATGGTACTTATATATTCTAATGATGTAATGCATCTCTGTCTGGTTTGTCTAAGAAAAAAGATTATTGTTTAACTCAATCTGATCATGTCTTGATTTAAAAAAAAAAAAAAATTCTCACAGAAAAAGACCTTCAGGCACAGTATGCGTGTGCTGTGATGCACTAACTGTGCAGAAATGAGTGCTGAGGTCACACCCCCAGTTTAGTCTTTATGGTAGTCTGCGTTACCTGTATTTATGCCATTAGCGTTCCTTTGTTAAGTAGGATGGGTGATACGATCACAGGGAAAAATGAGCATGTGTGGGTAGGGGCACTTTGCTTTTTCTTTCCTTTGTGATTTCTCTTCTCTTTGCCCTTTACTCCCTACCTTAAGTGGAAACCGCTGTGCCACATGAGGGAAAATCTAGCAGGCATCAAAACCTGAGGATAGCTACTGAATCTACTCCTCAAATGCAGGCTTACTGCTGTCAGGCCTTAGAAAACAAACGAGGAAAGAAATAACAACTGGCAAACAGCAGCAATGATAATAAGTCATTGTAGTTCTTGGAAATCTGGAGGAAACAGAGGAGTTTCTACTAAGACTGCATTGATGTGGCTTGGCAGGCTGCTGTTCTGTGCAATCACTTCACTTACCTCAAAAAGCTTTACTTTTTTCACATGCACTTGTAGGTATTATAGAACTGTTATAGGTGTCTCCACTGTTACAAGTGAAAGGACAAATGGCAACATGTATATGTATACTTCAAGTCGTTGCTTAGATATAGACAGTATTTGTCGATTTGTCCTGTGACTTCCGTCCTGGGACGGGGCTACTGCTGGCGAGGAGGCCTGTTCCCCCAGCCCTGCCTTGCTGTATGATGGTTCCAGTTGAGAGAAAATGTTACTGAAGATGAGGAGGTTTTACTTTTTTTTTTTTCCTGGTATGAGGTATGACATTTCTGAGCTTTTTATATATCCTAGAAGAAGACTTCTGGAGCACTGCTTACACTGCTCTGGTCACTGGAGAAGTTGGCAGTGGATGACAGTAGTTTGGTGAACCAGTTAGTGGTGACTACAGCACTGCCAAACATCTGGGGCATAAAGTCTCTCAGCCAACACCTGAAGTTGCTGAAAAGGTAACAGACCTGGGGTGCTTGGTTTTATGCCAAAACCCCACCTGACTGAAGATGGTATTTTTTCCACTTGGCAGATGTTGCCAAGCTCAGATAATCAGGATTTTGTGATTGTGTCCCAGGCTGTCCTGGAGCTCATACTAATTCTCTTGAAATGTGAAATGTGTCTGTAACTCCAACTTAATGAGTGCAAAGTGCATCACTGAAATAACACTTAGGAGGCCTTTGTGTAATTTGTGTTCTTTTGAAGCGAAGGGAAGCACAACAGTTTGCACTACGTGGAATCTGAACATGTCAGTATATATGATGATAGATGTGCATGTGTATAAATATGCCTACATGATATTGTAACTAGGGTAATCTAATTACCTTCTCAGTTGCAGCTTTAAACTTGGATTTAAATTAGATTAACTTTATTTCTTGTTATATCATATTGCCACCCGTACTGTAGTTCACTGGGCATAATTTACACTGAAAGAAAATACAGTGGAGTTTTTCCTCATCTGCTCAGCTTTGTGCTGCTCTAAAACAACAGAATTGTTTCTTACAAACGTAATTAAGTTTAAAGTAGCAGCATTTAAAGCCCAGATGCAGTGACTTTCTGCAGTAATACTTTCCCTGCAAATATATGTTCAATTAAACATTGATTAGTAAATATATCATTTTTGTTTAGAACTAAAAAATTAAGATCTGAGCATAGTAATCTTCTGTACAAATAGTGAAATTTACATTTTACATAACCCACTGTTATATAAACATCTGATTACAGTTAAAATATAGTGGTCTGGAAACACATTTGGAAAAATTATGTTCCAGTTTAACTTATGAGTACCAGTATGATGTTCCCTGCTGTCCAATTAAATGCTTAATTTTTACAGTTTTCATGAATAGCTAATCACAGGTTTTCTGTATGTGGTCTCTAACAGATGCTGCTGTATAAGACCATCAACCACACAAACTGGTATTTGTGTCATTTGTAACTTGCCTTTCTAAATTTCTGATACCCAGCCTCCTAGTACAAGATTCTGTTTTGTTTCTAACAGCTATTTAGTTTTCTGACTGTGCTCCAATAAGGAAAAATAAGAAAGAGTCAGACTCCTTGCATATTGTAGTGAATAGCTAATATATAGCAGTATTCAGACAAAAATTAACAAGAAATCTGCTGCCTGAAATCTGTTTTCCTTAATAATGCACTACATTTTTCTGGAGCAGTAAACAAAGGAAAATGTCTAGGCAAATAAAATGACACTGCTGTTCTATTTTTAGCATTCCACCCTCAAGATGAAAACATTTCTTCGTAAATATTTAAGGATGTTGCTTTAAAATCTCTTTTTCCATAGTAAGACCACAACATGCCCACCGATGTGAAGATTTATGATGCCCAAAGAGTAGCATGCATTAAGTGATGATAGTAAGGTTAGTATTAAAAAGATTTACAAAGAGGCAACAGAGTAAAGCTTTTGCTAGCACTTGAATTCTAGTTCAGCATTAAGATGGCTTGCAACACATCACAGCTACTTACTAGAGTATCTGAAGTGGATAGTCTGGTGGTATGTAGTCCTACCAGAGATGGGAGAGTTTGGGACATCCAGTTAGAGATCATTGCCATGGTACTAAGAACAGCACCAAGCTTCAGCAGTGGAGGACTCATTGCTGTGGAGCTAATGAGTTTTCATAGTGACTGATTATCATCCCAGTGCAGGCTGGCAGTAAGAGGCGGGACTGCAGCACACAGCAGCCACAGCGTGAATGGAGAGCTAGGAACCCAGACTGAATTATCAATTAGAAACTCAGATCCTGATTTGCTCTCACTAACAAATACTCTATGATTATTTATTTACTACTTTTGACTACAATACTGATTTTGTGCTGTCCATTTAATCAGCTGTCCCCGTAATAGTCATTGCAGTTTAGAGTGGGAGATGGGATGGGTGAATTAGCTCTTTATAGGTGCTAGAAAGTCAATTAGCACTTAACTGATTAAGTCCTTGCAGAATTGTATGTATCCCTATTCAAAATTCAAAAGCATAATCATAAAACATAATCCCCACTTCCCATTACTGCTGTGGCAGAAATATACTCAGGAATATTTCAGAATCTGATACAGGAGCTATACATGTCCCAGACAGAAGAAGGATGAGAGCTGTCTGCCTGCCCATGGAAACACAAAAGTATTCTCAGAAACCTTTCCAAATATTCCTTGATTTGTTGATCTCACATAAATTTCAAACATCAGTGACGTTATAATTTGAAAAGATTGTTACTAAGATAATTGTTGTTCATAAAAGAGCATTGAAGTAGTAAAGGTTCATATTACTCAGTGTTTCTGTTAGTGTATGTGTTACTCTACTGCGAATTACTGCATTACAGGGCTGGTAGGCTCCATATGTCTTAATTGCCATTTGGGTAGGAACAGAAAACAAACTGTGGGTTGCTCGTATAGCATTTGGAGGCTTCTTTTGGCTCTAATCTGCTGTTAAATCCACTGTTCTCTAGCGCTGTAGAATGATCTCCGTGGCCAATAGCAATTTATCTTTTTCAAAAACTTTGTAGGGAAAAAAGCACAGAGAAAAAGAGTGCAGAAATTCTAAATCATTGTGCTGTTGGGGCAGTTACAATTTTTTTAAGAATTATTTTTAAAAGGAGAAACACTGAACAAGGATTTCTAATGGCAGTTATTTTGGACAGAACTTGCTTAAAAATTTGCAGAGACAGAATACGGTATTTGCTCCCAGAAGTAATCATGGATTTCGTGTGTTTCTGAGTTCGGATTGTGTGCACAAAGGAAACCCATAATGAAATTGAAAGGGTTGCCTCTTTCTAAGAGAGTGCAATCACAGACGCATTTTTTAAACTTACTATAGTCCTGCAAACAGTTTTGCTGACACTCAGAGCTTGTGCACCAAATGTAGGCTAAACTTTTCCAACATTCATTTGGAATAACTTCATTACTGTCATTTATTGACAACATACAGAAAACTAGTTTTTAGAAAAAGAAATAGGAGATCACATTGGAGACTGCCATGTAATTTTATAAGGGTTCCTCAAGCACAAAGATTCAGTAACAGAATACACAGTGAAATTCTCTGCATCCCAAAATGTAATATTTCCTGGGAGTTACACAGTTAGGTGAGCAGCTAAATGTTTTAGATACTCAAAAAACCATAACTCACTGAAGAGGTATGTTTGAAATCTGAAAGAATGAGTTTATTTGCTTTATACAGATGCTGCACAGAAAAATAAGCTTTTGCTAGTTTCCCTAAATAAACATAGACACGACAGCAAAAATCAGTTTACTCATTGAACTGAAAACCTGCTGACATGTGATTGACGATATTGCTCCTAGATACGTCTTTAAAGATAGCGCAGCAAGAGATGCTCCTCCAGATTTCATGGCTGCTTCTAATTACAGATTACCATACAAGTGATATCTGGATTCCCATGGTGCTGAAGTTAGATCTGCTATAAGTGCATAAGGGCTTTAAAGCACATCTGCACTGCAGTGCAGTGACACAATTGCAGATTGTAGAGAGAGATGTGAGTCTGCTAAAGCAACGTTAGCCCAGGGATTGATGTTAGGGTAGCTTACACTGGAAAGCTGCAAAAATACCATTTTAGGACCTTAAATATTTGGTGACTGTGTCCCATACTGCTGCAAATTGAGTGCTAAGCTTGGGTTTGTTTATACAGGCTATACCTTTCTCCTAGACATGGACTTGACTTGTGCAGTACACTCTTCAACGTGCTTAATAGTTCTCATTTCATAGAATCATAGAATGACCTGGGTTGAAAAGGACCTCAAAGATCATTGAGTTTCAACCCCCCTGCTGAGTGCAGGGTTGCCAACCACTAGACCAGGCTGTCCAGAGCCACATCCAGCCTGGATCGGTGCATTCATGCACCCATTTGTCAAACAACTGCTGCTTCAGAGCAGTACTGCGAGGGAACCTATCTGTGGGAATGATGTCTCTGGAAACATCTATTTCCTGAACAGAGGAAAGGCTAACTAGAACTGTATTTTATTATCGTTCTAATTAGAATTGCATGACTGTCTTTAAAAAAAAAAAACACCACCTTTCTGACAAGGATCTAAAGCTTTGAAATCATTTTAGCTCTATTTTGCCATAAATATTTGGAAAAGTAAAAAAAATAGCAGGCAAGTATCAGAAAGTCTTAGTGAGAAACATACCTGAAATCATATATAAAGAGATCTTTTCAGAAACCATGGAATAACTGAGGAGTTATTCTCTTCTAGATTGGAGTTGGAAATATGACCAGCTCAGAACTGTGTGTTTAAAAAAAAAAAAAAGCCTACTCCAAAATAGTTCATAGAATTCAAAATCATGTTCATGGGTAAATTCTATACAAAGTAGTTTCATTTGGTAGGAAAATAAATATTAATTTCTACATAAATACTTTGCCTGAAACCTTGTGTTTTATGCAGAAAGATCAAAGTGTTTGCACATGCGTGTCTCAGATGTCTTAACTTCTTTTGAAGAAGAGCAGTCAGTAACCTTAAACCTCAGTAAGTTAGTACTTTGACAAGTTAGGTTTACAGAGTAAGCTTGTGCACAGACATCAAAGCTTCCCTTCATACTGTGGTCTTCTGTAGTGTTTAGTTTCTTCATCTTCACATCATATATTCTAACAGTGACTCAGTAGTATCCTGAATTCAGAAAATGTCACTACAAAAGTCATGTTCCTGGGCGCTGTTGGTTTTTCAGGTAAGATGAATGTGTGTATAAGCCAAAGTTCTCGGAATGTGAACAGCAATTAAAATTCTTCGTCCATCTTCAGCTCTGTGAAAGTGCCTTTGCCCTTTCTATTCAATTCCAGTTCTCTGAATTTAGAAACCCTGAGAAGTCTCAAGCTGTTTCATCTAACGCTACATTCTTGTTTAAGACAAACCTCTGGCTTTGCAGCATCACTTGTGAGTGGTTATAGCCAGGTTCTTCAAGCAGATGGAGAGGCAAGTGTCCTTTAGGTTAATATCCTTTCACCAGCCTCGCCTTTGCATGTGTAGTGACATTTCCCAGTCAGGCATCTCCACTGATGGTATGTGTGTCAAGTGAAGTCTTACTACAAGTCTGTTCTGTCCTTGCCCATGCTCTCAAGGTGAGGATCTTTCTGAAATGGCCTTGGTTATCTGCTTGTTTTTTTTTCCTGGCTTTAGGGTATCTCTTACTCCCTTTGAATGATGGAAGAAGTTCTTAGCATTTTCATGTAAGTGGGTGTAGTTCGTGATGTGAATTGCTGGAAACGAGGAGGAGGCTGAGCAGAGCAGTGTGCCTTAGGAAAGCTGGCAGTTAATTGAAAGAGGTGGGCAAAAAGTGCAGGAAGGACTAGTTGAAGTGAAAATAAAAGGTAGTTGGTTTTTTTTCCCAGTTGAATTCTTGCTATCTAAATTGTCAGTAACATTTATGTTGTATTCAGTACTATCTTATAAGCTTTCCCCTCAGATGTGCAATATAATAATGGCGCTAAAGGGAGAAAAAGAATTCAGCAGAATCACTCTTTTCTGTTCTCTTTATTTCTCTGGGTGATCTAGTTTATTCATGCTCACTTAATTTTTTTTTTTTCTAAAATGCAAAGAAACATCTGCTTAGAGGATGATGAAAAATTCTGCGGAGAGTCCTTTTCCTCTCAGCAGAAGCTGATATTCTGCAGGCTTTGGAGAACCTCAGGGTGCCTTCTCTTGACACAAAGAGCCGCAGAACGAGCCGGTACAATGCCATATGCTTCTGAGCCTGGCATTGCTCGGGCTTGACATGATACTGCAGATTCCATGTTCTTTTGTTGGGGGTTGCATATAAAGATTTACGTATAATCCCTCCTGTGATAATCCTCATGCTTAATGCTTTTGATCACTTGTAATTTTTTTTCCAATTATCAAAATACATATAATTCTATTCAGAGAATGAACAAACCTCAGTGCTGTACGCAGCTGAGGTAGCTGGCATTTCCTTAGGGTAAATTTTAAAAGAAACTTGGTTCTCGGGTATTCAGAAGCTGAAATTCACTGTGAAGGTAGAGCATATGATCCTGGAGATGGGCTAGAGCCGTGAAAATCAGTGGATTTGTTGTAATTTAATGAAGTCAGTGTTTTGGGTGACTCTGAATGCAACTGTGTGTCAGAAAACAGAGATGAGGTATTTACTGAGAACAGCAGCCCATCCACACCCTGTGAAAGTGGTCGGTCTAACAACCGTCTTGAGGACGGGCAGCCAGTGCTTACAGGGAGCTGGCCCTGTTTCCTGAAAGCCAAGGTTGAAGTGGCTAGGGGATCAAATGGCAAATGTTTAAAGCTTCAGTAATCCTGTGTCTTGCAGGGTTATCAATATTCGGAATATGAGAATAGTTTAACTGCAAAGAAGGACAGATAAGAAGAAGGAATAGATACCAATGTTAAGGCAATTAAAAAACCATGTGTACATTACAAGTTGTGGGTAAGGTACTTTTCTGGTAAAGGGGACTGATTTGCCATTCTGCAGTGTATGAGGTGTAACACAGAAGTAATTACAACTATCTAGTTTGACAAGGTTTATCTTTTCTGGCATTAAATACGTTACTGACTACAAAATCACTTTTTAAAGGCACCAAGGGGTTAAACCCCTTTACTTTCATGTAATGGCTATTAAGATGAAACTGGAAAAAAATATATATATATCTTACACAATTTATCAAAGCACTGCTGTTGAAGCAATTAAATAGCAATAACAAAATGCCATCATCCATCACTGTTAGCCTTGGAAATCAGTTTTAGATTTATAACTAGGATAAAATGATTTACATTCTCTGTAAAAGGAGATCATGCAACAGAAATAGGGAGAGACTGAAGAAAATATTGCAGAGATTGAGTGGGAAGTGGAAACCTGAAGAAACTGCATTTCTGACTTTTCACTTTTTATGTACTAGCAAATTATTATTTGTTTTCTTATGAACATACCACAGTCTACCACAAAAAAGAAGATGAGTGATTCCAGAGAGAGCCCACCTCAGCCAGTGCTTTGGGATGATGATATTTGTCATTTTCAGACTAGATGAATGTCATTGGACTGTTTGCAAGAAGTAGGTGTTTTCTTCTTTAATCAAACATTATGTAGGGGAACAAAAAAAGGTGAAAGTACTTTCTCTAACTTAAAAATGTGCTTTCTGTATGGAATCTTTTGCTCTCTGTGTTCTTATTTCTTACAGGGTTTCTTGCAGGTAGAGAAGGGAAGGAGTTACAGGAGCAAAGAAATCAGAGATATTAGTGCATTCCTTAAGTCAGCAGTCAGTAATAACAAGAAAAGTTGCACAACACATAAACAGTGACAGATAATTTTAAAGACATTGACTTTGTAAATAGAAATAATATTAATAAAATCATTAACTAGCTGTTGCATCTTTTCTCCTATTTTAGACTATTTAGGAACAGACTTCTGCAGATTTAAAATTTGATGCAATGGATGACCATTTCAGGCTGGAGGGTGTTAATAATATATTTTTTTCTAAATTATCTTCACTGGGAGCTGTGCTTCTTTTACTACCACTTGCATATTTTACAGATAATATAAGCCATTTCCTGAAAGGAACTTCAGCAAAACCTAGCTTGAATTCATGCTGTGTTTTCATGGAAGGATATGGACTTTTAAACTGCGGTACATTTCAGATCTGGAGTAAATTAATTAAATGGCAGTCACTTTGCAAATGGCTTTTGCTCATTATAGTCAACTAAACACAATCAGTGATTGGTGAAGTGTCAATTGCATGATTTGCCCAAGAGATGTGACAATTTTTTGTCTTGGATAAATTACTTTATTAAGCTCTACCTCTGGACAATGAGATTTCTGATTCATTGATCAGTGTACTAAGAGGTGAGTTATTCTGTGAGATGAGTTAAAGGGAGACTCAGTAGAGAAAGTTACTGATATGCACATTTTTAAATCTGTAGTATGATGAATTAAGAATATTCTGGATTGGTAATGGCCTAATGCTCTTCAGTGCTGTAAAGTGGTTGAATAGCTGTCCACTTCTTTGTCTTGAAGTGGACAGATGTCAGCAACCAAAATACAATAACTGAGTTCTTGATCCTCCCCAAAAGAAAAAAGAAAGCTTTAGGTAGTCAGAAGTATAACAATAATAGCTGCTGGTGGTGCTGCAGTTCACCAGAATGAAGTAGTATCTAGAATCATACAATGCCCTGGGTTGAAAAGGACCTCAAAAATCATCAAGTCTCAACCCCCCTGCTGTGTGCAGGGCTGCCGACCACTAAACCAGGCTGCCCAGATCCACATCCAGCCTGGCCTTGAATGCCTCCAGGGACGGGGCATCCACAACCAACCTGGGCAACCTGTTTCAGTGCATCATCACCCTCTGAGTGAAAAACTTCCTCCTAATATCTAATCTACATCTCCCCATCTCAGTTTAAAACCATTCCCTCTTGTCCTATCACTATCCACCCATGTAAACAGTCGTACTCCCTCCTGTTTATGTGCTCCCTTCAAGTACTGGGAGGCCACAATGAGGTCTCCCTGGAGCCTTCTCTTCTCCAAGCTAGACAAGTCCAGTTCCCTCAACCTCTCTTCATAGGAGAGGTGCTCCAGCCCTCTGATCATCTTGGTGGCCCTCCTCTGGACTTGTTCCAAGAGCTCTGTGTCTTTCTTGTGCTGGGGCCCCCAGGCCTGGACGCAGTACTCCAGATGGGGCCTCACAAGAGCCAAGTAGAGGGGGTCAATCACCTCCCTCTCCCTGTTGGCTACTCCTCTTTTAATGCAGCCCAGAACACAGTTGGCCTTCCAGGCTGCAAGCACACACTGCTGGCTCATGTCCAGCTTCTCATCCAGAAGGACCCTGCAGTCCTTCTCCACAGGACTGCTCTCAAGGAGAGCTTCTCCCAGTCTGTATAAATACCCAGAATTGCCCTGGCCTAAGTACAGCACCTTGTATTTGGCCTTGACACTAGATCTCTTCACAAACTCTCCCGTGTTTATTGTACTGTTACGGCTGTAGTCACAGTAAAGCTACAGTGTGGAAGCCAGAGCAGTGCTCGCTGCTGTTCCTTAATCATGACTGTAGTGGGTTTCGAGTACGTTCTTTGAAGTCACAAAATGCAAGTAATCCACTTCAGCAGTGGTACTTGGAAAATAGGCTGCTTCAGAATTGCAGTACATGTTTGCAAAGTAATCATCAGCTTGATATTTAAAAGCAGAATCAGAAGGCAGACTGTCTTCCATGACCCTGTGATGAATGTTGCTTCTTAATAGAGGATGCTGAGAAGCTGAGATCCCTTGCTATGGAACACAGAGTAACTCGGCTTAGGTAATTTAGCAGAAGTGAAAAGATATTAATTTATGCTGTCTGAAGGACTAATCAGAATCCTTCAGAACACTGTCATTCAGTGTGACATTCGGCAGAATTTCATTGTGTTCAGCCATTAAAAAATTAAAATTCTGGTCTGAAAAAAATGCATACAAGACAGCCTACAAAGTCCTGAAGTGGTGCATTCAGAAAATACACACCAGTCTCTTCTCTAAATATCACATCTTCTAAGAGTTGCATTAAAAAAGGATAATCACTACATGGTTGCTATATGTAGTGATATTTTTCTTTACAGAATAGCTATAAGTAGACCACAGTTGGTGTCATCTCCATTATTTCATCTAAAAATGTTCTGTCATTTCTCTCCTCAACAGTATTCTCCACCAATGTGAAGTCTGGAAAAAAAAATCTTATTGAATAATGTTAGTCACTTTCTAAAGAATACAGAAACTTTGGAATATAGAGAAGGACAAAGCTGAACTATTTGGAAATGCAAAAGTACATTCTATTGAAATTGGTTAAATGATTTCTACTATTCAAACAAAGTAATTAAGTAAGGACTGTATATCAGGCCAAGAAAAATAGAATTTCAGGAGCAGAATAAATATAATTTGCAAGGATATACAGATCATTTTAAAAATGTGTAATAATAAATCTCTTAACGATTACTAAACAAAAAAAGTTGTGTTATCATGGTGACACAGAAGCCAGTCTGCTCTATTTGAATTTCTTCCAGTCAAGGGGAACTGAAAGAACAAAGTGATGTTGGTAAATGCCATACACACAGATGTGAGAATGGATGAGGAGTTACAGTTGTTAAAACAAAACTGGCTACAAGAAAAACTAGTGGAGATTGTCAGAAACCAGTACGGGTGGAATACGAGATTGTGTGTGGTGAATTCTCAAGAGATAGTTGACCATAGAGAATGTGGCTTGAGATTTGTTTAAAACAGTCTATCAGTGGAGATCTTGTTAAATGAGGTTGATACAAGAAGAAGCACTTTGGAATGCTACCTTTTAATTAATTGTTCGTATGTTAAAGAAACCAGACCGTAGGTTACAGATGACTTTTAGATCAGCAGAAAGCTTTCAAATCAGCTCATTGCATATATATTCAGAGGTTTATTGGTAATATGAATGGATATTCTGGGCTGAAAAACAAATTCTCCTTTCAAAGAGATTAGAATAAAAAACAGTTTAGACAGTTCAGTTCTTTTGAAAAATTGGTAGAGACTTGAAAAATACTTAGTTCATTATGTAACAGGATACTGGATGTAGCCATGCTATAAATGCAAAAGTGAGCCTATGGGAATGGGTTAGAGCCTGGGAAAGCAGAGCACAAAAACTCGCTTGCTGGCAACATTCAAGCGACCTTGTTTTATCCTGAAATCTAACTGAATGTTTTGCTGCTGGCAAAACATTTGTAGTTTATTTATTCTTAAGATACATATTTGAGCTGTTCAGAAGTTGATTGCAGCGTGGTTTTTGTTTCTTCAGAACTCACGGTTATGGTTTCTTAAGCAGTATAAATTGCCAGATTCTTCCCTTAGCAAATTGCTTTCTCTAACTCTTATCAGTAGATTTAATAAATGATATGATGACCTTGTGCAAATTTTGAGCTTATTTTTATACATGGACATAGAACACTCCTGTAACATAAATTAGATTTCTGTCCTGCAGTTTGTGTTTAGAAGAATTGATTTCAGAATCAGATTCCCAGATCTAGATCTCTCTTCAGATCTCTGAAAATTCAGACCTGGCTCCAGATTTTCCATCTGCATTAAGAAAGTGTAGACTTAGATTTGCTGAAGTCCATCCTAATATGGACTTTCCTAATAGTTCCTTGAGAAAAACTGTATAACTAATTTTGCCTGTATAAAGCTAATTTTGGACTGTGCAGTAAGAAGAACTGATAGCACACCATAAAACAGTATCCCAAACAGTGTTTCTTGATGACTTTCATTACTACTACAAATTCTGAAGTGTATACAGTAAAATCTCATGGCTTTAAATCTCTTGAGATGATTGTCACTTCCAGAAACAAACTAAATATGTTGTATTTGTAAATACTTACTCTGAAATACAAGATATTGTAATGAAGATCATTTGTGTGAAGCTATCCTTTCTCAGTGTATATATTTAACTTGAAATGTACAGGAAATGAAATGATGGTAAAAGTAAGGCTATTTTAAACTGCTTTTAGTGGGTTAAAATAGCATTAATTCAGAAGATATTGTTCCTGTGTTACTGCAATTTTATATTGTCCTAGACTTGGTAAGGGTGCTAGAGCCAAGTGAAACTAGTATGGGAGTGAAGTTTGGAAATCAAGAGCTTGAAGAGATGAATCACAAGAATGGATAAATTTCTTTATTTGTCTCAGAAGTGGGGTATTAGAAGTCAGATGCATTAAGTATGCATTCAGGAGAGAGTGAATGGAGTCTTTAGTGCAGCTTGCTTGGCAGTCATGAGAATGTAATTAAAGTGGCTTTTTAGTAGGGTGAAAATATCCTATTTCCCCAAAGACCAATCTGGCTTAGCAGCGCAGGCTTTCTGACTTCATAGTCTAATGCTTACTTCACAAGATGCTTCATTTTTCCTTATGTAATTAATTGGAAACAACATTGTTTCAAGGCACAAAATGCAAGTACTTCTTCATTAGATGAAACTATTTTTCAGGAGTTCGCTAACCGGAAGAGGAGATAAAACTGGTCCTGCAGTCTAGAGGTGGAGAATTTCCAATTTTAAATATTAGATAACTGTAGAGAAGATAATCAAACATATTACCCATCACTGAGACAGTCTGGAGAAAATTGGCTGAAATGACCACACAGACCCTTTAAAAATAAAATAGAAGCTGAAAGGACTGACAGTTGCGAAGATCAGTGTCTTGGAAAAGTATCCCTCAAGGAGAATAAGGCTTATCAGATGTTGGAGGACAGATGATAAATTCCTTGTTACTTACAGCCATTAGTTATGCCAAGGGCATATGAACTGAAATGCAACTATAACACAGTATCCTGTTTTATGCATTATGAATGTAACTATTAGGATAAAAGCCTTCCAGCATTCTGTACAGACAGTTACATTAACACACAAAGTCAGTATTTAGTAATTATGAGTAGTCTAAGACAATTCACAATCTGTATTTGTGCTGTAATTTATTTGGGTTTGTGACACAGCCTGAAATCTATTGTAGAAGTGGGGGGAAAAAAAAGAAAGAATACTACATAGGCTAAGATTTACAAGATTACAAGAAAAACTAGGGAAGAAGGAGGGAAACAGGATTATCCCTATAAAAATAGCATATTAAAATGGAAATAAATTTATGTAGTAACAGAATAACCTGAGATTTAATGGATAATTCTTTTCAACTAGAGGCAGTCAAGGTAAAGAAATGAGAAGCAGTAGGAATATGAGCTTACAGCAATCAGTGGAACATAATTATGGAAAGCCAAATGAGATAATGTTCTTTGCTCCTTATTATAGTGACCCTTTAAAATAAGATTTTTCCTCAATCTAGTATAATATTCCCACTAGGTAATATATTAACAGTCTATCAGAAGAAAATTACTGTAGCTGAAAATGGAGCTCTTTCACATTGAGAGAGAATGAAACAGAAGAGTAAGAACTAAGGCTGACATAATTCATGAAACAGACACTTTCTGGTTTCTGTTAGGATGCATTGGGGCTCTCAAGCTGTCCTGAGCTGGCTCAAAAACTGTGCGTCAGTATGAAAAGATCCCTAGGCTACATAATGTGGCTCTCTCGCTCACTGTCATCCTGGACCTCTGAGATGATCACTTGTTGGCATTGTAGGCTTCAGTCAGCTTTGGTTTATGTTAGGATGAGCAGGTTCTCCTGGCAACGCCAAGATTTCAGTAGTGCAGGAGATTAATGGTCATGTTAGTCCTCCAGTCTTTTACTGGATACGTGTCAGTAGTTCCTGAAAAACAAACCTTTAATCTTTAGGAAATTGCAGCAAAAAATGACAGGTTCTAGTGCTGAAATGCAGTTTAGAAAGAGAAGGAGTGCTGTGCTACTCTTTCTTCTGAGTTCCTTAGAAATAGTAAAGGAGTTTGCACGTTACTAAAAATCTTGTGTACAGTGATGCTTTTTGATATTTTCTATTCCATGTGTAAATTACACTACCCAAATCTAATTTAGTTTAATTGAAGCATAAAGAAATTCAAATATGAATAAAATTTCCTATGAGTAGTACCCAGTTAAACCTCTATTACTCCAACGAGCAACTGGAGAGATTTTTCTTACTACAATTTTATTGTATTTCATGAATGAAATTACGGCAGAAAGCCTGTTTTGAAATTGTATAACAACCTTTTAAAAGAGTTTTGTGAAATATAAAAATTTCTAAAAATATAAGACACCGTTGTTATCACTTAATACATTGGTACTTCAATGTCAATATCAATTATCATTGACTTTAAAGATACATACTCCTGTTTGGTTCCTGAACCAGAAGCACTGAGGTAAACCTCTCTGGTCACATGTGTCCTGTCCTGCAGGAAAGTCCCTGTTTTGTACTATGATTTTATTTTAAATGCAGTATAAGGTTTATATATATTTTTTTGTATTTGTAGTAACACTAATGAAGAAATTAATGATCTGGAATTAATCCAGCTCCTAAAGGGAGCATAGAGAATGCCACTTATGTGTGTTCAGAGTGAAGTTCTTGAATGTCAGGCCACACAGTTTACACCACTTACCACACACTGACTGTATCACTGTTTTTCCTCTCTTTTCCATAGCACAGTATTTTAGATCTGCTCATTCCCCCTGGCACATTCCAGCAGGTACCTCAATGCATAGTTTCAAGTTATGATTTACAAATCTAACTCTTGAATGATAAATTCAGTAAGGTTATTTTAGAGACTTTAGAGCAAAAGGAAAGAGCTGTATGATGTAATTCTTTCTTAATTTGAGTGAAACTGGTTTATTTCCAGTATAAGAAAATGGTCTTATGACCTTTTCAGCATAAAGCAGATACAGGTAATTCATTTCAGCCATGTTTCTAGGATGATGCAGGGGTCAGAGTTTATAAGAAAATGTGCTTCCTTTTTTTTGTGTGTGTTTGTAAAAACAGAAATAGCATTGCATCATCTGTGCATTTTCCTAAACAAATTAATAAAAATAAATTCAAACTGAAGATACCCAAGAACTGGGATATGCTGCTTAGAGAAATTGTCGTCTTCAACAGTAGATGTGCTTGAGCACCTGTTAAATTAACAGTTGATCAGAGTGATACAAATATGTTAAATCACATTTTCAAAACCAGATTAAACGAATCTTTGAGCTTCACTGGGTTTATTTTCTGTGATTCTGTTGATAGTTTGGATGCAGATAAAGTTAGCAAAATCTGCTTTTGGGGGGAGGGACTGAACTGGAAAGATTAAAAAGAAATCTGAGGTACTTGAGAAGCTTTTTTTCTTTTAATATGAGAGGGAAGGGGAAAAAAAATTCCCCCAAAATGCATACTATTGAAGTCAGCTTTACTCTTTAAGTGCAGCAGAGTGACTGAAAGCGTGCTCTTCTGATAAACATGACAAGAAAACAAGATACAAAAGTCAGAAACTGAAGTCTAGTTTCTGATCTGCTAAAAAGACAAATAGAAGAATTCTGCTTCCTTACTACACGTAAGCCGGCCGTGCCTCTTGGCTTTTCTTCAAACTAGTTGTTTGATATATCTTGATTCTTTTTAAGACTCTTTGGATCTTGTGTATCTTTTTTTGTGTTTGCTTGTGTGCTCAGGCTGTGAACTGCAGAGATAGTGTAATGAAGGTTAATAGAGGTCTCAGATTCATGTAACTCATGTGAATTAGAAATAACTACTAAAACAGAGGAGACTCAACAGCATCAAATCTAAAAATACTACATGCACAGTTCATAATGGACTAAATAACACTTACAGCTGCAATGTAGTTTTGCCAAACTGAGAGAAAATAAATGCCAAGGAAGTGTCACAGTGAACAAAGGAAGGATCCCTCCCATTTCCTTTTAAAAACATTTCTTTTCTATATTATTCCTTTAGCAGAAAGAGATAGCATAAGAACAGAAATAGGAAGAAATGAAAAACCAAATAGCTCTGCACCATTCCCTGTTTCCTCCCATTGATAAAGGAATATACATTGCTGAGATCTCTCATCATTTGAAGTCAGACACTCAAACAGCATTCTCTCCTTTTTTAGGTAAACACTGCAAGCATTACAAACTCAGCATTATATCGTGAAATCAACTGTGTGCCTGCTGAGAAAATAAGGAAGAATGGGTTCCTGTTCTCCTATTCTTCTGTTCTTGCCACAGAATGCTATACAGAATTTCAAGTAGGGAGGAATACAAGAACAGATACAGCTTTGCCTTTTCTCTTCCCAAGATACCTGCCACTGCAAATGAGCAAGTGTGACAAGAATAAGAATTTTTTCCTTATACTAATAGCAATAATTAACATCACTGGGAGGAAAGGGGAAACAATTGTTTCATTGTGCTGCGTTCATGTAACAGTACAGCAACCAAATGCTTATTAAGAACTGACTCCCAAGGGCATAATTTAGATGACCTATATAGTTTCTAAAGGCTTAATCTTATAAAGAGAGAAAGAATGCTCTTAGATAATCTGGAAACGAATTTTACTCTACACAGTGGAAAAGCTTGAAGGACTTGGAACCCATATTTTCTGAAGAGATCAATTTGTGTCACTTGGTGAATAATTTACTGCATTTTCATCCTTTCAGGTTCAGTCAGTAAAGAGTAGACAAATTTTACATTATGGATTTCCTGATAGGCATGCTGTGGAAAATCCAGGGAGGTGGAAGCTGTCCCAGCAGCCCTGCTAATCAGCCATCTCCCTGGTGCCATAGGAATTCCACAGAGGGTCTCTGCAAAACTACCACGTGTGAGTCAGTTGTAGGTTATCTGGTCTCAGGTTCTTTGTTCAGCAAAATTTTAATTCACAAAAAGACATTAAGAATTTAAGTCCAGAGTAAGTCTGACTGAACTCATCATTTCACTGTCTTTGACTTCCAAATTGCTCCTTAATTCTCTTTGCCAGTAATAATGATTCTAATTTAAATAGCAACTTTAACCTAAGAATGTCAGTGTATTTTAACATGAGCATTGCAGCCCAGACAAAAAAAAAAAAAAAAAGCAATCCTAAAAGTCTTCCATATGATATGAACAGTGTGACAGAGTGCATTCTTGTCATGGATACGAAACTACAGTTAAATTCCTAAAACACTGGACTGTCTGTAATAGAGGTAGAGCTGAATGCAAAGTCCTTTGATTGTATTTGAGTACTCCTGGGATGAAATTGAGCCCAAAAGCTGTAGATTTGGCAAAGAAGGGTTATCTTACACATGCTATAAATATGTATTCTGTGTGACTCTTAGTAGCATGTCTATATGGTAATTTACAATCTGTGAGGAATATATGTGTGTGTGTGTGACAACGTCTAAATTATGTACGTTAAATACTAGACACTAGATGACAAAGGATTATCTCATCGTTAAACACGGTAAAGGCAGTCACATTACTAATGTGAAGCAATTGCTACGTAGAACTAAATTCTTATTCATTAAGGATTGAGGATTTTGCTCTATACAGTCTGTCACCACCTGCACTTTCTTGGCTGCAAGTGTGCATGGTAAGAGAAATTGTGTTGGCTTTTGCTGTGTACAGAGACAAAAGTTATCATTCCATTTTTCTCACCCTGCTATTGCAATGTTCTCAAAATAGTATTTGAAAATTGAGCTGAGGGGGAAAAAAAAAGACCTGAATTCAAAGCTACCATATTTGTATTTTGTGGATTTTCAGTCCAAGTGTTAGCAGATACCGAAACAGTGCCTGCATGATAATTAATACAAAAATGATGAGTAAAATCCTCAGTGAGTACAAATGAGCTTAGCTTCATAGGCTTTTCTGTGTACAAAATGTACCTCTGAGCTTACTTTAAGGTGATCACCAGTGGTGCCTCGGAGTATTAAACAAAAGTGGACTATGCAAGTTTGTCTGTCTTCTCTGAGGGTAATGAGCCCCACTGAGTCTTCAGATAATGTAAGAACAAACCTGAAGTGATTCAGTAGCTGTCATCAGAATATTGCCTTATTTACAGCAATTTAAGGGGTGTCAGATTTTCATTGCCTGGGCACTGCTTTTGCATGTTAGTTCATCAGATAAATAGAATGAAAACAGGGTGAATTATGCTTTCCAAAACATAAAAATTCTGTTTATTGTTTAGAGGAAGAAAATCTTTATATATGCCTGGTCAGCTCAGAGCAACCTGTATTAATGGGCAAGAGTTTTGTCAGAATGTGGTGGTATTTTTTGAATACTAAGGTCTTATCAGAATGTGTGGCAGTTTTACTTAGCTGATGATGAATAGGGAGTAAATAGCAGCATGGCTTTCTTCGTTATAAATTTTTCAAGCAGAAAAGATGATTGAGAATTTCCCCGCACATGAAACAGACTTCTCTTTAGCACTAGAATGAATCCACTCCTGAGTGATCCTGACCTCTCTGAGAAGCTCTGGTGACAGAAATGTCTCCCAAAACATCACTTAATATTCCTTTAGTGAGGAGGAGGGAAGGAGGGAAATGAGGGAAGGGAGGTTAAATAATGGTGGCCAGATTCTGTATCACCCCACTAGCTTTTTAGTGCTGCGTAGGCTGTCATCCCAGGCATAGCCAGTAATTACTGGCTTGGGGATGGCAGGATCATTGCAAACAGTGTTATTGCTAACAGGTCTGGAGTGTCTCCCAGTTAGAAGTACAGGCCAGAGTTAAGGCAGTCTTACGTAATCCTCCTGCACCATATACAACCTGAATGGACAAAGCAAAAGGGCTCATCAGAACGGTTACAAGTTCTGTCATCCTTAGCACGGCTCTGGTCTGTTCTTGGGAAATAGCCAGAGTTACAGAATGATGCAAACAATATGCTGACTGCGTTGATCTGCTGTGGCTCGCTTCTCCCCTTAAGGCACAATACATTTCTTCATTAATTGTATTAATGAATAATATAATACAATGCCACTAATGAAGAAATTAGTTTCCATTCTTCATTTCCTGCAGCTTATATGTGGGCTTCTACAGATCTCAGTGTAAGAGGATGTTCCCCCTCTCCTTTATAAATCTTTGGAAATCACAGAGCAAAAATACTGAAGCAACCTGAAATTTGGGAAACTTCCAGAAAGTTTTTTTTTTTTTTTCAGGCAATAAATGAAAAAGAGCTCATAAATAGGAAAATAAAGTCACTCTTTCTCCCATGGACCTGCTTTGGAGTGCCTGTGTTCATATTCTTCTGATACAATGTCTTTATAACTTTGCATCATGAATAATTAAAAACCGTAAAACAGCTCAGGCCTCTGTCTCCCTTGAGTAGACGGAACTTCTAGGATCAGATGCTTCTCTGATGTTCTTTGGTCTTCAGTCAATCTTTTGCCTATACTTGTCTGCTACAGTTCAGATACTGTTTGCAACTGTATTGATTCTTGAGCAGAAGCACTGACCTAGGTGTTCTAATGCTTTTTAACTGTACCTGTAACTAACTGAACTTCAACATATCCCTTTTCTAGCCGTAGAATAAGGAAATCTATAGCCTTGAAATCGTGCTATACACACGCTGTGTGGATCCCACAGTAACAGTGTTGTTTACTCTTTCTCATATGGAAGCACCCAGTGGACCCATTGTATACTATTGTATCTATTGCCTCCTAGAAAGACAACTGATAGAGTTGTCTACTTGCAAAACATAACAAACGTAAAATAATTGCCATAAAAGGATGTCCTCTGGTGTCTCTGGCCAAACTTAGGGTATTGACCTACTTCAGATCTTGCTTTGAAGCTTTGATACAAATCTTCATCTGAGAGCATCCACTCTTCCAATTTATATGATTAATTCTGAATGGTCAGGTTTGTCGTATGTGCTTATTTTGTATCCTACCTTGTCAAGTATTTCTGCTGTAAATACTCATCTCAATTTAAGAACATTCATTTCTGCAAATACTTAAGTTTACAACTTAGGAATTATATATGCATCTAGGCTAATGAAAATCTAATAGAAAAATGGTCTTGAAAATAAAATAAAAATGCAAGTATGGGTGATGATATTATTTAATTTTTAAATTGGTAGAAAATCTCCATAATACTTAAGTCTTAATGCAATGTGAGAGAGAATACTAAGAGTTAGAAATGTTATTTGGTGTCTTGGTAGCAGCGTAGAAAATGCCATCTCTCCTTACTTATAATGACTGCTAATGAGGCTTTTTCTATTCTTGAACATCCACCTATGTATTTCTTTAGACCCATCTTTCAGAGATCTACGGAATTAGAGAAGAAAATAAATTTTATGAAATATTTTAAAATCTGCGCAGATAATATTTCTACTTAGCCTTGAAAATATTTTTATGTAGTTGTGCGCATTACTTAAATATATGAATTAATGCTTCTAAGTCTAGTAAACAGTGTTGTAAAAATGTCTAACAGTAGTAGGATAGAACTTTTTTACTTGTTGCAAACTGCTTGAAAGTGATAGCTTCCTAAAGAGAATGAGAAAATCTTGGGAGGAGCTGTAAATCATATTATGTAGGATTCTGTTTCAAATATATAGTAGTTTATTCCTTGCTTTGTTTGTTTTCCGACACATTTCTGAGATACATTTTGAAGGAAAATCAGTCATCCCTTATTCTTTCACTCCTTCCTGCCTCGGAATAGTAGTCAGTATTTTTTTGCAAGGTTTCAGTGACCGTTCCTTTTCTGTCCCTTTTTCTCCTTGATTCTGTAAAATGAGTCAGAGATCCTTTGCCTATTTTCTCTACAGTCCGCTATAATTGTATGGAATTACTTTTTAGAAAGAATTTCAGGACCATGCATTTCCCCTCCCCAGTAATCAGTAACAAAAAAACTGCTTGGTGTTTCTTGGGCAATACTTACAGTTTCTGATTTTGACCCATTAGCTAGTGAAGCAGAAGGAGATAGAATTGGTTCTGTGTAAACTTTGAAGGGCCCTCTGAGTGATTTTGTTATAAACGATACTAGGGACTGAATCCAATTGTGAAGAACTGGGAAATAAAAATTGCAGTGGTACAGTGTGTAGTTGTATCATACTATTCTGTAAAATGCTGAGTCCCATCATTGGCATGGTTAAAAATAGAATGCACAATATACTCAATAATACAGATGAGCAGATACTGTGATCTAACCAATTTGACAAAATTAGTCTCCTCTTTGACTAGAATCAGTGTAACAGAGAGCACTATTTTCAGCAACACTTCCTTAAATAGTTCCCGATGCGTTGCTTCTATGAATAATTCACTAACCTGAATGTTAAAATTTAAGATACTTTGGACTGATAAATGATAAAATGTACTGATATTTCTTAAATGAGTAGGCAAAACTTGTTACCCTGTACAAATGCAAGTAAAAATTATAAACTCATTTTCAAAAACATTTTGCAGTATTCACCTATTCGCTTTGAGTGACCTAAGTAACAGGGACACTGCATTAGAAAAGGGAAATGTTGATTCACTTTAGTCTTTTTAATCCTCTTTTTTTTTTTTTTTTTTTGTAGGCATCTTGCACTGATCTGCCCATCTTTGACAGGCATAGGCCAGCTGACTAATCACAGATCTAGTAACATATTCTAACTCATGACTGATGTTGCAAGTGAGAAATGAACCTAACTTTGCTTCTGAAGCCATTACTTTTTCCCTGAAGATTTTCTGTTTTTGTTCTTTGTGAATGACACTGGGAGGTACAGCCATAAGCATTTCTTTGGGCACACAGCAGTGTATTTTTTAATGAAATAAATCCCAGTCCCAATTTGCCTTGATACTGTTCATCTTATTTTTAAAATGCTCTTTTACTAGGTTTACGAAAATACATTTATGAAAGACAAAGTAGTCCTGAAGATATGGTTGGTTTTTTTCCTGGACATTTCAATTTTCAATGTTTACAGTGTGTTTCCAGTAGAATTATTTACCTTAATCTCACGCTGTATCATTTGGGTTTCCTGTTATCATCATTGCCTAAGCCTGTTCTTTCCATTGTTCAGTGTACTTAGTGCATTTTTCATGATGTACTCATACTATTTATTGCATTCTGCTAAACCAACGCCTGCTGTCCTTCCCATTGCAAGCTACCACAATCTGATATTTAAAACTGATTTTGCAGTCTACCCTGTAAGTCAGATATTTCATGCATTCTGCATTTCTAATACAGGCATTGTTCCAAACACTGTGCTTCAACAGAAAAAATTTCCACATACCACATAACAACTGAAGTAGCAAAAAAGTGTTTGAATGCATTTGTCTGCTAAACTGACTTTCTATGCTTGGGTTTTTGAGAGTGCTTGCAAGCTGTTAGTTATGAGTACTGGCTATGGCAATAGCACCACATCAGACTGGTTCTGGGCATCTTGCCCGGCTCCCTGTGCTATGTTTTCAGTGGGTGGCAAACTTGAGGAGAGCTGCAAAGAAGTCCTGGTGCTCACAGGCCAGGTCTCTGTCTGGACAATGAACAAGTCAAGCCTCTGAACAGCATGTATTTGCTGCAGTCTAGTCTTTGTCATCTCAAGGTATTTCCACTTGCAGAAAGAGGGAAGACCTCATTATGGCCTTCCAATACTTGAAGGGAGTGTAGGAGGGAAACAGGAGGGGGAACGATTGTTTATGAGGATGGATAGCAATAGGACAAGGGGGAATGGTTTTAAACTGAGACGGGGAGATTTAGATTAGATATTAGGAGGAAGTTTTTTACTCAGATGGTGGTGACGCACTGGAACAGGTTGCCCAAGGACTTTGTGGATGCCCCATCCCTGGAGGCATTCAAGGCTAGGCTGGATGTGCCTCTGGTCTAGCGGTTGGCAACTCTGCACTCAGCAGGGGGGTTGAAACTAGATGATCTTTGAGGTGCTTTTCAACTCAGGCCATTCTATGATTCTATGATTTTCTAAGGCAAATGTACCAGAAACTATACCTATCATGCAGACTGTCACTTCAGAATCAGCAGTGCAGTTCAAAACCATCTCGAAATAAGAATACCAGAAAACATGCAGAATCAGCAAAAAGTTTGTCAGGATTGTTCATTGGCACCCTAGGCATTGTTTAAAATACTAAAGGAGATTATGGCATTCCTTAAGCTTGCATATAAACTGATGCTGGTAGGTATGCTGATCCTAAGTTCCTGATCGTGCTGAAGTGAACACTTTGTTCAGGCAGGCTTGTATTAGAACATGGCCTCCTCAAAGCAACAAATATATATGAGTTGCTTTAGGCAGTGATTTTCTCCCCCAACCTGTCACAAAGCATTTGAGTTAAACTGATATTAATTGGAGTAACAGTTTCAGAATTTGGATATGTGCCCTTGCAAGAATAGCTGAATGTCTTTCCAGTCCTATGAACACGTTACCAGATCTGTCTGTTTTGGCCTTTTAAAGTAAAATCAGATGTGTACAGTGCGTGAACTAGAATCATGTGAATTCTTGACACTTTGGGATGTTTTTCTTAGGTTAACAGCAAATTTGGCTTGAAATACGCTTACTTGTAGCTCAGAGGATTTGGTTTTAATTATCATTTCAAATCATAATAATAAAACGTCCAAAAGTTTGTGGTTGCACTGAAAAATTTTCATGAACTGTTTTGGACAAAATGTCTTTGAACTGTTCAGGAGTTTGTGAACAGGTTTTTGTCACCTACTTAAGGTTATATTTAAAATAAATAAAAAACTATCAAGTATTAGTTTAACCTTACAGTCAGTCAATACTAAATTAATAACATTCCCTTTTTTCATACATTTTCAATGATGTATGCATTAATATGATGTTTGGTGAGCAAGAACTTCCAAAATATTACTTTTCAATAGAATATGTAATCACTTAATAAATACTCTTCCATTTGTGTGCCATGTAGAAGATCCCACACTGGATCTAGAATTAAAGACAAAGAGATATGAGTTAAAAATTCTTATTTTCATCTCTTTTTGTCTTGCTTTTAGGAAGAATAACATTTTGGTAATCCCGTGGTAATGGAGGCTGGAGGGCTGGGCCCAGAGAGTGGTGGTGAATGGAGTTAAATCCAGCTGGCGACTGGTCACAAGTGGTGTTCCCCAGCAGTCAGTGCTGGGGCCTGTCCTCTTCAATATCTTTATTGATGACCTGAATGAGGGCATTGAGAGCACCCTCAGTAAGTTTGCAGATGACACCAAGCTGGCAGGAAGTGTCGATCTGCCTGGGGGTAGAGAGGCCCTACAGAGAGATCTGGATAGGCTGGATCTCTGGGCTGAAGCCAGTGGGATGAGGTTCAACAAGACCAAGTGCCGGGTCCTGCACTTTGGCCACAACAACCCCAGGCAATGCTACAGGCTTGGGGCAGGGTGGCTGTAAGATAGTGTAGAGGAAACAGACCCGGGGTTATTGGTAGACACTCAGCTGAACATGAGCCAGCTGTGTGTCCAGGTGGCCAAGAAGGCCAATGGCATCCTGGCTTGTATCAGGAACAGTGTTGCCAGCAGGAGTAGGGAAGTAATTGTCCCTCTGTACTCAGCCCTAGTGAGGCCCCACCTCGAGTACTGTGTCCAGTTTTGGGCCCCTTACTACAAGAAAGACATCGAGGCCCTGGAGTGTGTCCAGAGAAGGGCAATGAAGATGGTGAGGGGTCTGGAGCACAAGCTTTATGAGGAGCAGCTGAGGGAGCTGGTATTGCTCAGTCTGGAGAAGAGGAGGCTCAGAGGGGACCTTATCGCTCTCTATAACTACCTGAAGGGAGGTTGTAGTGAGCTGGAGGTCGGCCTCTTCTCTCTTGTAACCAGTGACAGGACGAGGGGGAATGGCTTCAAGTTGTGCCAGGGGAGATTTAGGCTGGACATTAGGAAACACTACTTTTCTGAAAGAGCGGTCAGGCACTGGAATGGGCTGCCCAGGGAGGTGGTTGAGTCACCGTCCCTGGAGGTGTTCAAGAAACATTTAGATATAGCGTTGAGAGACATGGTTTAGTGGGGTTATTGGTGGTAGCTGGATGGCTGGACTAGGTAATCTTGTAGGTCTTTTCCAACCTAGCTAATTCTACGATTCTATTAAACTGTTTAAAAATACCCAGTCTCTGAACAGTCCTGTTGAATTAGTAACTCTGGAATGCTAGAAGCAATATTGGCTTTTGAAATGGAAACTGAGTGAGAGAATCTAAAAACATAGGACTGATCTGCTATTATTACATGTAGTTTCTGATTTTCTCTGTAAGTAATAATATTTTAATTTTCAACAAAGGTATTTAGAAGGTGCCATTATTCACATTTTAAATAAAGCAAGGACATAATCAATGGGAATAGCAGGGAACCAGATGTGGTCCTTCACTTTTCTATTAGATACTGTCAGTCTTTTCAGACATGAGGAGTTTATCTTGTGAAAAAGGAAGCAATTAAAAAACAGAAAACATTCTCTGTTTAATTTGTGACAATAGAGATTAGTAACAAAAAGGGATACTTTGATTAAGTCAGAAGTTTATCATAATTCATTTGGTTGTTGACTCCAAAACTATCTTTTAGTCTTTTATTTCTGTGAATAAGCTGACACAAAATTAAGGCAAGGAGAATTTAGTAAAAAGCCCGTGTTTTCTCTTAATTTCATTATGATTGTTTTGTGGTTTACACTTGCCTATTTTAATTTCTACATATGTATGTATTGAAATAATTACTAGGAATGATTGAAACCATCTAAAGCCATAGCAAGAGTTATTCAAGGTTCTGATTCTGGCAGCTTTCACTGTACTATTGTCATGAAGACATCATGACTGGGGAGCCAGAGCCATAGAACAGATCCAGGAATGCACAGAGACTGATAGTAGGGAGGTCTGAACAGTTCTTTACCCCTCTTAGTAAATTTATTTCTGAAATCACATTAAGTAACGGGTGTTCAATTTAAATCAGTTTCCAGAATAGAAAGGATGCACAGGATGAATAGATGCACAGCTGAATGATGCTGATTTTGTAGGAAATGTAATTTTACCTTGAAGCAAACATCCACAGTTTTGAACGTTCTTTGATTAATGAAACATATATTTTGAAATAATTCCTTTGCTAAGTTGAGGTGACAGAAGTAAGTTTCAGGGTCAAATATGTTTTGCAGAAGACTTTTTGTCTGAATAAGGTGTTTCTGAAACGCTCTTAATTTATTTTCAGTTTGAGAACTACTTAGGCAGGGTGTATTATAAATAATCCAGGAGGTCACAGTTCTTTGGAAAAACTCAGAATCTAGCAGCCTTCATTTTGTTAACCAGCTGTTTTTTGTCATTAATTTTTACAGTGATCTCAATGATAAACTAATGTGATTATCACTTAATAGCAATGTTTTTTCTTAGTTAACTGTAGCCTTTTGTCATGTCTGATCTTATCTGACTTTTGTAACAAGACACTGGACTTAATCGGTAGTTGATTTCTCCAAATATGAGCTAGCTACTAAATATGCTTCAGAAGGGTCTTATTTGTTACTCTACCCAGCATGCATCTCTGCATTCTTCATGTAAGTTCTCATAGATACCTGTGAATAATATCTGCAAATAATATTGATCTGAAATCTCATTATGAAGCCAGAACTGTTACACACTTTCTTTGAGAACTGGGAGTACATATATCTACAGCTGTATTTAAATTTTTCATACCATTATCTATATGCTAGTTCGTATCACAATCAAAGCTAAGCTATTTGTCTTCAAGGTACAGAACTGAAAGGAACTTTACTGTAAAAACTAGGGGGGCAGCAGGATCTGCTGTTTAGTACAAGTTCAGTTTACATGTATGTTTAGTACAACTACTATACATGTACACATAGGATCACAAGGTCAAAGAATTAGTCAGCTCTTGTTAATGTCCTAGAAAAGAAGAAGAGCAAGGGAAGAAATAAAAAAGGAGGGGAAAAAATCCAAGCATTAATTTGCTAAGTAAATTATGGTATGTAGAAGAGGTCTTGTCTTTAAGACAATTTCTTTGTAATTTCTCAGCCAAACTCGCATGCCATAGCCCTTGGAAATTTTATGACTATGCGAACAGAATGAATATCGTAAGTATACTCTCATGTTTCATAATTATTAAAAAGTTTATAGTAGTCAAATAGAAGACCATATCTCACCTTAAAAAAAGGTAGCGTTCTGTTGATTTAGTGCATTAAAATGGACAATGAAAGGTCTGAGTCTTGCAGAGTAGAAATCGGGAACGGGTTGAGTAGTGCTGGGCTTGCGGCTCTGAGCACCTTGAGGCTGCTGGGGAACTTCAGCTTTAAGAACTTGCATTGTGTTGGGTTAACAATAGATAATTGGAAAACAATGGTCTGCCAATGAGCTGCAAGCTACAACTGATGGGCTCTGTTCTATGAAAGAAAAACAATGAAATGTCTATTCAATTCAGTGGGAAAAGTCCTGGTTCACTTGGATCCAGACCAAATGAAAATAAAAGCAAATTACTGATAGCTTACTTTTGAGAAGCAGACAAATTTCACTTCAAAATTACATCTAATCTAAGAAAGATAATAGAGATGTTTGCAGTTGCAGTCTGTATTCTCCATGGTGTTTATTACTTGGTGAAGTAGCTCAATGTTACAGAAACATTTTTTACTGTTTATTTTCTTGGAAGTCTCAATATCATATATTGAAAATGCTCAGAATCTTATTAGAAGGTGGATTGGTTAAAATAGTATATGAAAGACTGTATGGATAAGTGAATAAGAAAAGTAATTTTAATACTGAGGCTAGAACTGGACAAACCAGTTTAACTAATATGAGTAAATGTAATAGTAATGTATTCTAAATGCACTGAAGATCATATTTCTACAAATCCAATTTAAAAAGTAATATCCAAACTCAGAAAGCATCTACAATTTCAAATATATGTATGCATATGGAAAATGATTTGAGTGCTTAGTTATTTCCTTTAATGTGATATACTGAAACATCTTTTAAAATATTTTCTTTAAACAGTAGTTCTAAAAAAAGAAAAAAAGGGGTCAATTAAAAACTCTCTAAAACTGTTTTGTAATAACATGCACCAATAATTTAACATTACTTAGTGTTGTGATTGGCACTTAATCAAAGAGCGCATTAAGCTGCAGCTCTCTGAACTGAGTCTTTTCCACTTGTTCTGCCTGTCCTCCTACCCCTTTGGTGGTTAAGATAATTTAGTACTGATACAAGAGGAGTTATGTCCTTTGGAAAACATGTATCTTTCTAGCACTGGGAAAAAAAAAATCCCAGTTGATAAATATCTTAACAACTCATTTATTCACTCATCTTCTCAGAAAACTCACCAAAAACACCATTAATGCCAAGACTAAGTATGTGAAGATTGATGCTGTGTACTTTAAGGGTTCTTAAGAGATCCTCTTGTGAACACATCAAGATCGTTGCCTTTTAGGGGGGAAAAAAAAGTAAAAATGATGAAGGGGACAGATTTGGAGCTGTTATTTTGTGAACCTTTTGAAAAACAATGGCAGATCAGGTGAACGGTGAATTGTTCTGTTCTGCAGGTGCATGAAGTACATGTTTATTAGCTGACCATGTAGAAAGTAGTGCACACTGTCTCCTTATGCTAAACAAATGCAATATAAGCTCTTTGATCATCCTTTTGAATTCTTAAAATACATAAAAACATTTAATTTCTGAATGTTTTTCTATCTGTAGAGCATTCTAAATATTTTAAAGAGTACTATGTACTGCTACTATATATATATGTATATATACATTTGGATTGGAAGACTAAGAATTCAGCTAGCTATGCTCTTAGAATTGTAGAATCACTTAAGTTGGTAAAGATCTTCAAGATCATCAAGTCCAGTGGCCACCCTGCCTTTCTGAGTCCCATCACTAAACCATGTCCCATAGTGCCGTGTCTGTGCATCCCCTAAATACCTCCCCAGGGGTGGGGACTCCAAACATGGTAGAATGATTAATACTTGTAGAAATACGTGCTTCTGTTAGACACACATCTTAGTTAAAAACATTTGAAAAACAGATCTGATATGGGATTCTGCAGTGACCTTTATTTCCATTTGTACCAAATAGTCTTAACTGCAGGAAATTCTGGATTTTTCAGCTCATTTCTATGATGAAAAGAAGTTTTCAGCTTGCTCTTGAATGCTGGTATTCTCCCTCATGAAGAGAGTTCGGGATGCAAAACAAGGCACACAAAACTCACTTCCCTCAGTTTCATCTTAGACAAGAAATCCGCTGCCTTGTGAAGGTGTAGGACAGATTACTCTTCTTGTGAAATATAGTCTTTGAGAGGGCTCATCGCAAGCTACTGCTGCAAGGGCTTACTCAATGATTTTGAATTTTACCTGGTTTTCAGTGAAGATCCATTAAGAATGCCTAAGTGATGTCCTGAAGCATTTATGTCATACTGCAGTACTGGAAAAGGGATATTTGGTGCCCAACATAAACTAGAGCCTTTCTGAATACTCCCTGTTCATTTATTAATAGGTCTGTTACCGATTTCAAAGATCTGAACTTGAAATTTTTAACTGCTCAATCTGTAGCCAACTAGAATCACCATTTTTAGAGCTACAGCTGGGTGCTGTTTTAATATCTACTAAACTGCTTTTCTGCGGACTATTAACCATTAACTGAAGTTAGCAGAGAATAACAACGGGAATCACTCTCAGGAGAGGAGCCAGGACATACAGACAGCTTTAGGGTGTTCTTCCCTGGCTTTTGAATTGTGTTGCTCAGAAACGTTAAGGCAGGAGTTCACCACATTCCACAGTTCATTCAGAGCATTCTTAATCCTGCATGTTAAATAGTTAGATAAGATTTTAACTTTGATTAACGAATAATAGCGTGGGAAAAAAAAGGGTAAATTAATTCCCAAGAAGCTAATGAGCTTTTCACGCAAATTTGCAGTATTATAGTACTATGGCTTACTATTTTCAACAAAAGATGTGTTTTGTAGTAGCGTGTGTTCATGTACAATGTTCTTGTTATGCAGTCACACAACAGGGATGACTTAGTTTGTACTGTGAAACAGCAGTAAAGCAAGCTCTGTTAGTCTCTGGGAAGAAGAAAGATCATAGTAGCTAATTGTGTAGTCTGGTTATGTGTGAAAATCGTAGATTTTTGAAATCTAGAAACACAGCTATTCCAAAAATCAAAATACAAAGGTTAAGTATGCACACAAAAATAGTTAACTTTTAAAACTGCATTTATCCTTTTTAAGGTTAATGCTCCCAAATATCCTGTTACTCCAAGCTGTGAATATAGATAATGTTTTTTGCAACTGTCCTTTAATGATACTAGACATAGTTTGTATTTGGGATTTTACCCACCAGTCTTCTTTTGAAACACTTTTTGGGAGGCAAAATTCAAAGATCAGAAACCCATCAGATCAAGGACATACAGTCATAATGAAAGTTAAAGGCATAAAGTTCATTAACTGCTTTGAAAAAAATACATATTTTTCAGATTAAAATGTACAAAATTAAAGTGAATGCCATCTAGATTTTGCTACTTGATCAGCTTACTTTTATTTGGAGCAGCATTATGTTGCTGTAAAATGCTTGTTTGTTATACTACTGTGATAATTTGATGGTAGAAATCAAATGATGGCCAGCAAAAGTAACTTACAAAGGTCCACTTTGCATACTATGAAGGTCATTTCAAAAAAAACTCCTGGCTTGTAGAAAAGCAGCACAGAGATGCCATCTAGCAGTAACTCTTAGAAATTTCCTAGTAGTTTTCGTTCATTCTTTCAAGATACTACATTTGAGTGTAGGAGGAAAAAAAGGTATTTTATTCCAGGTCTTTTCCTAAAGTTGGTTTCCTGCTGAATATCTAATCACCCTGCTGGAAATAAAAATTTACTGAAACACATTGTAATGAAAAATTGTATTTTCTTGTTTTTCTTTTTTTTCTGTATAAATACAGAGCAAAATTGAATCTAATTAACAGACATGGCATCTTAATAAGTGTCTTAAAATTGATATTCTACAATTAGCATTAAGAGTGTTAAAAATTAGCCAGTAGTGAGCTTCTTAATGGAAAATTTCCAGAGTTTGTCAATATTCTATATCAGAAAAAGAAGTGAAATACAGCTGCATGGGCAATAAATTGCTATTGTTGAAATAAAATTTTAATGTGTCAGAAATTTGACAATAAACTCTACTTTTTGGGGGTTATATATATTGCCATAAGATGCCGATACCTAAATACTTTACAATCACAGATAATGTACTAAGTTTAGCAGAAAAGCCCTGTCATAATAAGACTGCCTATGAACAAGTCTTAAGAGTCAATCAAGCTTTTTTTTGCAGGCAAAAAAATTTAAGTAATTGATCACTTAAATTAGTACTTGAACAGTAATAATACAGAACATAAGTAGCAATATATTGTATATAGTCTGAAATATCTGAGACTTTTCATAGGCTAAATGGTTTGTGAGTGTCAAGGGCATGAAAAAGTTGTACATCTTGTCATAAGCATATAGTACAGTGTTTTGGAAAAGATAAGTGAACATCTCCTTGTTTCCTGTGACTAATTTCACGTGATATATTTGCTTCCAAACCTGCAGGGCAGAAAATTGTTACTCCATTTCCATTTAGCATAAAGTGAGATAAATAACTGAGCATTACTTCCGTTTCTAAAGTGATTTCCATTGCAGCTTGTATTTATTTGCTAAAAAACAAACAAAAATCCCACCACAAAACCAGGAACAATATAAGCTGTAAGACCACAGATGGATATTTTTTCCCAGAAATATGAAATCTGATGTTCGTAGTCAACAAAATGAAATTATTATCTGCCACGTGACACCTTCCTAGATGGTAAATGTGGTGTAGTATCTTAGCCAAGGATGTGAAAGGAAAACCGTTTGATCTCTTACTTTTTTTCTGAAAACCCAGTTTAGCTCCAATAAAGAGCAGACTGTAATTAAGGGCACACATTTTTACATATTCTTAAGGACTTTAGATCTTTCAGGCTCATGGCTTCTTCACAAAGTTAAAAGGGCCTGCAATTAGCATTTTAATATCCCTAAAAATGTCGTACCTCATGATGAATAAAAGGCCTTTTTAACGCCCTGTGGACAGCATGCCACCACAAAAAGGACTAGAAGCAAAGTTTCAAAGAGAATTCATCTGATTTGGTTGTGGTGGCTCATCCTGATTTTTCAGTGCTGGTCAGTGACAGACACATAAGATGGAGCATGTCTTCCCACTGTTATTTTGGGACATTGTTTTGACACCTGAACTAAGCAGATTTCTGCCAGCTGAAGCTGGTTTGCTTCATCAGTGTTTTACTCTTCTGTGGACAGTGACCAAATTCTGTTTTCTTTTTTTTTCTTTCTGCTTTCAGGCAGTCTCTTTGACTTTAATAGATCTGAGTGCAACTGATGATAGAAAAATGACTGGGGAAACCTGTGATTACAGAAACGTGCCCATGTGCTCCTGTTGACACAGATGTGGAACTCCTGTGCATTACCTGGTGAGTCTCTGCAGAACACAGCAATAGCTGGCACTGTCGGTAGCTGCTGTTTAAAAACATGTCGATGTAATTCTTTATCAACTGATGTTATTAATTCTGTGTCACCTCCTGCTTTTGTTATATTGTCACTGTATGTTATAGGTTGGAAAGCAATATAAATAGTGCAGCTGTGGGTCAGATTGCTGCTGAATTCTTTAAGTTATATTTTATATTTTTAAAGTGGAATACCTCTTTGATATTGTTGCAAATTCTGTCCATATTTTCATGTGATTAGTTCCTTTATTTAGAAGGAGAAAAAAACATCAGAAGAGAGAAGTATGGTTTCATGTGGTCATCTGGTACCGAAATGGCATGATTAAATGTCATTCACCAGCATGTTACAGATCATGGCAGCACAGCATGGGCTGCTGGGGGACTGCAGTGCTATAAGAATGTTTTTTCTCTCGTTCTTTTTTTATGATGCTCGCATGTATAAGACTGCACGACACAGGTGAAGGTGAAGTTCTAAGTTACACAGCACCACAGCCATCTGCAGGCCCAGCGAGTTTTATTCCCAAGTGCTGTGCTGCGAGTGCTGTGCTGCAGTTCTCATTTTCAGTGATTTCATCCAAACCCACCCTCCCCGCTCAGGCTACACGGCATAAGACATACTGCTCACTGTTAGCGTTATTTCAACACTAGATTCGATCTTTGGCGACCCGAACGCGTTTGAGAACAATGGAATTCGGCGGTGCCCGGCAGCAGGGCTCCAACGCGGACTCCTGACGTGCCCACGCCCCGCGTTCCGCGGCACGAATTTTCCTCCCGCAGACTGCCGAGCCCCGCTGAGCCGCCGCTGCTGCGGCCGCTGGCCCCTGCGCTACGGCCGTGCCTCGGCCCGGGCCCGCTGCTGCCCTGCTCCTCAAAACGCGGCCGGCGGCCGGGGCGGGCCCCGCGGTGCGTAGCTGGCAGAGCCGCCGCAGGTTGGGCCGCGCCCCCGATGTGCCCGGAGCTGTCCAGCTCGGGCGGCCAAGGGCGCGCAGCCGCCTTCCCCGCGCGACCCAGCCCAGCCGCACCGGCTGCCGCCCGCTCCGCTCCGCCGGGCCGGGTGAGGCGCCAGCCGCTGCGCCCGGCCGCCTCCTACCTTGGAAGGATCGAGGCCGGCCAGCAAGGACAGCAGCAGGAGGTTGAGGATGCTGGCGGGCGCCCGCATCCTGATCCCGGGGCTGCTTCTCCGCGCCGCTGCCTTCGGTCATTCACTCCGCCCTCCTTGCAGAGACCGCGCCGGCAGCCGCGCTCTGCTGCCCGCCCGCCGGAGCCCGAGTGGAAGCGGCGGCGGCCGCCCGGGGGACGCTCATTCCGCAGGCAGCAGCGGCGCGGGGAGGGCGGGCGAGGACGGCGCTGCCGGAGCGGCTCTGCTGCCCTGGCCCGCCCCGCCCAGCTTGGAGCCAGGGGGGCGGTGGGATGGGCGGGGGTGTGACATCACAACCGACGGTGGCGGAGCTGCGCTGTTGGGCTGAGGGGTTCAGGCGCCGTCCCTCCGTGTCTCAGGGCGGCTCTCTGCGCCCTTGTGTGCCAACCCAGTATTATTTCCCTGAGGGGCATGGCGGCAGCTGTTGAGCAAGTGCGCTGCCGGGCTCCGCGCTCTTGCTAAGTGCAGGCAAGGACGTGCGGCTCCTCCGAAAGGAGCACCTGGCATCCCCGGGCTGGGCACTGGCAAAGGTGAGGGCAGGCCGTGCTGGGGAGCACGGGGTGCTGCCGCACGGGAGAGTGACGGTCAGAGGAGAGGGACTTCGTAGGGGGCTCCTGCCCTTTCTGCCTCAAACTGTCTCTCATCTACTCAGTGTGCCAGCGCTTGGCATGGGGAGGCCACTTCTGCACCCGCCAGCTGGAGTGTGGACCTGCAAGGGACATCTGCGTCCCTTTGCTTTGGCTGATGAGCTGCAGAGGTAAAGCCTGTAGAGGTCGGGGTCAGGGGAGTCCATGGACCAAGAAGTCCCTTAGATGCTATCCTGGGGACACGTTGTGATAAGCGGTCGCCCAGACTTTCTTTATTCTGGTTCCTCCCACAAACTTCTGCAACACTTTTGCCAACCAAGACTCAAGATGTGCTGTGTGCCTGTACCGCACTTCAGGGTTGCTCTTCCACCACCACAGATAGGGAAGATTAGGCAGGAATAGGATTTGGCTTCCTGAGGGTTGCATGGTCTGTGCAGCTGAGTATGGCCAGAATGCAAATCACACTGTAACAGCACCTGCCTGTTAGCCTTGCAAAAGCATGGTAAAAATTTAATTATTTTACCTCACAGGACTCAAGTTCCTGATCTGTGGTCAGAATAATCTTAGATTTCATGTGTTACCATTTCTCAAGCAGGCTGGGATATGCGTGAGTTGGAGTTGGAAAGCAGCTACCCTTCAGTTCAGTTCTGCTTTCACGCTGCCCCGTAGTGGCTGCTGAAGGACATCTTTCCTGTGGTTGTTACTACTGTTGATTAATTTTAAATATCTGTTTAATGTAGTAATATCTGATTTTTTTTAAGTTCTGGTTTGTCTAGGGAATTAAAGCCGAGCTGATCACCAGGGAAAGTGAGTCTCTTTGCTCACTTTATCCTAATTCTGGACCAAGAAGCATGTTCTACTCTCTGTCATCACAGCTCTGTCCTAAAGCTGTGATTCTAAATGGTATTGTGAACCTAACATTGTTTATTGTTTTATTTAAGAGAGCCCTGGGTTCTGGATGTAGTGTAGGATTTACTAGTTTTCATTAAAATGTATACTACATTTCTAGTTTTCAATGGTAGCAGTCTTCCTTTCCACCCAGACTAACCAGAGTGTCACTTAAATACACAGTGGAAATAGGAACTGTAGCAGGTCATTCTTTTTATGAGGTCGGCACATTTCTGTTACTTGGGGCTGATTGGCAAGATGAAGTTCTCATTCCCTATTTTCTAATCACAGTGCGATTGGATTGTCATTCTTCTCTCTTAAAGAATTTGCAGAAGGCTTCTTTTTCATCGTTCCACAAAAGGAGAGAAAGAAACAGCTTCTAACTGGGCACTGAGTTCCTATGTGCAGGGAATAGAAATAAGAAGTAGGTAGAGGGTTATTGGCCGCATCCCCATTGCTTTGGTTTGATTTGATTTTACGCTTAGTTGCTTCCTCATTATTTTGGTTTGATTTGGTATTATCAGTTAGGGTTGTAGAAAGTGAAATGTAGAGAAACTCAGTTTATATTAGGATTAGGTGGAAGAGGAGTGAGGGGAATCTGATTCATGGAAAATAATAAGATGGATATGTATTTTTTTTTGTTTTGTTTTGATTAGATGTTAAGTTCTCTGGTGTCTACCTTTTCCTTCTGTACTTCAAGAAGCAATGCTGAAACAACATTTTAGAAGAATGTTTTATCAACTTAACTGCTGTAGAGGTGATTACTTTTATTTGAGGGGAGGGAAGGGGAAGTTTTCTGTGAAAAATATCATACTTTACTTGAGTGTACTGAAAGTACTTGAAGTTCATGTTTCTGAAGAACTGTAGGACTGATTTCATTGCCAAGGAGATTAGTGGCAAAGCTGGTATGGAAGTACACTGTAGATGCAAGTACCTGTTAGTCATCATAATTTTTTACAGGCTTCTGTGAAATATACAAAGTTGCACAGGACAGAAACACAGAAATACTTAGGTACTGCATTAAGTAGGCAGGTTTAATAGAGAACCAGTGACTTAGGCACTTACTAAAAAAACATCATTCCCTTCTTAAAAAGTTGTCTGTATTTAAAATACTTCTACTGAAATTTGACTTCGATTTTAATTTGTGAAGATACTTTCCTAGTAAGTTATCCCTGGGTATTTAGAATTCATACAAACATTTCACTCTGTGGAAATCCAAGTTGTTTTAAAGCTAATATGAATATTTTAAAATATTTACACAAAGTAACTCAATTTGCTTTGTTTTTCTTTCAGCTATCACTTAGCTTTTTTATCAAGGACTTTGTTTATGCATTAGACAACAAATTAGTAAAATAAATCCTCTTTCTGTCCTTTCATGAGTAAACATCATCTTTCCTTTAAAGCACCATATGGCTCTGGTCTTTTCAGATTTAAAATCAGTTACATTTAAATATAAATTGCTGCATAAATAGAAATGAAAAGATATAATTAAAGATTACATCATGTTAGAATGGCATTCTTTGTGAATGCAACAAAATATATGAAAAATTCAGAGATGCTTATGAACCAGAATTGCTTATCCTAGAACATTATGAATTCTGCTTATTACTTTCTAATATTTTTTCTCTCCAGTGTGGACAACTACAAGAAGACATATATCAACAGAGTGAAGTTGAAGTGTATTTTTGTGTACATACTAATTTTGCCCCTATAAATATCATAAAACTTAAAGATAATCTTAAGGATTATGATTGTCTTAAAAAAGACCATAGAGATGGCAAGTGTATTATTCTTTGTGGACTTTCTGATGTTAAATTTGTATGATCACATAGAATAAGTGAAACTTGGAGAACTACAGTTGAAATATGTTTTACTTCAGAATTCTAGTGTAGATAGTGAAGTATAGTCAGTGGGTTAACAGAGCTGTCTGACAGATTTTGAAAATAAAGAGAGTACAATTGCTTAATAAAAATAATATTTGATACTGTAAAATATTCATCATTTATAATTCTACTAATGCCAAATTTTAAAGTTGAATATTACATCTTAAAACACATAATTTGCAGCTTGTGAAGTTACAGTTAGTCAAACTAAGTAGTAGATGAAGAGAAAATTAATTCCACAGCTAAACCATAGTAATCTAGAATGTTTTAATATTAAATATTTCTCTTAAAGTTGAGGTACGTGATGGTAAAAAAATTAATTCCACTGCTAAGTCTTAGGAATGTTTATAATGTTTTAATATTATATACTTCTAATAATTTAGAACATAAAGAACTTTGCAAATGAATACTATAAAAGTAGCAATGGCAGAACTGTTTGACATGTAATCACACATTTATGAATTCAATAGTATTTTCAATTCTCCAAACCCTTATATGCAAGGAAAACTAATTTCAGACTCATTGCATATATACAGATTGATATTTATTGATGGCAGTGTATTTTTTACCGGCTTTAAAAAGTATTCATTACCAACAGTAGAAAACAACATAGTATTATGTATGGTGCAGTATTTGTGACTCACTCCCATATAGGTAAGAAGGATGCTTATTAAATATCTCCTTTTTTTCAGGAGATAAGAGGTGGTCTTTGTAAAAGCAGTATCGAGCTTTCTCAAATTTATTTATTTATTTTTAAATTCACTTTGTGCTGGCCCATGACCAGCATTTTATAGGAACTTCAGTTTATACATTATTGCCACTTCTAAAAAAAATTAGAGGAGAGCTTTTTAAATCAGGATAACGCTGAGGCTTGACTGTGAATTTCCTGGCTCTCATCTGCACTGCATGAGCATTCATGTAAATCTCATGATCTTTTTGAATACACCTGAGCTCCAGTTGTTAAGGAGTGAACTCAAAACAGAAGTTTTAATGAATACTCTAGGGTTGTCTCAGTTTTCATTTTAAAGCTGTGGGTCAAAGAAACTTAAGGTACTCTTACAGAAGCAGAAGACTGCCTTTTTTTGACTTGTGAAATAAGCTATGAATAAGGGGTTTGGTACCGTATTTCTTGGAAGGCTCTAAGCAGTTTTTCTGTCAGAGTAGTTAAAATTTCTTGCTGTTATATTCAGCAGATGGCAGCATACATGTTAGCTGGCTGGTTATCTGCTCATATCTTTAAGGTGCCATGCCATATTGACTAGCAAAGTAATTACTTTGTTGGTGCTTTTAAGGTCAGTCATACTGGAAACTTTGTCTTTCAGTGTAAAAATATTATCTTTACCCTGAAGGGGCACTCACAGCAGTGAGGAATTAGTGGGGAATTATATCACTTTATTCCCAGAATACAACTGTATTGGAAGAAGGACAATGTTTGAAACTACTGCAGTGAAATTCAGGACGCCAGCATTTAAAACACTAAATGACACATTTCATGTTTTCACATGTGCATCTTGAAGCACTACAAGGATCAGGGTCTGAGGAATAGGTCCTGCAAAGTCATGTAAATTACTATGTCATGACCAAGCAAATGTTTGTGTGTTACTTTTTAATAGCAATGTTTATGTCCTTTGAATTAGGCCAGATTTTTTGTGTAATGCCAGATCCAGTGCAGTGTAGTTGCCATACTATCAGCTCTGAATAAGATCAATGAAAGTGTATGATAACTGCTTAAGAGAATTTGCCATGACAGGCAATTTGTCTTCCCTCTCCTCCTCCACCTTCTTTAAATAATTTTCTGTGTGTCGCACAAAAAGGTATTTGTTTATGTCTTGATTTGTATGTCCTAGGCTCTTCTGAACTTGTGGAGTCAAACTTGTCTTCTGCTAAGTTCTTACTCCTGCCTAGCTTGCTTTGTGTTGACAACTGGATTTCTTCAGAAGATTGATGAGCTTGATGATTGTGTTGCTCAAATAAAAATACAAACCTAGTACTGTAAGGGTCTCTAAAAATGTAGGAGGAAGTGTGTAAGTATAAAATCCTCATTCTAAACATAAAATATCTGTCAAGTGTTAACATGTCTCTTACAGCCAAGTTGATGTGTTAGACAACAAAGAAAGGTAGGAGATGAATTAACTCCTAATGAGCTTAATTTTATTTACATTACATTTTGTATTTCACACTTGATTTTTTAGTTTACTCGTACTCTCTAAACTTTTTTTCTGTAGTGTGGAAATTGAAGATTGATATTGACAGAGAAAGTGTGACCTCATAATGACTCACTTGTATTTCTTTTGTGTCAGACTTCTTGCAATATTCATGGAAGAGTATGTGGACAATAATGATGAATTACTGGTGAGCAAGATATAAATTGATTTTGTAAGCTCATTGTTGTGTAAAGAATAAAAAAAAAATCCAAGGTTGGGAGGGACCTCAAAAGATGATGAGGTCCAACCTTTCATGGGAAAAGGGAGCCCAGAAGAAATTATCTAGAACCGTGCTAACTGCATCCTGGAAGCAGTGTGTGTGTACACATATAACTTTAGCACTCTCTTTGTAAATCACGCTGTTTCTATCTCACTATTTGCAATCAGTATTAAAAATGCATTCTGAAACAGGAGACATAGCAAGTTTTCTTGTAATATATGAATTTTTGGTCTGCCAGTGACCTCATATTTGTGTGAGGAGAAAGCGATTGAGAGTTATCAACATCTCTTTGTAAGTTACTGCACTACTGCTATCACAGTATAGTAAATATTTACATTTACAAGAGAACAAGCTGAAACTTCTGGAATTTCTATTTCATAGCTAATTGACTTTTTGATATTTACTTCTGAATGTACCACATTTTATATAAAACATTCAAAACAACATTTCAGCAAACAGGTACAATTTTATATTATTATTGATATCTTTGAGAATTTTTGAAGGTATTTCTTTAAGTAGTTCATGTGAACTTTGTATTATTAAGAACTTGCTTTTAATTCCTTAATTTTCCAGTGAGAATTGTCATGTTAATAATGCTTCTCGGGTAAAGTTGTGTGTGAAAAGACTAAAAAAAAAAAAAAAACAAAAAAAACCTGAAATTGCTCTTCCCTGTAATGTTTTAAAAAGAAGCTATTATATTATACTGTGCTTTAAATACTAACCTTGGAAAGAACATTAAATATGAAAAATTAACTTGATGTTAATTTGACTGTGTACATACATTTAATACTGTACATTGTACTTTTTTTGAGAAAAATGTATATTGAACTTCAGTGATTTGGCTGCTATTGATAGAAAATTGACAAAGCTCACTCTTTTTCTTGACATGAATAATTATTTCTTAAAAAGCATTACAAATATTTCCCATCTTCAAAGATTTAATGAAAACTTCCAATGAATTAATTAAGGCATCAGCAAAATATTAAGCTATGAAACAAGGTCTTGACTAGACAAGAATATGAGCTTTTTTCCCTTAGATTTTGTAGAAATGTGGTTAGTTATATTCTGAAATATAATTTCAGAAGGAATTATCTTCACCTAAATGAAATTTGCAGGGATTCTACAAATTTTTTGTTTGAAAACAATGAATGCTCTTGATTTTATTATTCAGTCTTCTAAATGGACAATATTTTTTTGCCTAAATAGATTTAGAAAATGAATTATATGGAATGTACTGACATTAAAAAATAAAACTCCTTAAAACTACCTTCTTTCAATCAAAGGTCTAATGAAATGGTGCTAAAAGTGTTTTAACAGTCTTGCTTTTTTTTTCCCCAAAGTATTAAATTATAGCTTTTAAAAACATGCTCAGGATTCTAATGTGGCTTGAATCTTAAGTTCTATGAGACTTGACTAAAACAAGAAGATCAAAGCAGGATCAAAGGCACTCATCTAAGAGTAAAATCAGATATAGCAGTGGGTGCTTTTTCAAGATGCTTTACACAAGACAACAAAGATTTATAAAAATGGCACAGCTATTGAGGCTAGCAAAGGAAGGTATTAAAAGTACTTATGTAAAATTTTGCTGTTAGTTTTTTAATTGACTTCAGAATATAGACTTGGGCTGGCCAAACACGTCCTATGAAAATTATTATTGTATATTGCGAATATATAGAACTTACATGCATAGAAGACCAAATGAAACAGTTTTCATGATTTTGGTAAACAGTTTTCAATCTTTGTCAGGAAAAAAATACTGATTTTATTTATTTATTTAATATTTTTCGTAATTAAGAGTACATCAGAATATCACTTAGAAGGAAATATTTCCTATTGGTCCTGACCTAGTCCACTAAAGACTTTTTTAAAAATTTGGAATGGTAATGTAGTAGGTGTTTACAATGTAGATATTTATTAATTAATATATGTATGTATATCAGTCAAATTGAAAATGAGACAAAAGAAGGGGAAAGGCTGTGAATGGAGATGTATAAAGAGGGAACATGACTAAAAAGTTTTGAGTGATAAACCAATCTGAGCCATAGTCAGAATTTGGCAAAGGCTGTATCTTAGGGTACAAATACTCTTTGAGGTGATATCTTGGGAAAGAACCAGTTGCTCTGCACGAAAGCACACCCACTGTACTGCTATCATTAAATAGCCTCAGAAAATAGATACAAGCTGAAAGATGGAACCTCAGTTAGGTATAGCCAAGGATAAGTACAGTTAGACTGCATCGCTTGTGTAGACATGGGTAAATTCTGACTTTACTCAAATCTTACGCTTTATCTGTACTAAGTGAATACCTCCTAGTTTTTAGTTGTTTAAATAAGAGCTAGTTTTGTCTTCTGGGTTCTTTTCTAGGCTCAGATGTTTAACAACTCTAAAGCTAGTACACTGGGAAAAATATGGCTGAATCAAACTGCTTTCAAGAACTTGAAGATAGTTTATAGTAGAGGAAAAAACAGGGGTGCACAGACCATGGACGTCATTTTGCTGTTTCTGTAAGATAATTGCTGGAAAAATGTTGTTTCCCATCAGTCTTGCACTGCCTATACTCTGTTTATTCACAATATGTATGTGTGCAAGGTCAGGTACAATCTAGTTATTGTAGTGGTCTCTGCTCTTTATCTATTTTAATATGTTTTTATTGGTTTTTAAGCTCCTTATTTGTACTTGCTCTGCTCTCTAAGTGCAGCATATCACCTTGGGCAGACCACGAGTAATTTTTATGCTAGATTAAATACTCTAAATACAGACAGTGTATGAAAACTAAGCTAACAGGAACTTATAATCACAGGCAAAAGGGAAAGTTAAACACAAAAGGTATCCATAAGCTTAAATATATAGCATTAGGATCTTTGCATTAGCAGACATGCAAGAATTTGTATACTTACTCTTCTGTAGGTGTTTAGTGGCCCTAGGGGAGCCAAATTTTAACTCATGAATTGCTTGCAACTATGAAGCAGTTCAGATTCAGAGGTGATTGTCCCCCTGTACTCAGCACTGGTGAGGCCACACTTAGAGTACTGTGTTCAGTTTTGTGCCCCTCACTACAGAAAGACATCTAAGTCCTGGAGTGTGTCCAGAGAAGGGCAGCAAAGCTGGTTGTGGGGTCTGGAGCACAAGCCTTATGAGGAGCGTCTGAAAAAACTGGGATTGTTTAGTCTGGAGGAAGCTCAAGGGAGACTTATTGCCCTGTACAACTCCCTGGAAGGAGGTTGTGGTGAGGTGGAGGTCAGCCTTCTTCAAGGTAACTAGTGGTACGACAAGAGGGAATGGCCCCAAGTTCCACCAGGGGAGGTTCAGATTGTATATTAGGAAGAATTTCTTCTCTGAAAGAGTGGTTAGGCTTTGGAACTGTTTGCCCAGGGGAGCGGTAGAGTCAGTCTCCCTAAAGGTGTTTAAGGAAAGAGCAGATGTAGTTCTTAGGGACATGGTGTAGTGGGCAATATTGATGGTAGGTGGATGATTGGACTAGATAATCTTAGAAGTCTTTTCCAACCTTCATGATTCTATGATTTGTCGCCTTTTCCAGCTGTGTTGTATATGAATCACTGCAGGGCTGTGCTAGTGTGGGATCTGCTGAATATTATGAATTCCTGTGGGGAAAAAACCTGTCAGGAGAAGGTGGTGATTCCAAAGCCGTGTGGTTGCATTAGACCAATGTGTAGACTCTTCGTAGTGTCTGTTCTTGTGGGAGTATGCCAGGGCTTGTTGTAAGGCTTGTCACCTCATCATTAGGAATCTGTCCTGGGGGCTTTTACACTTTCAGCACTAGGAAGAAGAATAAGAAGGTTGCTGATGTGAGATGTAGATAAGGAACATTCTCTCTATTTTTCTCACCTGAGTTGTCAGGATTTCATAGTGAGGAAGCAGAGTAAGGATTGATGTTATAGGCAGTAAGTTGCTGCACCCAAGATGGAGTTTGTTCAAAACTTGTTTCTTCAGCTTGAGAGCTATCTCACAGTAACAGAGTAGCTTCCGCCCTTTTTCCTATTGATTTAGTTTTTGTCAGCTGCAATTGTTGTGTTAGCCTCTCTGGGGAATGGAAAGCTTTTCCCTTCTTGTCCAGTTTAGTGTAGCTTGGCAACTTTACACCAGCTAAAGCTCTGTCTTGTCTGGTTAGGAGGTAGTTCTGAATTTTAGTTTATCCACACATCAGGTCGCAATTTGGTCAGAAGGTATCTGGAACCTCAATAAACCATAGAACATGGCATTAAAGAAGAGACATTACACTGAAGAAAACATTGTAATGGGAGGACTATGCAGTTTCAGCAGTGGGCACAGGGACTGATGACAACTGATGTGTGAGGCAGCGATAAGTAGTTCCCCAATGAAGGAATGTTTCTGCTTAGTTAAACCATGTCCATTGTATGTTGTCCTTCTTCATGTCTGGCTAACAGTTTAAACCCAACTACCTTTCCTTGAAATTTGTGTTTACCAAAGATGAAAATTACTCAACTACAAAAATAGCTATGGAATAAATTTAAATATAATTCGAGCTTTGGAGGAATACTTCAGAAAATCCATCAAACATTTCAGACACAAAATTATCACAGCTGAGACATGCATGGAAATGTAATACAAATTGCTTCTTCATCATTTAACAAGAAAGGAGTTTTATCTTTATTGTTATTTATGTCTAGGCTGAAGTGTATGTGAAAGCATGAGTACTGGAACATCCAGGAACTTATTTCTCCTAAATGTAAATATGTATTATAAGCAATTATTTAGTACTGTTAGTGAACATGGTAGTGTAGGAAATCCATACATAGACTTACAGTTCTGAAGACATGCGATGAAGTAAAGTTCATTTCACCAGAATGTGTTGGATAAACTAGGATTTTATAGTCCGGTTTCTGACCTGAGAGATCGAAGTTTCAGTAGTATTTAGGACAGTACCTGGTAGACCCTCTGATCCTGTACTATGCACATCAGCTTTTTAAGATTAAACAGAAAATGATCATTTAAATTCTAATTAGTCTTACTGATGGCTATTTCCACAACTTCTTGTAGGTAAAAAAAACCCCTAAATCTCAGTCTTGCAGCTAAGAAAAAGTGACAACAGTGGTAAAAAGACTGTGTACATATTTCACCAAAAGCATTTACATGTATAAATCTGGGGAGATGCTTTTTGTGATGAAATCTGGTTAAGAATTAAAGCAGAGAAACACTAAAAGAGGATATAAAAATGTTTCCCGTATGAAAACAGTGAAGTGTTTGCCAATGAAGAAAATTTAATACTTTTGATCAATAATTTAACTATTGTTGGGCCTTTTTTTGTGTTTAGATTGTAAAATTTCATTGAAGTTCTTAGAAATCAACTCAAAACTAACATCTCATGGTTTAGATGTATGTGAAAATGCTTATCTGTTATCCTCACTAGTTTGATAGTAACCCTCCAGAAGCACAAGGAGACTAGGAATCCTGCCCAGTGTCCTTTGTTATACATTCAGTATGATGGTGGGAACCAGGAGAGAGTGAGAAAAAAAACCAACTCCATTATTATGTGAAAGCAATAACCTAAAAACGAATCTGTTTTTTATTTATTGACTGCTCGTCTTAACAGCTCCATAACCACGAAGGAGATATTGTTCATTTAAGGCACTATAGAGAGAGTACTATCTGAACAGGGCTTATTGCTTACTATCCTTCGTGAAAAACTGTGGCTTTTAATGAAATATGCATAAAAGTCATTTCTGATATGTGACCTACATAATCATACCTGTCCTGAGAGGCTTGGTTCAAAAATTGTTCTATTCAGAATAATTAAATTCCTCTTTTGTATTATTTCTCATTAATTCAGTATTCTTCTAAAAAATAAAACTCCCACAGTGGTTTTAGTATTCAGCCTTTCAGATTTATGAGCTATTTTTATGCTAATATTGTTCTGTAAGACAAGACTCCTTGATCAATTGCCAATGAAACTGTTTCATTCTTTTCCCAACACCCTGCTAATCCAACACATTAACTTATTTTTAATTGAGTAACTTCATTATGCAGAAAATTCCTTTTACTTATTCCCATAAACATTGAGTATTTTATAGAAACAATTGTTTAAATGTAATCATTTTGCCTCTCTTCATCTCATTTTTTTCTTTCTTTCTTTCTTTCTTTCTTTTTTTTTTTTTTTTTGGTGCATGGGAAAAAAAAAGTTCCAAAACAAAGAAGGGACATATTGGAAAAATTAAAGAAGCTTATGGTCATTAAAATTATTCCCTAAAGTTCAAAACAGCTTTTAATCAGAAATAAGAAAGCTCTAAGATAATTTCTTGAGAAGCTTAGAAGTGCTTTCAGTATACTCTTAGGAAAAAAATAGTACAGATGTTCTGCTTGTCTGCAGGGGAATATTACATCTGAACCACACTGTAGTTGCACATAGAATGAGAATGTAATAATAACTAAAAAAAAAGTGATTTAGGTAGTAATTTTTTCAGGTTGAAATATGAAAGAGACTGCAACAAATCTCTTGTGTTATTTAAATATTGACTTAAGAGTGCATTCTAATCTGTAAGGTTGGAATGCAGCTAAAACTGTATGGACATAAATTTTTGCGAGGAAAGAGAACTTTAAAATTCTGGTCTATTTCAAACTTAGGTTCTGCTACACTTATTTCACTAATGCTGAAATGTTTGTGACCCTTGTTTACATGTTTAAACAGTTTGTCTAAGAAGGACTGCAATGAAAAAAAAAGAACTTTTACATTGTCTTTATTAATGAATCCTGGAGCACTTTCCACTCTTGTGTTTATTATCTGGCATATTTGCATTTCTTTATGTGAGAAAAAAATCATAGATGGTTAACATATTTATTCCTCTTGCATAATCAGCTGAGAAGCAGATGTTTAGTGCTCAGTACTATTAGCTGTATGCTGAGAGATGATGAACAGCTGCAGGCAAAAAGTTTTTTTTTTTTTTTTTTTTTTTTCTTAAGCGTAACAGTCATCGAGGCGTATAAATTATTATCCTGGAAAGGTAGTTCTAAAATTCTTCTTTTTTAACTGTCTGGCATGGTGTATGCTAGTACTTAATAGGTCTTAACAGATGTCTTGAATCTGTATAATAAGCTTAAATTCCCTACACTTAATATCAAACACGTACATGGTAATATACAATTTATTTATTTATTTTTTCTAAATCAAGCTGCTTCTTAGCACTGTAAACAGAAACATTTCAGAGTTGGACAGGAATTGAGGTATTCTTTAGTTGACGTTTTCCTTAATGTAGGTTGTAGTAAATTAAATATTATTACCTGTTGCTCAGATCCAAATGAAAGATTGTCTTGCTGGCAGAAGAGCTATACCTATAAAAGTAGATATTTTAGTTCCTACCAATTGAATCCATCCTTCTCCCGAAGCTCAGCATTTTCCTCATATATAGCGTACCATCGCTTTCTGTGCTGTTTTCAATTTCATATCCCTCCCCAGTCCAAATATAGTTTCTATCTAGTATGTTTGCCATTGACTGCTAATCTTCTGTCATGAATGATTTTAGGATTATATATGTTTTCTGCTTGTTGTATATTACCATATCTTGTGTTTTATTTTAAAAAGACTGACATGTTAGTAGGGATGAAGACTCCTGATTTTCCTTGGTACTGTATTCTGTGTCAGATAGATCACCTTGGAGGGAATAGAGGGCATTTCATAGAATCATAGAATCCTTAGAGTTGGAAGGGACCTGTGAAGGCCATCTAGTCCAACTCTCCTGCAGTGAACAGGGATACCACAGCTAGATAGGTTGCCCAGGGCCTTATCCAGCCTCACCTTGAAAGTCTCCAGGGATTAGGCATCAACCACAACACTAGGTAACCGGTTCCAGTGCATTACCACCCTTACTGTAAAAGATTTTTTCCTTATATCTAACCTAAATCTACCCTCACTGAGCTTGAGATCTGCCCTCTTTGAGCTTTTCCCTAGATAGCTACTGGTCATTTCACCTGGGAAAACTTTTTGAGCTGCAAGTTTTTTCAATTTCCTTCTTCTCCCACTATCATTTATAATTATTGAATGATTTTTCAATAATTGAAAGGAAGAAGAAAAATAAGAGGTATGATACAAAAAACCCATAACAATAGAAGACTGCGATGAAATCATATGTCACTGTTTTTAATGTACTCATTTCTCTGTAATTGAAAGGAGCTTAGGACTAGAAGGAAGTATTTTTGAAGGGAGCAACAAGTCCAGTACCCACAATGTAGACACAGGCACAGTCTGAGGACTCCTTTAAAAAGGGCTCATTGAATACTTATGCTGCAGGCTCTGAACCAGCTCCCTGCAATGACTCCAGTATGATAGTAAAGATGAAAGATTGTAACTGAGCTACAAGAAGAGAATGTGAAGTCTAGGTGAACCTGGTAATTTTCTGAAAATAGAGTAAATTCTTTTAAATGCTGCCAGATGTGTTCATTTCCCACTGCATGAAGATGATGAGAAAAAGTTACTGTTCTGATGTGGAGAAGAAAATCCCTTGTAGTTGTGTGTGCAGTCAAGAGCTATGTAGCAAAGTCAGTCTTTCTGCCTTACCCTTGTCTACCATTTATGTCTCTTTTTCAGCCCTGCTGGCACTGCTGAACAAACAGTGACTGTGGTAAGTTTGAAGGAATACCTGCTAATGACAAGATCATTTTCTTTAAAGTTTATTTGGAAGAAGTAGTCTTCAGTCTGATAAAAGGTAAAACTTTTTTGAGTTTTTTGATCTTCCAAAATCTAGGACAACTGAAAAAAATTCCTAGCAACCTTGCAAGAACATCAAGTGTGGCCCACACATGCTTTTATAGCTGTGGAAAGGAATAGCTTTGTTACAGATTTCAAGACTAGTCTAAAAGAAGGAATGAACATTAAGAGATTGTTACATTTTGTAAAGTGCTGTATTCTTCATACAGAAACGTTAATTTTATTATGCAGTGATTTAAGAACAGTTGTTTTGTTCTTTCTTAGGGCTTTTAAAGAAAATTTTCTAAGTAACGGATCTGTCCTTATAGAGAATGCTTTTTCTCCCTTCTCCCTTTCCACCCCAGCATTCTACCACATCATTTCAAAGCTGATCACACGGCTCCAACCAGTGTGTACACCTATATTTAAATGCAAAGGATATCAGCTTAAATTATTGTGTTTAAGAGGGTACAATTCATAATAGGATAATAAAGCCATTATTTTCCTCTTTTTTCCTATCTTTTCCTTTTGTATCTTGCCTTATTTCCTTTCAAAATTGACAAAGATTGAAAATGTTTTGTACTCAACACTTCGTTTCTTCTATTTCCATTCTGAATACATTCAATTTACCTATGAACTTAATTTTAGTTTAAAAAAAATAGAATAAAGGGAAAAAAATCCCATCTATTTATGTTTGTATTTTTATAGTAGTGTAATAGTATTCATCAACCACAAAAGCTTTTTTAAACTCTAGTATTGTTTTTTGTTGTGTGTTTATGGATGTAGTAGCAAGTTAATTGCCATCTCTTCCATTTGCAAAACCATTTCTAAATGTATTTATTTCTTTTTCCTCTTTTTCTTTAAACATGGGATTTAAAAAGGTTTTGAGGTGTCATTTATAGATGAGGTTAACCCTTTTGTAGTGGACTTATATATCTTCTTAGTAAGCAGGCCTAAGTGTAGCAGGACAAAAATGATTTTGACAGTTGAGGAGTTACGTTTGTGGTAAAAGATTTTGGGAGCTGATAATGATTATTTGATAGCAAAGCCAGTAAGGAAGAGGAGGAAGTCTGCACATGACAGTTTCCTGCCGTTGATGCTAGAATGAAAGCTAAGGAAACCGTTGGGCTTAGAGTATGACAATGGCCAGATTATTAGACTTCCAGTTTTGTTTGAATACCCTTAAATGCTTCTGACAGCGTGGACTTCTGGCTTCCTGAAGCTTTTCACTTTCTTGAGCATCTAGTAATAATGCATTTGTCATGCTAGGTGTGAAGTCTTTATGTATTTGATTGAACTAGTTAAGAGGTTTCTGAATGTCATAATTTAGGAGGAGACAATTAAGTAAGGGACCCTTAAAATCTATGTATATGTTTTTGAAATAATTTGAACTACCTTCAGCTATAGGCAGTATTGAAAATAGCTACTTGGTAAGGATTTTAATAAAGACGTTATATAATTTCACAGTTTGCAGAATGAAAGATCACAGCAGCTGAGAATAGAAAAATGTGCTATTATAAATAAATACTCCATGATGAATATTCAACATATCTCTTCAGTCTAAATTTAAGCACATTTGGTTGTTTATTTCATTTCTTTTTCCTTTGTTAGATTTTTACCTGGACGGCTCTGTTTTAAACGAGAACAATAAAGAAGTTAGTAATGACTGAATGTTAACTTGGCTCAGCTTAAAATCAGTGCCAGAAGGTAATCAAATGTTGATGTAGGTCAACATCATCCCACCAGTCATCACAGATGTACAGCACTTTTATTTTTTTTATACAAACACTTTTATTTTTTCAAAGTCAATATCAAATTCTTTATATTAGTACCATCCATAGTATTCAGTGTCCCCTGTGTTTGTGGCATGATTTTTCTTTTAATAACACATAAAGATCAAAAGCCTTTTGGTGGAATATCATGTCAGTTAAATTCATGTCTTACCATTTGTAACTTCAATAAAAACATTTCATAATACAGCTCCTGCTCAGAAGCTGTAGATGACAAAATATAACCTTCATTTCCACAAGGTGCTTGCAAATCTTTGCTTGCATAAAAGAAGCCATTTTTAATTTATTTTTAAAATGTTGATATCAGTGTATCCCTTTAACCTTTTTCAGTTAACTATGTTCTCTAATTAGAGATAAATTTCTGGTCTGTTGGGTTTTCACAGTTTCATACACCCAGTCAAACAACAGATATATACAGATCTCAAAGAGAAGGTATTTAACAGATAATATTACAACCGTCCTCTCATCCTTTTCAGTGTTTTATGCAGATGAAAGTACTTTTCATCTGAAGGCTTCAAAGTGTGTTTGTCTTTTACCATCATTTTTCAGCTGGGAAACTGAAGATTTTGGTACCATTTTTAAAAGCATCTAGATGATTATTATTTTCTCAGACAGTTTGAGAGATAGAAGGCAGGAAGGTGTCACACGTGATAGCAAAACAGTCTAGGAGTACATAAATTTATTTGATAACATATATAAATTTATATGATCAGTGCTCATCGTAAAACCCGTGTCTCATTATAATTGATTCCCTTACAGTATTCAGGATACAAAATAGTTCACTATACTAAGGAATTATCTATATTATTATTAACTATATTTTAAGGTTCATCTTGAACACATTTTACTGTATAGTTAGCAAAAACTAAAACATAGATCTGTTAAAATCTGTTAAAAAGTCTTGCATTCTTCTGAATGTTGTATTAAACCCCAACAGTTTAAAATATTTTTAATAGCAGACATAAAGTATCACACTGAATTACTTTGGAAATGTCAATTTCTGCTGATTTCTTTATGAAGAAAAAAAAGCGCTTTTTGGTGTTTATAGATTCTTGTCCTGAACATTCTGATTGATCATAACTCTGATACTAAACAGTATTAAGACAAAGTAAACAAATCCCAGGATACTAGGAGAGATGTTAAAACATCAACATCCTATTGTATTTATTATGGAAATTTGCAGTGCAGAACATATGCACATAAAAACACTGGAAAAGACAACTTGTTGTTTTGGATGTATTTGAGAGAATAACACATTTCAGTGAAATGGCATGTAAGATTAACCTATTAATTATGTATAAGCTGACCTTCTGTATCCTTAGGCTCTCAGTGCTATCTCACTCACTCTCAATGCCACTCTAATTCAATTTTAATTGGAACTGCAATTCTTTATTGCCAGTTTCATTTTAGGTTTTGTTGCTTTACTGCTGCTTCCTTGCATGTGGTGGACTACTTTTGAAAGCAGGAAGCGTACGTTCTCTTTAACAATCTTTTCTCTGCTTCAAATAGAAAACCGAATTCTAAAGGAATAGAGAATGCAGATACAGCTGAAGTATGTGTTGGTGTTAGGATTGAACAGAATTTCATTTCAGGTTTGCCAACTCACCTTTTGTATCTAAGAAGAATGATAGGTCTCTAGCATTAGCTATTTGGTTGTCATCATGCCCATCAGCAGCCATCTTTCATCACCACAGTTACCACTGAGAGTTTTGCTAAGATAAATAGATCTGGGTTATACAGGGGAATAAATCCTAATGCTAAGGGTTTTCTTTTTCTTCTCTTCCCAGAAATGTTCAGCCTTGTCAGATCTCCAGAATGGACAGTTGTCATAGTATTATATCTTTGAGATGCAGTGTAGTAAATATTAGTGTTTTCCTAATTGTATGTGCTCAGTCATGTTCTGTGAGATCTAACCTGCTTGTAAACAGGTACTATGGTAACCAGTTAAATCTTTTATGTTTCCCTATATGCATTTGTCTCTGCCTTAGAATGAAAGAAGCTTGGAAGAGGAAATGGACAGGGCAGGAAGGGACAATGAACACACTATTTGCTAGCTTGTTTGTACATTTACGTTAAAAAGTTACGAACTAGCCCAAACCGGCACTGAAATCTGATGTTAAATGCTTGGACTCCAAACAGGCCAAAACTATTCAGATTTTATAAATCAGTTTAAAAATGAGACAGAACTGTCTGTGTTTTGTTTCTTTTTTTAGATTTTTTTTTAATTATAAAGGTAAAAAAATCTGCTTTTTCTCTGGGAAAAATCTAGGAATTATTTCCTCATGTAATCAGATTTAACACTGGGGTGTTACCCTAAAAGATGATGTTCACTGTGTTATTATGACTTTATACTGATATTCTTTGATTATTAGTTGCATTATAACGTTATTGCTGCAGACTGTGAAATGGAACTAACATACAAACCTGAAGTGACGGAATCAGTTAATGAATGTGTTCCTTCCTTTCTAATATCAGCAAGTGCACACAGTGCATTGTATTAAGAAGTGAAGTCAGGAGCTGTCAACTGCATTCCACCCCAAAAAAAGTTTGCTCCGTTTACTCCAGGGTAATTTTGAACTGAGAATATGGATACTAAAACTTCCACTTTCTTCAGTTATGGGAGAAAACAATAGCCATAAAATTCTGTGTATAAGTTAAAAGTATTAGGCAATGAAACTCTAAAAGAATAGTGCATTTTTGGTCCCTGTAATACTGCTGAAAAGGCAGAGCAAATTTTGAGTGTTAAATATTTTGTTCAGGTCACTGGAAATTGGAAGCTAGGTTGACTAGAAGTCGATTGGCTACAGTTCGTATTAAAGTAGTACCAAGCTTTAAGAAAATGTACTTTTAGAAACCTTGGCCTTGAATTACTTTGATTGAGAGAATCTTCTGACCATCACTATTAAATTGATCTGAGGATCTGAGGATCTAATGGAATTAATAATTGCTTGCAGAGGCCAACAGGTGACTACTGACCTTCTGGTTCTTTCAGTTATGACTAGCAAGTAGACAGTTCCCTTTTTGCTCTCTGTTAGTAGTATAGGTTGATGGCTCACACAATTAACTTTTCAGGTGGAGTTTTATAATGATTTAGCTAATTCTTGTATAGAAAGTATGCTATGTCTGTGGTCAGTGTTCCATGAATACCATTTCATCACTGATACCTGCTTTATTAGCTGAGTCAGTCACTACTTCATACAGACCAAAATAGTCGGTACTGTTGAATTATTTTATGTACTTGTCTTTGAGACAGCAGCTGTGATGTGTATAGCAAGTTTTGTACTGAACTTCAGCACTTGACTCAGGAATGAGATAAACAGGTGTGTGGCAGTTATAAGCAGAGGACAAGGAAGACTTGCCAACTAAGTAGTTTATCTATGAAGTATCTCTGAATTACATTTAGAGAAGGGTCTGAACTTCGTTTCCATCTGTCTTGGTTTACCTAAGGCATGTTCTCAGGTGTTTTCTCTTACACAACCTGTGTGCCTGAATTCAGAGTTTTAAATTTCAGGAATTGCTTATGAAGGAACAGAAGATAACTCACTTCTTGAGCATATGATGATTTTTCTACACAGATATATTCAATTAGTTGAAAGAATTGAGAAACATTTGATTCTCCATCAGTTCTGGATAATTGCAGCAAAAGAGGAGGTTAGTTACTTTTGATTAGGACTCTCTGTGTCAGCATAGGAGTTACCATTGGTGTGTGATATAATTTGTAAATGCTCCGTTAGGTCTCATGCCTTGCCAGCTTTCCTTTTGTTTAAGATTCATCTGTTTAACATTTTGGTGAATTTGCAATTAAGGGGCACCAATTCTATTTAGCTTGGCATCTCCCTCCCCACAGAGACTGAAATATCTGAGATTGGAAGTAGCGAACATTCCAGTAAGTATATATAGGCGAAGTTCTGGCATAGAGTGATTTGCTTGCACAGTAGTTATTCAGCCGAAGGAGAGGACAGAAAGCATTGTGCTTGTGGACCTAACAGAACAGAATCCAGCCTTGCTTCAGTACTGTCTCTGAATATCAGGTCTATTTAGCTACTTTTGCTAGAAAGAAATTGTTGAGGAGCCTCTTGGCAGAGGTTGGAGCCTAGTCCCCATTCTGCCATATGGTAAGTTTGAGGGTCCCCACAATTGTTGCCACACTGTGTTAAACTGGGTCACTGGAAACTGGAGGTAGGAGAGTTATTGAAATACTTTAGCAAGAGAAAAAGGGGTTGGATCTGTAATGAGCTGTATACTACTTAGGACATGTTAATTCACATTTGTGCATGTATGTTACCTGCTATTCTAGGGTGACAGTGGAGAAATAGTGACAAGCCAGTCTAGTGCTCCTCATGCAGAATATAGCTCTTAAACAAGGCCATAATCTGAATCCTTAAGTACTCCCACAGAACAGATAATCTTTTATTCTTGTATTTAGATAAATTACCTTTTATATCCTATATATCTGTGCGTGCACCAAGTGGAATATGTTAAATTTCAGGTGAACTTATTTCTAAGCAATTTGGTTTCTAAGCCCAAAGTGACCCTGGTTTCAGCATCTCAATTTTTTAGACAAAAAAAAATAATAATAATAATAAAAAGTAATAGTTCTACAGTGTCTTTTTTTTTTTGACTAGTGATATAAAAAGAAGTGTTGCTAGCTAACCAATATAGAAGAATAATAATTAAAATGGAATATCAGAAGCAGAGTAGAGGTGCAGATGGAATGAAGATTCCTAAGCTTTGCCTTGACATAGCTAGCATTTCAAGGGCTTTAACGATTTCACCTTGGAAGACCTGAGATCTGAAAGTCTCATTTTATTTGAAGAAAAAGAACATTATTTGGCATGATTGCTATACTCTCAAAAGAGAAATATTCAGATATGGCAGGCAGCTCATGTGCAGACAAAGATGACATGCATTTGCAGATTTGAAAAGAAGTTTGTACTGCTTTCATGCTGTGTGCTTTAGGCAAATGCAGTGATCGTGTCTCCCCAGCTTATATTTATACATTACTTTTTTGAAGTTTAACAAATCTATATGATTATGAATATTGCACTCATATCTGCTGTTTTTTTAATCAAACCTCTAAGAATTTAGTTTTCCATGAGCTAATTATCTTATTGACGTCATCAGTGTAGTTTTGTCTATATTTTACATTGACAGCCATTAAATGTTTTGAAAAGAAACTGGAATTGTAGCTCAATGCCATTACAACATTGAAAATATGAATCTTTATAATATGGCCTTTGAATGTAACATACTATTAATTAACCTAGTTGTTACTGGGTCTACCTTGGGGCTTAGGGACTCAGCAGTAACTGTGATCAGTCTGCCTTGGGATTTTTCACTCTAGTGATATTTAGACTTTCGGATAAATAGTTGCTATATTTTAACTAAAATTTATGAAGATAATCACTAGATTTTTAGTTAAACTTCTGTTCCAAAGGACTGTTTTAAAAATTAGAGTGTTTGGCACTTGTAATTTTCTGCTGTCGTACCAACTTCTGGGAAAAGCGCTGATTTTAGCAGAACTAACGTGAGGAGGCCTGAGGTTGGCGCTGAATGTGAATGTACCCATTAACCAGGATCACCTTAGCAAGTCCTAATGTTCGTTTGAAACCTTTATGTCTCTTTGCTCAAACAGACAATGATGTACCAATTTTCCTTAAATGAAATTAAATGATGGCCGGCCAGTTCTCACAGAGCAGCTATTATAAATTTTATTGTAAGAGCACTAAAGAGAAAGCATATGTTGCGGTTTGAGACCGAAGCCAACAGGGTGGAGACTAAACGAGCAAAGCACTTTTAGTCACGAATACGTCATTTAAAAAGCGGGACATCCCCACTGTGCTGCAGAAGCGGCAGCGCAGCCCGGCAGAGGAAGCAGCTTGCAGCGCGGCGGCTCCGCCCCGCCGAAAGAGAAGGCTGAGCAGGGGCAGGAGCGGGGCGGGCGGGTCCGGCTCCCCCTGGCGGCCCCGCCGGGCAGTGCGCGTGCAGCGCCATCAGCTCCGCGGCGCCAGGGCTCTGCCAGGGGTCGGCAATACTCGATTCGGATTGGCTGCGCGTCCTGTGGTGCCTAACGGTCGCCAACCGCCACCTGTTACGGCCGTCTGCCACCACCTGTTATCGCACTCCACCCGCCCTTTGGCGAGGTTCTCCGTGCTGTGGCGGCGATTCACAGGTTATGGCGGAGTTATTTGAAGGTAAATTGAGTTTAACCGGTTGCAACTGTGTGCTGAGCAACTGCAAAGTATAACAGATCCCTGAAAAACTTAAATGATGTATGTGTTGGGTCACAGGGGTTACCGGTCGGCGGCAGGCTCAAGCCGTGCCTTGACCAGCAAACGACGATCAGTCCCGTGCCTGGCTCTTTGGCTGAGGCTCGTCTCACGTACCTGAAGGCTGGGTGCCAGACCCCAGCGCTCGTTTCGGCTCCCCCTGCAGTCGGTGGAGAAAGCTATACGCTTAGTTCTTCCAATCATAGCATAAGCTTAATTGCAGCATGAAGTAGACTACGATTGCTCAGCTTGTTATTGAAACATCCTGGGAAAAAATAGCTTAAATTGAATGCTTGACCTTTAAATGCCCAACCATTGTTTCAGTGAACTTCCCTTTGTCTGTAAGTAGAGCCGCTCTTCAAAATCCTTCACCCTTTCCTGAAATGAGCAAAGAAGTAGGTGAGTTTTTTCTCCAGAGCAATCAATTTTAACAGATTATTTCTCAGTGCTTCTAATCTCAAAAAACAAAAACAAAAACAAAAAAAAACCTTCCTGTAAAATAATTCTAGTGGACAGTGATAACTCCTTTTCCTTTGCTAGTGCAAGTTCCCATAATAAAATTATGGTGTGTAGTTTGTTTGCTTTTTAAATAAATGAAGGAGCTATCAGTGTTTGATATTTTTATATGTAAATAGCAACCTTAAAACAATTACAAATTTTTTTCATTTAAATGTGCTTTTGAATAAAAGAGTAGAAAATTTATTAATGTCAAAATCTGTTAATCAGTTCACAGTTTTTGTTTGATAGTTTCTATCTGCTAGGTACTTGCTATTTTCTGAGCATTTATTAAGTATGAGACAACTGAAATTGGAACAGTATTGGATTTCAGTGTTTAAATGGTGGCATGCTACCAGGACTAGTAAAGAGCAGACTTAAAAATTGTGATCTTGATCCTTTCGGATCCTTCTGCAGTTAATCAGTAAAGTTATCAAGGTCAGTTTTGATTATGAGATCTGAATTTCAGATGTTACAGTTTTCTGCTTTCTGAATTTCTTCACTTTGTGGAACTGGTGTTGCAGGGTTGTTTTTTTTTTTCTCTTCTGCTACTCAGCTTCTGTGAGATGTCAGTGCTATAACTTAATGAAAGTTCTAGCACTTCCTCACACTTCCTTCAACCACTCTGATATGAAAAAATCTCGCTTTGAGGTTGCTCAGAGGTATTGTCGGTGTGGAAAAGGACATACAGTACCATTCAGTTAAAATCTGAAAAACATCTTGTTTGTTAAGACTACCTTTTAAGAGCAGAAAATCATCTTTGTCAAACAATTGGTTTACATCAATTAAATAATGATGAATACTTTTTGGTAGGAAGCACCTGTTGTGAGGTGTGTCCAGTAATGCAAAAAATCCACAATAAGACTGGAAGGAGCAAATGTGAGGCTGACTGAACTGATTAAATTGAAATAGTACTTGCAGTTATTCAAATTCTTCAGGTTTTGAGCACTCACACTCAAAATGCAATAACTCCTTGAACCGAAGTAATTTCTTTGATCTGGCTGTCTTATAAGGAAAGCAATCAGTTACACTGGAGGATTATTAGATGCCAATACAACTGCACCGAAGAGTGGCTTGCACTTACTGTATACTGAAAGTCTGTGATCACAACAATACATTGTCAGGTTTGTAGTTTTTTTGTTTTTTTTTTTTTTCCAAAAATTGCAAAGTTAAATCTTCCTGACAACAGAAGGAAAAAAAAAAAGCTGTTTAAAATGAGTTATAGCAGTTTGTTTAACCCTGCTAGGATTCATCTTCATACTTCTTCCTATAGATGGGCAGCTGGTGAATTTAGGCTTACGTGTGATGGTAGAGCTGTATCCCTAGCATACACAGCAATCAAATATTTCCTTCTCTCTGCTTCACTGAAGGACAGTAAAGAAAGAAACAGATATTAGATTAAAAAAAAAAAAAAAGACTGACAGGAAAAAAAGGACAGAAAACTGTTGTCCAAAAAAAGAAGGCAATGTGTTCTGGTGAGTATCTACTGTACTTGGATGATAGCAAAATGTTATAGAGTCAGAAAATTTATTTGAAAAACGTATTGGGAACTAACAGTATGAGGAACAGGGAAGAACCCTCAGGAACTTTGGGTTTGTTTCCAGTGTACCTGGGAATATTTTGGAGCTTAAATTGGATGCTTTGTCATCTAAACTACATACATTTGTAAGTTATGAAGCAGTTAAGAAGAGTAAAAGACAAAAAAAAACATATTTATGTGAAAACGGAGGAAGCACAGAGTGTTTGTGTGTGGTGTGTGTGTGTGTAACCTTGAATTAAAATACATGTAGGAAAGATAGTTGTATGCTTTGGGCATTGCCTGTCTTGGCCTTATGGGCTATATTGGCTATTTATTACCTTACTGCTAATCTTCTTCATATAAGGTGTTTTTACGTAGTCTAAATAATGTTTAAAACTTAAGAGTAGTTGTTGAATATGCAAGAGCTGAAAAATTAAAATGATATGTTAATATATAGAATAGTTGATAACATTGGTACAAACCGTGTGGTACTCCTAGGTCCTAATGGAAAAAATGCTGAAACTTCTTGGCTATTTTTCATGTTTGATCTCTCTAAAAGAAAAAAATATTTTTTACTGTAAGGCAAGTGTCATGGTATATGTAAAACGTATCAGACATATCTTCAGACATCCGTATGTGATTAAATAGTATAAAATGAAATCTGAAAACACTTCTGACAACCTGAACTATGACAGAGGCACTATGAAGACATCTTTCTAGATGTACCATAAATCTTGATTGTTCATATGTTGCATGCAGGTAAGAAAAATCCTATTCTAAGAAGTAATTTTAATGGAAGGGCTAATTAACATAAAATTAAATAATTCAATTTAATAAAAGTTTCATAGAAAATATTTTCTAATCAATTTGTTTATTCTAGCTTTAATTGGCTCTTATTCTAGCTTTAATTTGACTCTTGCCTGTAAGAGTCGAATTGATAAATAATATCAAAATGAATAAAAGTTCTCTCTTTTTGTGTGTCAGCATGTTCCTTGTTTAGATTTGTTCAGTATTCTGTTCGAATCAAAGCAGTTGACTCTGTCCAACTTACTGTTATTTTTTCTATTTTGCTCTTTTGCAAATCTGTGACTTTAAATTTTATTAGAAATTACTTAATAGGGCCCAATGTCTTCTTTAAAGATGTCCTTGTTATCTACTTCTGGAAGACTCGGGAGGCATTTTATAGCAACAGTACTCTGAAATTCTTGGGTTAAGTAATTTTCCTCTACAGCTTTAAAAAGATAGCAGTTTACATGCAGAGTTGAGTAAGTGTGCATAGAATTGGGCTGCTTAGGAGCCACGAATGCAGTTAGGGATTTGATACTTGTTTTTCTTCATTAGTATACAATGTGATAGTTTTTGAACACTACTTTAAATGATCTGACTTTATCAGTAAATGAATAAACGATTGTATGTCAGCTTTTGACAAAAATGTAACGGGAAGATGGCTTCAGCCTGAATCCATAACTATAGTCCATAAGAGAAGAAAAACTCAATTGCATAGTAGAAGTAGAGCATTATATTTGCGGTATTTGATACAGAAAGTATCATTCATCAGTGGAACTTCTTTTTCTAAATAATTCCCCGTAGAAATAGGTTACCTTTTTTATTTGAAAGGAAATGGGCCTTAAGCCTGTTTGTACCTGCAGCCTACTTTCATTTTATTTGCTTAGTAATGAGTGCTGACAGAACTTAGCCATGAAGATGAATTTTTGCCAGTACTGTTTAGAGTGAACAACATCTGCAAGGCAGGATGGACCTTCAAATGAAATGTCAGAAAATAGCATGACCCTCAGCATTTTAATGGAAAATGGCTGAAGGTGAAAAACAATGAAACATATTTTATCAGTTTGTGTTTCATTTTAAATACCACATTCTGGCTTCCAATAAACCACCATTGAATAATTTCATGCACACTGGACACAGTGGTAATTTTATTTTACTTTCTAAAATGTGGTGAATCTATGTAGTGCAGCACAATAATTGGAATTTTGCATGAGGATAATGATTACAATGTTCAAGTAGCAATCACGATATATGCAATTATCTGAACTGTTTGTATTTTTTATAAATCCATGATCAACTATACCACATCCCCCATCTGGACAATTATTAAAAAGACATTCAAAATCTTCATAACATGGTTCAAATCATGCTTATGTGGCATGAAATCTGATGTTAAATGTTTGCACACATATATGAAATAGATATTTCACTCAGTTTTTGATAAATAGTTTGGTGGAAGAAAGGAAATAGGTTGTGTTTTTTTTTTCCTAAGAAAAAATGTTTTAAAGAAAAAATATATAGATCTTTTAAAGATATTTGTTCATATTCCATGTGTTCAATGTAACATTGAAACTTTACAGTCTGAATGACATCTGTCTGTTATGGTAGGAACCATATGAAGTTGTGCTTTGGTATCACCGCCAGGTAATATGTGACATCATGCATCTTTTTACTGAACGTTTAGTGCTTTCTCTGGTGAGATGTAAGAAAAACAGATGTGGCACTGTGACTTCAAAATGTGAATTCAACTTCATAGATTGCACTTGAAGTAGCCGTTCTTGAAATTGAAAGCCTAATTGCACGTCTGCTTAAAAGACATTGTGTTGAGCATCCCTGGAATAATTTGGTACTCCTTCTTTTGTAGTTTTCAGATATTTTCTTCACTTGCTCCTAATATTCTTACAGACACAACCTTCCTTGAGGCCATTCACTATGCTGTTTTTGGATTGTTGCTTTCTTTTAAACTAGACTGGGGTAGCATTCTAATTTTGCTCAGGGTCTTTTGAATTTCTTGTTAATTATACATTTTCTATTGTTTGGGTAATAGGAAGATATAGTACATCTTCTTATTAGCTTTATCTGTGGAATTTGCTTACTGCAGTGGTAACAAAAAATATGCAAGGGCTGCTCCAAAAGTAATGCCTCCTATTTTATTATGTTGGCTCACAGTATCAGAGGCAGATGTTGGTGGTACGGCAGCAGAGGTTGAACCTTCCCACCAGTATTCCATTACATTTTGTTGCCATGTGACAGATGGCAGCAGAGAGGCAGTATGACAGAATGGCGTCTGACATGGAAGTGCGTATGAAGCAAAGGTGTGTAATTTATTTCCTCTGGCACTCATTGACATTCATTGATGTTTGTGGAATGTTTATGGAGACCAAGCAGTGGATGATAGCACAGTAAAGTGGTGGGTGGTGCATTTCAGCAATGGTGACAGGATGTGAAAGACAAGCCACGCTCTGGACAGTCTTACATGTTTTTGTGCGTGCAACAGGCAGGCTCTTGTTCATCACTAGCAAAAATCCATAGCTAACAGTGGTGACTATGTTGAAAAATAGTGCTTTGAAGCTGAGAATTTGTTCTATCAAATAGTGTTATTGTGCTCTCTCTATCTCTTTTAATTTCCATGGAAATAAACAGGAGGCATTACTTTCAGAGTGACCTACATAGATCTGCAGTAAAATGTTTTTGCTCAAAGAAAATGGAAAGGGTACGGCATTATAATAGGAAAACCAAAGTGGAATGAACATGGAAGTATAAGAAGAAACGCTGTGGATACTGAAATGTCGACTAAAATTTGGAACCTGTATTGTACATTGTTAGACAATCTCTATCAGAATGCTTGGCAAAAGGTCCCCAAATAGCATTCTGTGGAGATGAACAGCATGAACATAACAGAGTTATGTTCAATTTTGAAGAGTTTCTTTAAATGATACTGCGTTTGAAAGAAGCATATGCTCTGTTTTCTTTGAGACTAAGAACGAGAAGGGGTAAGTCAGCCTTCTCACAATGAAGGAGGAAGAGAATTCTAGCTATAACAAGACAATGCTTAGCAGTGGAGCAAGGAGAAAAATCAGATCCGTTACAGATGGCTTTTGACAATCAAAAGTCAGGATTGTATTCTACAAAGACTGTCTGCATTTTAAGATGTCTGGAAATAGATGACTTCAAATCTAGCAACTAGTATGTGTAAGGGGCTTCTAGAAGTAAGTTAATTCAAGCTGCTTGTCTCACCAGTCCTTGACTTTTCTACTAGAATCAATAAAATGTAGACAGTAAGATCTAGTTGCATTTGATTTGTTATTTTATTTAGTGTGTCCACTAGTTGATTGAGTCTGCAGTTGTCATTCTATACACTATTATGACAGTTTGGGCCAGATTTGATTGCAAACAAAGATTTTCTATTGGGAATGGGAGAACTAGTTCTGCTGTTTTCATATACTGGCAAATTCAATGGAATTGAGTTAATGTTTTTCTTACAAATAAGTATGGAAGAAAAATCTGAGCAGAAAGAAAAAAGGAAAAAAATCCAGTCTAAAATGGCATAGAAATTAGCATGAGGATCAATAGTTAGCCCCTCCTCTCAAATGCTCAGGGACTTGATTTAACGGTGGGTTGTTGGAGTTAGGGTAGTATGGCTAGGTTGAGGTTGGACTTGATCTTGAAGGTCTTTTCCAACCTGAGCAATTCTATGAGTGTAATTTACTTTATTTAGGTCCAACAGATTATATTCTTTACAATATTGATGTAAAATTCTTGGCTGGATATTTATGACTTGATTATATCACTTGATGCTCCTCCTTTTAGGATGTCTTATTGGAGAATACTTGTGTTTGCCTTTATACATAGTTGACTAAAACAAGAACTGGTCAGAGGTTTTCAACTATAATTCTGAAGACAGTGACCGTTTTAACTTCAAAGCTTCTGCTGCTGTAAAGAAAAAACTTGCATGTTTATGAACAACTGTTTACACAGTATACGTTTTAAAATATACGTATTTTGTTCTGATAGCTAGTTACTTCTGGCCAGTTTCCTCTATTAGTGTACCTTTACTTCTTTGACTTTTCACCTCTTGTCTTTCTACAGAGTGTTAGACCCATTTTTATGTTTGTATAGCATTGGAATGGTAGAGCCTTTGGACAGTCACACCAGTACAATCACCAGTAAATTCCTGACAAAATTTTGGAGATATTTTAATGAAATAAATGAATTAAAATATACAAAATATTTTAGAAGTACCCAGAGCCGGTAATACTCCTTCACAGTAGTGAAGTTGGGCAAACAAGGCCTCTGCATTGACAATCACAGAATCACAGAATTGTAGGGGTTGGAAGGGGCCTCCAGATATCATTGAGTCCAACCCCCCTGTCAAAGCAGACTCCCTACCTCAGGTTTTACAGGTAGGCGTCCAGATGGGTCATGAATATCTCCAGAGAAGGAGACTCAAAATCCCTCTGAGATCCAGTAATTAGCTTGGCTAGTTTGAGGTAGTGTTACATTTTTTGTGATACCTCAAGGTCTGTGATAGTACCTCAGTCTGTTCTATACTGAATTTTATAACTGCAGCATTCCTGGTAAGGAATATTTCAATTCAACAGTTACAATTATATTTGGAGTGAGTAAACTCTTCTACTTTAGGCATTTTAGCTACCTTCCCAATACTTGAACAAAGTGGCTTAAACCCATCTTTTTAATCACAAACAAAATGTTAAATTGAATAGAACTTTGCAAAAAAAATAGTGAAATGGAAAACTGCATATTAAATACTTTTTCTCACTGAAATGTTATCATTTTACCTACTGATAATTCCTGCAGCTTTTCCTACTTTTCTTGGCCTGCTTTTTAAGGTTTGGGATTTCCTTTCACTGTAGGCAACCAGCCAGAAAAAAGTAAACTTACCCAGTGTGGACAGTGTCAGAGCACTACTACGTAATAGCTCAAGCTGATGTATTCATAACAACTTTGAAGTTATCTACTATAAATATTTATTTCATTGTACTCCTTGCTATTGATTTTCCCCTTAACAGCCTTGCTTGATTTAACTCCTGTCAGTCTGATGAACTGATATCGAACTGGTAACCTGAGCAGCATATGACATTTATAAAAGAAGTAGATAACTATCTAATTCTCCACAGAAGCCTTCTCTAATACTCCCTTGTCTAAGAAAAATTTTATGAAGATGAAATACAATCCCATTTTTTTATATGTTAAAGGTGTTCAGTAATATGAAATAATCCTGATTCTGTAATGTCGCTGGTTTTTTTTTGTATTAAGTGAATTTTTATGACAAGCACATTCTTGACAGTATTTTAATACTGTAGCCTAATTGATACTTCCAGGAGGTGCTTTTTATAAGATGGAAATATTTAAATGCAAATGCAGTTCTTCAGACAGGAGTCCTTTCTTGTGTCGATAATGAAGCAAAGCAGTTATTAGTTTAGATTCACCACAAGGGAGTCGTTTTGCACAGTTCAGTTTGCATGATACCAATCAAAGAAAAAAAACAACAGAAGACAAGTGATTTAATTTTAACAGGGAACCATCTTTAATAGTATAACCTACAGTGTCTGTAATCCATAATTGGTGGTTGGACTTGATGATATTTTTGGTCTTTTCCAACCTAAATGGTTGGAGCAGTCAAGGAATGGAGCAATTTGCCCAGAGAAATGATACTCTCCATTCTTGGAGGTTTTCCAGACCAGACTGAATAACACCCTCAGCAACCCCTTTGGTCTCATAGCTTGGCGTACTTTGATACTTAGTTATTTATGGTTTCTAACATGGTGACAATGATTTACATGTTTACACAGAGAGCAGCAGGTGCAGCTGAACAGCAAGGGTGTGAGAATGGCTGTCTTTGAGGTGTGTTTATGGATAACTTGCCTGCGTACGCTTTTACCATTGTACTCATGATCAAGTAATTTAGTATTTAGTACTATGTCTAGTATTCCTGAGCCAGAGGGCCTCTGCTCTGCTGTCATGTATCGTAACTACTATGACATGTCTCTCCTACTACTTCTCACTTCCCATAGGCCAGCAGAGCCTTCCTCCTCAGCAATCTTTATCTGTCAAGACAAATCATTAGCTGCTATTCCAGAGGTAAAAATACAAAAATAAACATGAGATGAATAAGGTCCACCATTTTAAAAGAGCAGAGTAGCAGATTTACTCTTAATTCTGCAGAATTTTTTTCTTAGAAGCTGTGCTTCTGGGTACACAACAGAGGTAACAGATTAAAGGACACCAGCCATCATTGTGTTAGTATTTTTGACTTGGTTCTTTTTCTGTCCCAGAGGTTCATTTCAGATTGTACTGAGAAGAAGAGTTCATTGCTTCGGAAAGCTGACGTCCCTTTTCTTGTCAACACTACCTTTTATATGAAAAATCCTTTCCTTGTACTTTCACTTCTTCCACGCGACAATGCTGTACTGGTGATACACAGTTTTAGAGCATGTTTTTCATGAATGTTTTGTTATCCTTGATGTGGTTCCCCGTGCAGAAGATTTAGGTCCTTCTAAAATTGACCTTAAAACAAATTTTACAGTCAAATATCATTTATAATGGATTATAATAATTGTTTTATTTCTCCTTTTATCAGGTTTTTTTCAGCCATATTTCTATCCAGTGTGGAAAGGAAGCCTGTTTCTGAGGGATTCTAATTATTGTTTTTCCTGCCATTTCCTATCTTTTACACTTCCTTCTTTCTGATAAATTGTAATATTACATTTGTATTGTCTTTTGTTAACTATCTTCTATTCAGTTTCAACTGTGCAAATGCACATTGTATGGTCAGTTTGAGAGGGAAGAACTATTTATTTTCACCAAATGATAACAAATAATATGGCTGGATATAATTTCAGTTTTGTAAAGATTGATGAATGACATCTATCTCCCTGGGTCATATTTTCAGGAAACTCAATAACTTATGGGAAGAGATTGCCTGTTTCTTCACTCTCTGTAGTCTGAGGGTCAAAATTTCATCATACAATTTAAATGTGATTACAGATCAGATTAACTACATTTGTACTGAAATAATACTAATAACTGGTCTTGTATATTATGTTGAAAATCCTTTCTTTTGCATCTATTTGCTACTGCGATTGGTTTTTTTTCCCAGTGCGGTGTGTGGGCTTGGGTTTTTGTAGGCTGCAGTCTATTTCTGTATTTAATGAAGATAAATCTTTTGGGAACCTTTGAATCTCTGAAAAGCTTTCTCTTAGCGTACGTGAGAACTATGACCCTATTCTCTCCTGAGTAAAGGTCTGAGCCATTTTACTGCTCTGAAATGAGCATGTTCTGTTCAGTGAAATGTCCTAGTAAACATTGATTGTATTTGTCAAATTATACATGTTTTTAAGTATATGATTGTTTTTTTTCCCCTCAGATTGAACTTTAAAGGCACATTTTTATGAAAACTGAGACCAACAGGTCTACTTGCATGAATAACAAGCTTACATTGGTCACGGAACTGAAAAATTGTCACCTTGAAAAACTCACTTTCAGAGTGACAAAAGTGAAGCCTATAAGTTCTGTTACTAAGTGACAAAATATGCAGGGCCTCATGCCAATTCACTGTGAGGTCTATAACAGATTAGTATTAATATGATAGTTTTTCCAAATCTAATTAGTTATGTGTTCTGTACTTAGCAATTCAAAATCAGAATTTGTTTCATTGTGACAGTTAGGATGGGATGGATTGAACTCTCCTCTCAGTTTCATGACATGGTTCGTTTTTCTTTTCTTGTTCTCTCCTTTGTACTCCCCCTTTCTTTTAAGTCAATAATTGTTCATTCTTCAAGTAGGATCTTCTTGCTGGTTAAACTGGATTAGAAGCCTCAGATTGAAAGGCCATTGTTTTTTCCCTCAACTGTCATGAAGGAGTGTGTATGTATGTGGAGGCTTATATTTATAAATTCTAAATCAAGCAAACTGAAACTTTTAAATGTTAAGTGGGTTGAATTCAAAGGTTTCCAATGACAGAATAGAAGGCTAATGCTTCTGAGTCTGCTTGACTTTTATCAGTGAACAGAGTGCAACAGATGTTCATTGGTTTCATCAAAACCATTCCCAAAACATCTCTTTTATATAGTATTCTCAAGAGTTTGAAGGAATAATACACATTCAGAAATTCAGAATGCCAAAGTACACCTCCTTAGTATTCACAAAATCATAGAATATCCTGAGCTGGAAGGGACCTACTCATGTAGTTACTGATAAAACTGTTATTCCCTATTAAAAAAGTAAACACTTAGCTAGATGAACCCCTCTGGAGATATTTCTGAATGTAAAAACTCAGCCTGTGTGCATATGTGTGGCTTTCAGTTGTGTTTACTTCATTTCTGATTTAAGGGAATCTTTTAAGGTTTGATCAAGTGTTTGCTGAAATTAATGAGAAGAGATTAATGGACAAACATTACTTATATGCCTTATAATTAATAAATACGTGTATCTATAAATCCACAGATTCTACTGTTATCTTCCTGCGTCTAAACTTATACTCACTTTTTGCAAGGTTTTTTGTTTGAGGAGGTGGGGAAGTGAAAGGTTAATAGAAAGCAAAAAATACTTAGGAGAATCAGCTCAGTTGAAAAGCGTGCATTCCTAAGTTTGAGAAAAATGTTCTTTGAAATTATGTTTTGTACTTAGTAGCCAAGTCACTTTATGCAGTTCCAGTTTTGCTCTGCAAAACTGCAAAAAAAAACCAACCAGTTTTTGAAAGGTAGGCTATTTATTTAATTTGTCAGTGCAGGTATAAATCATAACATCAACTAGCTGTTGTGCAAACTGTGTTAATAAATGAAAGTTGTCCCAGATACTTAGGAATTAAGTCTAAGACATAAGGTAGTGGATAGGTATGAAAAAATAGAAGAGTAAAGAAACCTGAAAAATAATGCCTGTTAGAAAGATAGATTATTTCCTGGCATTTCAATGTTAAGGGTTCTGTAGACTTCCCTGAAAGGCAGGGTTTTCATAAAAGATTTAAAAGGGGAACAAAAAGTGTCTTTGATATATTTATAGGGAATTCCTTGCAAACATGAAGGAGAATATGTAGAAGGAAAGCTGGGTTTACTGGTACAAATCATAAACAGACAAATTAGTTTGTTAATCAGTTTTGGAGTACAGCATTTCACTTGTGACTGAGGAAGAGATGTAACCTGGTTTAGTAGTATTTTGCTGTAGATTTAGGGCACGGGTAGGACAAAAGTTAGTAGATGGAAGTGTTAACAGACGTTTTGGAATTAGCAAGAGAAGATCTCAAAGACCCAAATACTGGATGTATTCCTTTAGACCCTGCGTATTTAGACTTAAACACTAAAAGCTTAGTGTTAGAACACTTCTGATTGTGCTTCAAATGTTGGATGTAAGCGTATGAAAAAAAGAAGAGCGCATTGAGATTTTCCTTGTTTAATATCATGACTAGTTTGGTGAGTTACTTTGATGAATAAACAGACATATGAATATATATGGAGAGAGAGATTGAGAAAGGGACGTATTTATATAGTGAGAAGGAGAATGAGGGGAAGCTTACTATCCCATAATAATGTAATTAATTACTTCCTAGTACCAAAAATGAAAAGGAAGCTTATAAACAGAGTGGAGTGGAGTATATAAACAGAGATGTAAAAATAGCTCTAGTTCATTATTTAGAGGAAATTATCCACAGAGAAGTCTGGTAGACTGCCAGTGCCTCAGCCTTCATACTCAAATGCATAAGAAGAACAGTACGAGACAATTAATGAAATGATTTATTTTCAGATACAAAGATTTTTTACAACCTTAATTGCTTGAGAACAGCACTAATTCCAAGCAGAAATTTGAATATATGGGTAGTTCTTGAAAAACCCTTGCATTTCTACTGTAGATAAAAAAAATAAAAATAAAAAAAAGCAAAAAAGATGGTTCTTACTAGAAAAAATAATAAAACTACATTTATAACAAAAAAGGAAATAAGGAACATTATGAAAACTATATGAAAAGCAACCAGATTTAAAGAACTGAATTAGAATCACCCTGTTTTGGCAAAGCAAACTGATGTATTTATGTGCTCTATCTTAAGCAATTCTTCTATTGTAATGTGATGACCAGACTGAGAAAGATGTTGCTGTTCCTTCAGCAACATCTGGTCACCATAAAGTGGAAGGAGCATGAACTGGAAGGAAAGAAAGAACAAAATTGCTGAAGAGTGTCAGCTGAAAAGATCAGAAATTTCATCAATAAACAGAGATGATCTGACAGTCCAATAGGTTAGGATAGATGGGAATGTTTGGGTAGGAGAAAAAGTTTGGCATGAAATTTAAAATTGTAAGGGTGGAAGGATAAACTGGAGCATGACACTTTATGCTTGAGCTGTGTTGGTCTTGTGCCACAATTTGTGGCAGAAATCAACAGACATCTGGACATTGTTCAGATTGTATCTTTGTATTTGATTACATTTGCATTGAATTCCAAGGATGTAATTAATATAGCAAAGTCTGAACCCAAAACATGGGAGCCAAAGAAATGCAGAAGAGTGATCTTTAAAGGAATGTTTCCTCAGACAGGAGGTTTATTACAACTGTTGCTCAGAAGGTACAGTGGTTGAATTTCACTATTAATTATAATTATTTATTATTATTAGTGTTAATGCTACTAGCACCAATGTTATCATAAGTTTTAGAGAGCAGAGGAGATAAAAAATCAAACACTGTATACTAAATTATGAAATGCCCACTCAGAGATCCTAAGTGACAGGAAGTTTTAACTGTTGAATATTGTATAATGCTGACCTCGCATTCTGCAAACAGTTTTTACAAGCTGTTACTTTTACAATGACAATATGTAGGAATACTAGATCATCTCTGAGGGAGTGTGTGAGAAAAAAATAATCCTGTTTAAAATTGTAAGCATCCACAGCTACCTACAGTTACACATAGGAACTACGTATGCATGTATATATATATATATATACACATCACATTGCTCTGAAAAGACTGTGTGAGATTGCACATTTATATTTAAACAAATGTTGTAGGCTGCCGTTACTTAACATATGTATGGTGCAGCAGTTTTCATTGACAGTATCAATGCCAATCTTCATAGACTCTAATGATTTAGAAACCACAGTTTGTCCCATTCTGCACAAGTGAGTAGTTTTCCTCTCATAGTTGATCACGGCTTCCTTGAAAGCCATGAGTGGGTGATTTATTTTTCACTTTTTTGTTTTTTAGTGAAACAAATTGGTAATGCTGAAGTAATTACACTTTCAGTATTGCAGTCTTGTGATGGCACATACGGTGCAAAAATCATACCAATTTTTTGGTATAATTATAAGTGACAGATGTTTGAGGCTCACAATCATTTTAGTGTGACATTTTCAATTACTGCAGCAGTATTGATGAAGAAGATTAAGGAACACTCAGATGCCAAACCCCATTATTTCAACGTTATGTAGAGCTGTCAAATCCTAATAATTCCTCCGGGATTTAGCTATCAAAGGGTAAGAAGGCATGCAAAAGGTCTTCGTAGCAATCTGAAAATGATTATGGACTGTCAAAATACAAACGATCATAATTTAATGAATATATAATTTTATAATTTTCACTTAGCAATTTTAAATTATGCCCTACTCTTCAAGTGATATAATGGTCAACTGTTAATAATATCCTTTAAGAAGATTTAAACATCTAATTATTTGTCCTGGCATCTTAGAATTGTAACTCATGAGAGTGCATAGACTAACCTGAAGAAAATATATCCGATTTGCTATAAAATGGATGTGATATTTCTTCATTTGATATCCTTATATAAAAAGTTTGCAGGCTCGTCTTTCAAGTCTTTTCAAAGGGAGATAATTCATAAGGAGCTTCCCTGCTTTATTGTTAAGATACTTTCTTGAAAAATGAGATGTACTCGGTACAGTGCTGACCTCTTTTAGATTGTTCTAGCATATTTTAAAATCGTTCCACGAAGAATTGATTTTAGCCTTTACCCTGTTCCTTTGGAGATTATAAATAACTACCTATAAAACTTTTTATCTTACCATGTGGAGGAAGCTAACCCCAAGGTTTACAAAGTGAAAGAAACAGAATCTCTGTACTTAAGCCTAGTTGTTTTTCTTTTATGACATTTTTTCTTTATTTTTATGTGGCCTTTATTATGTGACAAATTCTGGGAACATATTGATACTAGATTGTGCATTGAAGATGACCCTCTGTAACTCTTGGCAGACCTCTTAATCTGAGGACTTTTTCCTGCTGAAGATTCTATTTCTTTAGTAGCTTAAAATTTCACAAGAAGCCTGCATGATATTTGGTGCTTTGATGAACACACTTATTTCATCTTTATGGATAAAGAGAATTAATATGCACTAAAAATACTTCTAGTGACAAAGGAGGCTCTTATGAAATACTAGTGTGATCCACTCAGTCGTATTTATTTATGAAAAGTTGGACAGTCTGTATTCTGTTTCTCTTTATAGATTCACAGGTGTTGCTTTCACTCATTATTTGTAACAATGAGTTACACAGGTTTATCTGAAGAGGTGAAAAATATGGAATGTGCAGCATGAGATAATGCAATATTTCTGTTTGACAAAATGGTCCAAGGTTTTAACTACTGTGATAGTGTTTGTTCAAGGATGGGGATTAGGCCAATAGGATTTCCAGACTGCTTAGAACTCCTTTGAAGAGAAAGTGACCATAAAATTTAAATAGTTTTGTTCAGTTTCTGAAGGCGTTTTTGATTTTCAGCCACAACTAGGAATAATCTTATAGTCTGGGAAAGATGCTGAAATAAAGCTTCCAGTCGATCCGTTGAACTGCTGAAACATTCACACTTCTCACAGCCTCTCATGATGTCCTTGGCTGTGTCAAGATAGAGGACTCTGAATATTCATGATCTTGTTTCGCTTGGCCTCTTTTCATTGCAAGTAAACATGAAATTGAAGTCACAGTAAAAATTCTTTTGAATTTCTGCTTTCTCTCAGTTTCCTAAGGATTATCTAAACCTTTCAAGGTAGGTGCTGGGTTGTGTCCAGTGAGTTTTGACGCTACGTTACCTTGAATGGTAAGGTCTCTCAGTGCTAAGGTAGGTGTTCCATTTTGTGATCAAGATACCTCAACAGTAAGCAATGATATTGTTGATTTTTTTAATTAGTATACATAGTATTTATGTTACATAAAGCAAATGCTTGTTTTTCAAGTATGTATAACCAAAACCTGAGATTAGTGCTTTATAATACTTCTAACTACTGCCTGTCACTGGAATTCTGAGAGAAAGGCAGAAACAGAAATGCAACCTCATTCAAAACATGTAGGGAACCTCGTTCAAAACATTTTGCTTTAGGGAAACAGCAGAAAAATTCTATTTAATTCCAGAAGAGTTACAACCCTGTTAAAGACATAGAAGTGCAACAGACACGGCTGAGGGGAGGAGGTAAATAGCATCACTGACATGGAATTGTTCTTAAATAAGTGTGTTTTCTAGCTGTAAGTTTTTCTTTAGCAGGAGTTTTAATAAAACTCCTGGCTACTGTATGTGCCTATTGCATGTGTTTTTGTCTGATTACTATATTAACATTTTTTTCATATTTTAGTCACTGAAACATGCTGTCATTTTTGTATATTCCTGACTGTTCCAAGGCAGTAGAGAATCCAATTCTTTGACTTCTGTGTTTGCTGTGAATGGTTACTATAGGTCTTATGCTCACTCTGTTATTCCACCTCAATTTGTAGTGAGCTAGTTTGCCTGGATCCTGGTAATTCATTGCTATGTCTGTCAGATGCTATCTTTTCCTTTGTGTCTTCTAATGAGCTCAGTAGTTCATTTTGAGCTTCTGCATCTGGTAAAGATAATAAGCATGACATCGCTGTTAGTCACAGCCATGCCTGCAGTGGATGGCACACTGGGTTTTGTGTTTAAAATAGATTTCTTGTCTGTCGTCTGTGTGCTCAAACCCACATTAATTACTGAACAAAATGTTCTTAGTCATTTGCCTGAATAGCATCAATCAAGGGCACTGGAAAATACTATTTTTGAGACATAAAGAAGCTAGGCATATCAGCTGTCATTTGTTTTCCTGCACAAAATCAAGACTTGACATTTTTGCTTTCATTTTAATTTAATCAATAGGTACGCTTTGTTCAGGCTGCTAGAAGTCTGTGCATGTTCCTTCCTTGCATAACAGAACCCCTCCCTTTTGTTCTGAATGATATACCATTAGCTCAAGGAGGGACTGCGTACGATGTTAAATCAATAGCCATATTGGGGTTGCTTTAATGACAACTCTTGTAGTTCATCTGTGCAACAGGGAACTGATGGAAACAGGAAGACAATCTGTAAAGAACTTTCACATACTGAGCATGGTGCAGAGATATGCTTTAGTTGCCCAGTGTATTGGGTTTATGTGGCAAGGTTTTGGTAGCAGGTGAGCTGCAGGGGTGGCTTCTATGAGCAGAGCCCAGCAGCTGCCCAGTGTCAGATCAGAGCCAGTTCTAGCTGGCTTCGAAAAGGAGCCCACTGCTGGCCAGAGCTGAGCCAGTGAGCAATGCTGGTTATGACTCTGTGACAGCAGATTTAAGCTTGAAGAACTGCAGCCAGTGGGAGGCCCACAGAGGATCAGATCAGGAAGGATGGCATCCTGTGGGAGGGACCCCATGTGCAGCAGGGGAAGACAGTAAAGATGAAGGAGCAGCGGATGATGAAGTGCTGTGGACTAACCACAATTCTATTCCCCATTTCCCTGAGCTGCTTTGAGGAATGAGGTGGTAGAGTGTGGATGGAGGGAAGGTGGTTTCAGTTTGCTTTTAATTTCTCCCTGCTCAAAAACTAAAAATGTTAGTAATAGGCAATAAAGTATGTTAACGTCTGTATGTTGAGTCTATTTTGCCTCCGATAGCAATTGGTGAGTGAACTCTCTGCCCTTTTCTCAACTCTCGAGCTCTTTTTCATTGTATTTTTACCCTCTTTTTTTGAAGAGGAAGAGTGAAAGAGCAGTTGTGGTGGAGTTTAGCTGCCCATCAGGTTGAAACCAACACACAGAGAGGATGGGGATCAATCTTGGTTTGTTAGAAAAGTTTTTAATCTGTCATTTTATAGACTTTCTCAAAGACTAATTTAGCCTGTAATTCTTGCAAGTTGTTTTTCTCAGGAGTCATCCTCTTAACTGACCTGATCTAAGGCTTTAAGGCCTTAGTCCAGGCAGCTTCCATGGAGATCCGTGTGGTAACCTCATCAGTAAATACGTGTGCTATGAATGTATCTTCTGGGGCCAGATAATGCTCTTTTTGCACTTTCAGTAGCCGTGGGAGGAATTAACAGAATATTTATTTTGAAATGCTGTAAATTGGTTTTAAATGAGGTAGATGATATGGTATTGAAGATCTGGCTGCACTCCATAGAGTAACAAGTCATAAAGTCATGTGGTTATCTGAACAGAAAGGATCAGTAATTAGAGCACAGTGACACAACTGTGTTGCTTTGGAGTGATAGGCTAGGACTGCCAGCTGATCTGAAGGAACTGCCATGAGGCACACTCTTAGTTGGTTGCAAATGCAATTAGGATTAGCTGAGCACTGCAGTTGTCTAGGCGCTTAAGTCATTACTTAGCAAAATATTGTTTCTGATCTGCAAGTTACTCAAGAAAGACAAGGAAGTAGTTATGTTTTGACCATAGGATAGAATGAGATTTCTGAGAAATGGCAGAGGTTGGAGGATCACAGCAGTGCTATTGCTGAAACAAATCAACTGGTATAGGTATTTGTTTCACAAGAAATCTTGTTCTCTGATTAAAAAAAAAAAATCAGGACAGGATAAAAAGAATTTGAAAATTGGAGAAGAATGAGAAATATGGTGAAGAAACAGAACATTTCCAGTCCTTTCCTCCTGATTCAAAGACTGTCTGGCCACGTGTGTATGAAAAACGGGAGAGTGATGATTTCTCCCGCCAGGTTAGAGAAGTCATAATGGATGTGTTAAATAAGTTGCTGCCTGTGACTCTCAAAGGAGTAAAGTTAGAGAATTGCAGACTGCTTAAACCAGACCTTCCTGCTTAAAGATAAAAATGAAATAAACATGCAAAAAGTTCATGGGGGGGAGAGTATGAGGGTACTGTTTTAGAATCTGCAGAACCTGGATCTTTAAGTAGATTTACAGTGGCCAAGCTTTGTTTATAAATAATAGAAGGAAGAGGTAGTATGTTTTTTATGCCAGTGCTTTTGTACAAGTCTTGCACAGTAAATGTGATTTGTGAAATATGATGCAAATAGGAATCTCAAGACATCCCGTAATGATTTAAAACCAAATATGTAGCTTTAAAATACTTAATAGATGTAGCTGTCATTTGGAAAATATGTATTCCTATTTGTTTTGGTTTGCTACCACTGGTGTAAGATAAATAACCAGTGAACAGTTTGTGGTTATAGAAAGCCAAATCAGTGTCATATGACAGGTGAAGATACAAGTAACAGTTTGGTTATCTAATTTAAAGGAATGCAGTCTTGTCTAGTAACTTGAAAAACAGTTAATTGAAAATCAGTCTTTAGCACATGAAGAAATATCTTTATCATTCAGTATCTCTCTGAATTTCTGAACTGAGGTCTAATTCAAAAATTATTACTCAAAAGATCAAAAACTGTAATAACGTCTCATGTACAATGACATCACTGTTAATAAAGCTAGTGCACGTACGTACAGGATTTAGACCATGCATGTTCATTAGGTAAGTACTTTGTATATATGGATCACATACAAATATACAGGAAGAGTCAGAGACATCTGTGAATTGGCCATGTTTTTTTTCTGTATACTTTGTGGAAGTACTAGCAGTATTCATCTTCTGAATAAATGAAGGGAGAACGTTTTAAGTAAAAGCTATGATACTTCACATCAAGTGTTAACTGATATTGTGACATCAAGTGTTTAAGTTCAAGTCCATCCTTTCTGAAGGTTAAACAATTTATAGGAAAGATTTCAAGGGATATAGTGTGAAGTTCTCTGTTGTGTTTTGGGTACAGAGTATAAGTTGAGAAGCAGGAATAAAAAAGCTGCTTGCTCCATAATGCTATTTTGTGTGACATTTATATTGACTAAAAATGCAAAAGTGAACTAAAATACGTCATACTTCTCATTTGACATTTAATCTAGAGTCATCTTCAGAGACATCTTAAGGATCCAAGAACAGTCAAATTACTTTATTTCTAGTTGAGTGCATCCATCAAACAGGCAGCTTGAAACTGGCATGGCTTGGAAGAAGTAGGTCCTTTCAGGATGGAGGGCATGATTATGACAAGGATATGGCTGATAGGGCATTATCCTCCTAAAGGTCTGTTTTCCTATTTGTCAGACTGATTTAAAATGGTGGTATGCAACTGTTTTACCTACACAGGGCTCCTCAGGGCTTTTCTGGTATGTAACAGGAAGAGTTTCACTGTGTAAGTAGTATGGTAGAAACATATAATTGAAGAGGAGGGCTGTGATAAGTAAAACCTTCACTGTATTTAGTTCCAGTAAGAAAAAATGGTACTGCTTCTAGCATGCATAGTAAGTGCCAGCTCTCAGTCACATTGCTTTGATCAGCCTCATTCTCTTTCCTGTGTTTGCATGTTTCCTGTGTTCCTTGGGAAATTTTCAGGAAAGGAGCTTTGACTCGACCTATACCTGTAAATCAGGTATCTAATAGAGGAACAAAATATTTAACAAAATATATAAATTGCTACTAGCTATATTAAAGCTTTACAGAAATACTTTTGAGGTAAATACCTCAAGTCTTCCTTTCACTCCCAAATAATAAAAGTAAACAAGACTTTCAGATTCTTTCAGATTTTTTTTTTTCCTTTTAACTAAGTTCCTAGAAAAAATTCCTTTTGATCTATTAGAAATCATAGAATTGTAGAATCGTGGAATGGTTTGGGTGGGAAAGGGGCCTTTAAGATCATAGAGTTCCAACCCCCCTGCTATAGGCAGGGACACCTCCCTCTAGACCAGCTTGCTCAAAGCCCCATCCAGCCTGACTTTGAATACTCCCAGGGAGGGGCATTCACAACCTCACTGGGCAACCTGTTCCAGTGTCTCACCACCCTCTTAGTAAAGAATTTCTTCCTAATACCTAGTCTAAATCGACCCTCTTCCAGTTTAAAGCCATTTCCCCTTGTCCCGTCACTACATGCCCCTATAAAAGTCCCTATAAAAAGTCCCTCCTCAGCTTTCCTGTAGGCTCCCGTCGGGTACTGGAAGGCCAATTTTAATTTTATTTAATAAAGGAGTAGAGTCTGCATCTGGAGCATGCAGAAGGAGAAGAGACATTAATAATAAAAAACGTTAATTGGGTACCAGGAAAGCATAAGGCAATCTCTTCTTTTATAGAATCTGTACAAGCTGCAAACAGTGGAATGAGTAAATTGAACTGATGTAGGGTCTACTTGGGTCTACTTACCAGGACTGGAAAACTTTTTAGTTACCAGTTCTGTTCGAATGATAAGGCAGGGATGTCAAGTTGTCTTGCTGTTCTTGTCAGTCACTTGTCAGTTTTGAAGAACATCTGAGAGTAATTTTCCCAGAAAAATAATAAGTATTTTAAACAGTTACTATATATATAGTTTGTTGTATTTATGACTGAAGATGAAACTAACTGCATTAAAATTTGTGTATCAACATACAGGAATGCATTTTTAGAGGTTTACATAGCATTCTGCTTGACTGCACAATGATGTTATAACAGTAATGCAGCACAATAGAGCAAAAAATACACGTGAAGTTTTATAATTGTGAAGAACCACTATGTAACTCATGCCATAGAAACAATTTTAAACCTTTCTGTGCTACAAATGAACTATAAATGCAATTTCTCTCATATATGGTCTCTACTGTCCACTTATGCAGGTTGATCTGGATCGTAGGTTATTTGGAAACACTAGAAGATCTGGGAACTTACTGAGCTCTCATTCCTGGGGAACTTAAACTGAGATTTGAATCTGAAAATACTGTTCAAAAAACGTGAGTAAAAAGGACTCTGCACAATTCTTAGTTTGTGTGTTTAACTGGAGAGATCTGCCTCTTCCTTGTGGTGTCTGATTTGAACTGCTTTGAACCAGCTCCTTTGAACAGCTGTCTCTCTCCATTTTTCATTGATCAAAATCAGCAGGAGCTGGTACAGCTCAGCATCTAGTAGTCATACACAGGGTGAGGACTGAGATCAGTGGGAAACTTCTGTTGAGTTCAGTGGTGGTTGGGTTGAGTGCTCTGTAGAATCAGACTGCTTCAGAGCTGCTGTATTTGGATTACTTTAGTGAGATGTGTGAATATGACCATGTACTGATGATGCCGAAATAAGACTGAGAGTATTATAGCTCTTGTTATATTTTGCAACACTTCTGTAACATCTAGCTGGTTTCCAAAGTATTTATGTTTTGGCTTTTTGAAATTGGCTGGCAAAGGAGAATTGTCTCAGGTATCTTCTGTATGCAAAAAAGTAAAGCACTTGAAGAGGTCTTCAAAATAGACTGATTATAGTCTCTTGAAGAATAAGGCTCATCAGAACTTAGTCATTGCATAATAATAGTGGATTGACTGATACTGCAAATGTTGCAGGAAGAGTCTAGTGCAATTAAAATATTTGCTCTAGGTTGCAAACTGATACCTTCCCGAGAATCCGGATTTTGGATTTGCACCACAGACATACTAACTTGTATGAACTGGCAAAAATAAGGGAAAACTCTTTGGCCAGTTTCATAACTACCAGTTTTGCTACTTTAACTGTTAAACTGGGAATACACAGAGCTTTGGGTTTTAATACCATTGGTGTTCCTTCAACTCAAGTGAGAAAGATTCCATTCTAGGCATTTTGCTGTGTGAAGGACTTCGGAATAAGATCCTGTTTTCCAAGAATTTTAACTATTTCTACATGGTCTTAAGGAGCATGCTCCTTTTATTGAATCATCTCTTAACCCCTGCACAGAAGTTTACACACAAAATTTCAATCTGTGTATATAATTAGCACAATATCTTTTTGGGATGCATCCAAGAAGGAAAGTTTTTGTGCAGTTTTCTGAGTTAGCATCTTGTACATACTGCCCTTTCCTAAACCAGGGTTCTATAGGGATTGAAAGGAAAAAGTTAATTCTGATAAGCATTGAACTACAATATGCAGTGATAGAGGACCTGTTAAGTCTATGCACAGACTATATTTACTTAAATCTGAATAATTATGATACCATATAACATGCAGCTTTCTCCATGTTTTCTTACTTACCTGTGCTAGGAGGCATAAGGATGGTTGGGAGGCACTGGAAATATATTGTCAATGTTTCTATTATCCCATAAATTCTCACTTGAGAATTTCAAGGACACTTCAGAAGGAAAAAAAAAAGGACAACGTTGTAAGAGTGTAAGAATAGTAGTGCACTTAAAGACAAGTCTTTACCGATGAATAGAAGAATACATTACATTAAATAATATCATTAATATCTCAAAATAAGAAGGTCTTATAATCCTAAAAACCTTCCTATTTCATAGTAAAACTTAGTAACTTCTCTAATGTTCCATAGAAACCATTACAGTGGCATGGGAAGCAGCTGTTTTAGCTTTGTACTGGTCTGTACTTTCTTCCTATATACATATGTGAAATGTAAGTGGCTGCAAATCAGTATCCTGGCAAAGAACTCTTGCTGTTAGCCATGGCTGAATTTGCAGCAGTGCTAAAACCCACATGTCAAGATAGCTAGAGAGACAGAGCGTGGATTTAACGTAAATTGCCAGTGGGAATTCCTGGAACTCAAAGGAGTGTCTTCTAGATTATTATACAGTGAAGGGAATGTAGTATTAATCTTCACTGAAAGTTCATTTCTTCTGAGGCTGTGGAAGGGTAAAGTAAACCACATTAATAGAAAGAAGCCAGGTAACATTGAGTTACTTTTATGCAATTTTATTCTGGTGAAAGGAAGTATTAATATTTTTTCTCCCTACAATTTGTCAGAATAAAGTATTCAGAATGACAGATAATGTATTGGTACTGTAAGCATAACTATCTGTCACTTCAAACATCTTGCTTTAGTTTGAAATTTTATGACAATTCAAAAAAAGATTTGCTTCTAAAATGACTCAAGCATCTCCGTTTATGCTACCTGACACTCTGTCTATATTTAGATTATAAATACTCTATTTTCTGAAGGCCGTAAGTGGGATCTTACTTCATAATGTTGCCACTGGAGAATCAATTATTTTACAGCGTTATAGAAGGGGGTTTGATTGTGTCTGGGGAAAGTGATAGAAAGTGGTGTGAGTTCAAACTTGGGCTTATGGCCCCAGCCCAAGTGCAGCACTACATATTGATAGGGATTTGCATATACATGTAGGCACACACATACTCTTGGACTTCCTTGCCAATGACATATTACTACTTTTCAATGGCATAAGTCTGCAGTGATTATTGAATTTTTGTCTTTACCTTTTTTTTTTTCTTTCTTCCTTCTATCAATGTTTTGGGAACACTGCATTGTTCCAGTTGTAATATATCTTTTGTATCTTGGCATGTACTTATTTCTTTTATGTAGAGAGGTGAGTGTTCTCAGATTCATAGATAAGACTCCATCTTTATCATAAATGAGGACACTGCCAAATAGGTATATGCAAACAGTTATGTTGGCAGTGCCATCAGTGTGAAACATATTCAGGAAAAACAAAATTAATGCACTGGTCCATAATCACATGCAGACTGAAGCATCAATCTGCAAATTTGTTATTTGATGTGACTTCTTAATGTAAAATTAAATAATTGTGTGGACTTCCGTAGCCTGTATTCAAGTAGCACTTTGTTCAGACTGCTCTAAGTACCACTGATTTGATCTCCCATAGAGTGGATGATGGCAGTAAGTTTTCTGTTCTTTTCCTCACTTCATTAGCAAGAGATGACAGACAAAGGACGTTCCTGTTACACAGTTCAGTCACCGTTATTGCTTTCTTTTATGAGACATTTTGTTTTGCCTTAATTTTGGGGTTGGGTTTTGTGATACACAGTGAATACTGCCAAGTCTTGCATTTTAGCAATTTACTCTAGATTTATAACCTAAAAGGATTCAGCGTTTCAGAAAGATACTCACTTCTCAGTGGTATGCTTATCTCAAGAATAGAAAAATTTCCAATTTCCTTTACAATTAATTGTCCATACATTAAAAAAAAAAGAAAAGAAAGAAAAAAAAATAGTCGTCAGTATTTCCAGTGTTCTCTTTTCTTGCCTGTTTTTGTAGGTCAATCACAGATGTTGAGAGATCACTGAAGAGAGGAGGCCTATGTTTCCTCAAGCATATTGGTATCATGTTTTTGACTCCTTTCAAATACAGGGAAACTGTTTTCAATATTCAGTCAATTGCAGAGCTTTATGTGACTTTTTTTTCTTTTCCTCTGAATTTTGCATTATCAGACCACTAGTATGTAACTAACATATATGCTCATAGACTGTAAAGGGCAAAACCAGCACAGGTGATAAAAAATACAGATGCCAAATTTTAATGAATATTAAGTTAATAAATGCTCAATTTGAGGGCCTTATTCGCTGTCTTCCTTTACTGAAGTACTTCTGTGATTAAGACTCCTCTCATCAGCTTAAGTTAGGTAAACAGGGATTAACTTTACAACAGAGACTGCATCTTTTCCATCATTAATGCCACTGACAAAGCCGTGGAAGAAAAGGACATTTCAAGCTGCATCCTGTGAAATATACATGCTCAAAAGAGGGATTAAAAAAGAAAGAAAGAGAGAAAAGGAAGATATTTAAGCTGCTGTAGCCTTAGGCAGCAGCAATTTATATTCAGCAATTTTATGAGTGCTTTACTGACTTCTTTATCATTCAGTGAAAAAAAATCAATTTTAGCAAGTACTATATTGATATGCACGACAGGTATTTTTAGGACATGTCAGTGCAGCATTTCATATTAAATATCCACCTGTTCCAATATGTATTATTTAAAAAAAAATCCAAAAGGGACTCTTTCTGTGATGTGTACACAATATGCATCTCTTCAATCTGTTTCCATAATAAAGCTTTGAACTTCGAAAGGGTGTATATCAAAGTTGGTGGAAGAGGATGGTTTCGGGCATGCAAAGAAGTATTCTTTTTGTTTTGCAGAGCGTACAATAGAAACCCTTGCATGAACAGATCTCCTGCTTACATCAGCAGGAGATACATATACACTCTGTAGTGCAAAATCAGTCCTAACTTTACTGATTAACTGGAAAAGAGACCGATTTCTCTGAAAACTCTCTCAACATTTATTAAGAAAAATGAAAGGAGAATGCAAACACACAGCTTGTAGGGTAAGTCCTTCAAATACAAAAGTAGGGTATTGAGATGTTAAAAATAAAAATAATTAACGCAAATAAACAGAATCACTACCACCTAGTAATGATTTAAAATACTTTCCTCATGGGAAATATGTAAAGTGTGGCTTCTTGAAAAGTAGCTTTGCTAGTAGGGTACAATGAGTACAGTGATGGAATATGTTTTTTCCACTTGGACGTCCCAGTTCAGAAAGATTGTAAAGATTCCTATTTCTTTTGAAAAAAAAATCTGTCTTTGAGGCTTCATTGTTTTATTATTAGTCATTATTTTCTGTCAAAGCAGACTGCATGCAAGAGGCAGTAGCAGAAAGGAGGAAAATAAAATTCTGGAGCAGGTATCTGTTTTTGTATTTCACAGACAACTTGTTCATATATGAACTTCAGTAGTAACAGTTAGGGGAAACCAATATTGCAGAGGCTTCTGTAGAGGTTGCTGAATGACAAATGCCTTTTGTCTTCTACTGATTTTTGTCTTATGCACAATAAGTTGCTGGAGAAAAACAAGAATGTCATAAAGCAGGAAGGTGAGTTTGCAAATGAGGGAGTTATTTTCAATCAGAAAAGTGGAAATGGAGGGAAACAACGTTGATTTTTTTTTTTGTCCTTGTGACCACATCTAACAGCACCTTCATGCTGTGCTTAATTAACATGCCACTCATCCATTATCAGCTCTTGTTTATTATTGATTTGAAATTTTTCTGTTTCACTGGGAGCAAGTTAATACAAATAAATCTTCGCAACATCTGCAGATGAAGACTCTTGAATTTTTACTGTAATAATAGGAAAAGTATCTCATGTTAAGTATTTTTATCAAGGCAACATTAACTCTTCCTTTCAAGAAGTTACTGAGCCCCTATGAAATGTGTTTGCAGTTAGAGGACCTCTGTTTGCTGATCTCTTTCTAAATATTTTAGGCACTGCTTATACTTAACTATTTTTTTGAGGAGATTCAATGTATATGCCATTGAAGGAGAATAATTCTATGATTTTAATTTTAGTGTCAGTATGTAGTGCATATGAGATTATCCTTGGAAGTGATTAGTTTCATCATCTGTATAATGAAGGTGATTCAGCTTTCCTATTTATGGATGGTGGGTTGTTACATGATAAAAATTGGGAGTGGATTTATAAATAGGAATGAAGGCCATGTACTGAGGAGGTAGCTGCATACCTGTGCAGCCCTGAAGACAAATGACAGCTTGTTTTCCTTCTCAGAGTAGGTGCTATTTTCTTAATAACTTCAATTTTCTTCAGCAAAATCTAGACTAGGTTATGATTTATGGAAACATTCAGATTCGTTTTGAACTCATCACTGTGTTTGCCCTGTGGACTCATTGTGAGTTACACATCCAAACTTTGAGTGCTGCTGAATCTTGATTAGATACATCTCTATTTTTTAATTTTGTCTTTTCTCTTTAATGATTGCAGATTTTTGTTTGTGGAAAGTTATTCACTACTTGCTGCTTTTATATTCAGTCTAATTGAGATGAAAGACTTTGTATCCATAATTACCATTCCCTTGAGATTATTCAGGATAATTGTTCATAGGTGATTTAAGCGTTAGATTTTCAGATTAGACAACAAACTGTTTAATTTGATCTGCATAATGTAGCAGTTTTTGAAGACAAGTTTTCTACACGCAAATTTCACTAAACACATACTGATCGTTGGCATCTAAGAGAGTCTTTCAGTGCTTGTCCTATTCATTTGCTAGTATTTTGGCAATTATTTCTGTGAGTTTGGGTTGCTGTAGAAAATGAGGCCTGTTCTATAAACGAACACTACAGGTAGAGGTTTTAGTCTTTTAAAAAATTCTTTATAAACTGTCCTTAGAAACTAAAATATTTCAGCCAGTAAGGTCACAGTAGACTGTGAACTCCACTGGTAAGTTCACTTTAGTGAATGCCCTATGAAGTTCACTGCAGAAATGACTTGCATTCTGCATTACTACAGGAATGACTTGCAATCTGGTTTACTCTAGGATGCTGTATTTTTTTAAACAGTTCCATATACAGTGACTCATTTCCCTGCTAGACATTGGATGAAGTGTCATTAAACAATAATTATGTTGGAATTATCCCAAGCCATGTCTAATTTTGTCATATACTTGAGTTAATTTTTTCCATTTTGCACATCAATACAGTTTAAAAAGGTTATAATTTAAAGACAAATACAATATTTCAGATTACTTGTATGAATTATTTTGCTTTACATTTTCTATTGTCACTTTAATGCCAACTTATTTATGGATACTCCTCCATCTTTTCCACACTACATACTAATATATTTAAAAACCTTAGGACACTTATTATCTTGCCATGAAATGATCAGTATTCTGTTTGTCTTTGGAAAAGTATTTTCTGCATCATTTTCTGATCTGTGGTTTTTCTTTGTATAATAGTAACATATAGGATGGTCATAAGCTTAGTTACAGTGGCTATTAAAAAATATTGCGTTTTCCTTTCTTTCTGCTATCACTTCTGCACTTATCACTTCTGCGAGTTCTTAGGAAAAATAATTTGGTTGTACTGATGAAAGTATGTACTTCACGACTGTACTCAACATATGCCCTTCACAACTGCTTTTGTTGCTGCAGGTATGTCATACGTGTATAAGAACAATAGCAGACTGTTTCTTATTCACAGGTCATTCTTAGTACAAGATGTAATGTGAACAGGACAGGCATGCAGAAACAAAAATATTCTTTGGTTTTACGGCCAGATACTTCTTAAATTTGCTTTTCTTTTTGTGAAAATGCAATTCATTTTTCTTCTTAAAAAACAAGCACAAAAACAAAAAAGACCCACAAAAAGTAGACAAAAAAAATTGCAGTTAATGGGTTCCGATTTTTTTTCTTACAGATGAATCGCATCACTACTTTAAGAAGACATTTCTTATTTAATTTAAGCAAAACAGAAGAGATCAGACTAAACAGAAAAATGAAATCTTTAAGTATTCTATTACTGAGAAAGAATACTCAAAATATTCAGGGCAGAATGTAATTTTCTTGGGTCACAGCAACGGTGATATGGCAGAGATTTTGTTATTTGCATAGGGTGAAAAGAACCATGTATTCCTTCATATCTGAATTAAAAAAAAAAATCTACATCTGGTCAACTTTTATTAGAGCTTAATCCACTTCCCACTGAAATCAATGAGTCTTTCTCATGATTTTAATGGAAACTGAATAAATATTCTTGCCAAGACATGTGATGCTACAAGGCCAGTACATAAAGCAAATGGTAATTAATGACTCTGAAAACAGAAAATGTTCCTGAATTCTTCAATTAGTTCTTTGAAATATTTCCTATGTAAAAAGTAAAAACAATATTTTAGAAAAATAATTTAGATAATAACTTTGATTTAAAAAAATAAATTGTAAGTTAGTTTTTTTTATAAACAGGACTATCCAATTCAATCAATAAGCTTCAGTGTCTGATTTTAAAAGCACACAGTGTTTTTCAAAAGAAATTGCATTCAGCAAATCTTTAAAGTCTGAAAAGCTGATGTATTTATTTATTTTTATGGAGATGAGAGGCTGCCACAATGCTTCTTGTCATTAGAGCTATATAGAATTCTTGATTGAATAAAACATAATTGAGAATGTTTAGATCAAAAAAGAATACATGATGTAAAAATTTTATTAAAGAAGTTACAGACTTAGTGTTCTTAACCAAAAGAAGATTAAAAAGGAGATTTGAGGGTAAAATTGCTGCTCTACCAAATGGGTGCTGATGGTAGTTCTCTAAAAGAACCTTACTTTTCCATGCAGTTCTGGGCAGATTGGAAGAAACAATTCAATCTTTCTGTAGGTATCCGCTTTATAGCTTCAGTGATGAATACTAAATTCTGAAGTTGACCAATTCTTCCCTGAAATTAGATCATGTTAGTTTTCAGATGGAAGTAGGCATGATGTGAAAATTTTCTCTCAGAAAACATCTACTTTCTATAAAAAACAAAGCTAATAAATGCAGTGCTTATAAATAAATAAATCGGGGCTTATGGTACCATTTGGAGTTGGATTGCCTGACTGAAAGAGAATTTCTCTGTAGATGATTTCTGTTTAAATACTTGTCTCATGTGGTCTCTACCTGAAGAGTGAAAAAGAAGGTAGTTGTTTATTATAAATATCTCAGCTTTGCTTGTAGCTTGATTTTTGAATCGATTACTGTGCTTTAGGAATTTGTAACCATTCTCCTGTGAAATATAAACCTGCATCTTTGTGATAGTTTTTTGAAATATATTATTGTACACAGGTAACACAATAATAATTCTTTCCTTTTGCTGTAGCATCTTTCAGAGATTTTATAGCATGTTGCAATTAAACCACCTTACGTTCCTTTAAAGCATTTGGTATTACATGTATTTTAGAAGGAGAAAATAAGCTCTGACTTTAGTTTCACAAGCGGTAAATGGAAGAATGTGAAATAAAGACATGAGTTTCTGCACTTCAGTTCTTTTGAGCACACAGAAGAGATTTAGGGAAACCAGGAAGAGGCCTCAGGCAGTATGCTGAAAGCTAAGCAATTACTGAGAGCTGTGTATCAGCTGTACAGTAATGAACAATTCAGAATAGTTAGTGAACAGCTAAGCAATAAGAAGTTTGGTGTCTAGCATAAGTTGCTTGTCCCCTTTCCTTCTGTAGTTATGAAGAGAAAGACTTCTGGTCTCATGCTTTCCTATCTCTCTCAGACTGTACTTAGAATCTATGCAACTGGCCTGTGAGAGGTGAACCAGTGCCATGCTTGAGGAGATTAAGGCTGAGTATTCTGTGCTACATATAAATGAAGACAAATAAACTGCAAATCCCTTCAGTTAAAAATACTACTTAAGAAAAGAAGACCTGTGGTTTGTGTGGGGCATATTCTCACTTTGCAAACTATCTCTTAAATTGGGCTAAGGGTTCTAATAAAAGCTTCATGTGCTTACGACATTGAAGAACTCCTCTAGCTGTGCCATCCCTGTTGTTTGGTGACACCTTTGTGCAAAAGTCAATTACGGAACTTCTAGTAATGTTTTACATTGAAGTGACCCCTTGAGGAATCCTGCTACACCAGTGTAACTGATACGACTTCATAAAACAAAGTTCATGGGATTAGAGAGATGTCACACTCAGACTGGGACCAGTTTGTGGAACTAGGAACTCTTCAGTATATAAAGAGGAACAAAATTTTATTATTTTTATTAGTTGTTTGAGAAGTGAACTGTGTCCTAAGGAAGCCTAAGATAGCTGCCTCCTATAAGAATTAATTATGATTTAAAATAAAAAATAAAGAAGGTCAAGAACTGAAGGAACTTTCAGACCAAGCCGAAGAGTGGCAAAGTTAAGTTCCAAAGTCAGGATGTAACAGAAGATAAAGAAGTTCAACTTGTTGGCTTTCAGAGAACCAGCTCCCAGATTTCAAGGTGACGTGAGGCTGAGCAATGTATTGTCATTGTATTAATTTTAGAGTTGGATGTAGATGGTCTCTTAGTATTACCCAGTGTATAATCTAGTGGCTTGTTTTGAAATTCAAATACTGCTTCCTTAAATCTTCCTCTATAGCTTGAATATACCTAACACTGGGATTTCATAATCTTTCCAATTTACCATTGAACTTTTCAAGAGTTTTATTTACAGAATTTGTAACTGTGTTCAGCTACTTGTATAATATGGTCAAAGGTACTCTGGGCAACCTGGTCTAGTGGCTGGCGACCCTGCACACAGCAGGGGGGTGGAAACTAGATGGTCATTATGGTCCTTTTCAACCCAGGCCATTCTATGATTCTGTGAAAGGTACAGGTCTTATTCATGTGAGTACTCCTCAAACTGTCACTGTAACTATTTGCCTGAGGAGAGAAGTGAAAGGTTTCCAAAACATGGATTTAGAGACTGATCTTGGTTTCTGCAGATATGCCTGGACTGCCAGTGGGAGATTCAAAACCACACTTGACACTGTAAGTACTCAAATGCCTTTATAAATCAGCTAATTTTGGTCCATTATGCACTGTGTTCTAATGATGCTGCTTATACTCTAAGATGTTTATTTAAAAGGAGGGTAACATGCATATTTAAAACTATATATTTGGGATTAAATTCTTATAGCATTGTCCAAAAATTGGATAATGTTTTTACTGCAGCTGTAGCCTTAGCCCTCTATCTCAGTCTCTAAGTTAAGGTGGTGCATGTTACATTTCATTGTGCTCTACAGTATTAATTGAAAATAAACAGCCATTACATTAGTAACCTTTCAATTCTAATGACTTGTTCTGGGTCCTGATAAAACAAAGGCAAATGACTGGATTATGTCAAAATAATCTGTATCAAAGAAATTATTGACTATTGCTTGATATTCCCCTATACAATACAGTGACATGAAAGAACCCACTAAGCTGAAAAAGAGACAGAGCATCTATGACTGGAAGAGCATGAAAAAATTGCAAAGGCTAAAAGGCTAAAAATGTTTCCACTCTATTCAGTGTGAACCATTAAATGAACTTAAAAGTTCTCTTTATGCTTAAAGAACGTAACAGATGATAAAGTACAGTAAGTAAGTGTGCAGTAGCAAATAGAGTACCTCACCAAAGAAGTGAAAGGTCACTGCTAAGAGCAGCTACATTTTTTTCATGTGCGAAATGCACAAACAATTTATTTTTCTAGGTATGCTGAGATTACAGTATATTGTGCTGAACTTACGTGGGTAATGATATAAAAGATTTTTATGAAAAACCGTATTAAATATATATTGAATATAGCTACAGGGCAAGAGCTGCCGTTTCCTTCAGGGATTTGTAGCAGTGGTTGCTATGGCATCATTCTGCTACTGTTGTTAACAGCAGCTGGTTATCTTAAGCCATTTTCCAGATGCTGAATTCCCTTAAGCTGGTGGCAGTACACACCTGGAGTAATACTAAAGAAGTTAATTTATCAGTTAGTAGCAACTAGGATACTCTGGATGTGATTCTGAACAATTTTGCTTTCTAGTAAAATTTGTAATCTGTGTTCTGAAATGTTATCATTCAACTAGAGTAAAAGTGTAACTTTGATGTCTCATGTTAATCATCATCACACAGTAGGAAAATGAACTATATCTACTTATAAAAGAAATGAGAGACACATGAAGGGAAACTGCTCAGTTCTTAAAATTCTCAAATATTCTACTCTGAAAAGTTCCTTCTTTGCTTAGTAACAGTTGCTTTTGCCCTTGCTGTTTGTGTCGTGTGGATTCCTATATTGCTCAGGAAAGAGGAGAATAACTAATACAGAGCTGTGAGATGGAACTGCAGAAATCCTCAGATTATTTTTGTTCTTCCTTTCACTCTGGAATAGCAAGAGATAAACAAAGAGAGCATTTAACTTAAGTGCTTTTCTAAATCTTCTTTAATATCATTAACCCAGGGACATGATAGTAACTTAGTGTAAGAATTCTATCATGTCACTTCCTCTTCCTATTTCAGAACAGATTTATTTTTTTGAGGGAAGACTGGGTTATCACAAAATTCTTTTCTCTCTTAAAGAAATTTTAAAAAACATAAGTAAAGTGAATCTTAAATGTTTTTGTCAGTGTTGCAGTCTTGTATTTCCCAAAATATTAAAAAAAAAGGTAAATAAATTCAAATAAAATAAAAAGAATTTACAGACTTTATGAAAGCTTTTTGTGTCTGTAGGGATGTTCAACTACCAGAGAACAGAAGATTATAATTTTAATGACTCTAACTTTAAAGCAAGACATGCTTGTTAGTGTAAGTTAATAAGTAAGCATTATGAATTTCAATTTTATTAAGGGAAGGCTGAAATTTCAAAAATTTGAAAAAAACTTTAGGTTCTGGGACATGTTTTAGAGACGTTATGGGTTAGATAAGTTGGTGTTCTTGGGAAATAAGCTTAACTTATCGTAGATTGCTATATTATGTAGGAGGTGGTACATTTTGTGCTTCAGTAGGTGGAAGATTCATTTTCAACACTTTTTTTTGTTAATTTATCATTTTTCCTGTTTCTAGTGCATTTTGAAGTTTGAATTCCATTAAAATCAAGAGAAAAACTGTATTTTTTTTTCTGAGGAACCAAAATTATGTTCAGACTTCTTGTGGCTCACCTAAAACTGTGGTAGCTACTTGCATTGTAGCTAGGTACTTGGATAGTAGCCAGTCTGCCACTTTATAATGAAAATATTTTATGTGGTAGTTTTACGAATTACAGAGTCAGAGCTAATATATATTTTATATGTATACACACGTGTGTATGTAATTACATAAATGAATTCAACTGAAAAAAAGGATAATTTTAAACTATTAATAATAATTTAATAAGACTGAATTTTGCATGCTTTCCATCTTGTCTGTAACAGCTGAAGTTAAAATCTCCCAGACTTTCACAGGGAGCCCATGGTTTCCATGTTTTCTTGTCTTTTCATTATTTTTTTTTTCACCTCTTGCTTTTAGAATGTACCTTAGCGGAAGTAGCTCACACTAGGTCTTCCCAAGACTGATAACGTTCCTGATTGCTTCGTAACTGAAAAATTGTCACTCCCTAATACCAGTTTTGTCTTCTTTTTAATGAATTTGTGGAATGGATAGAGTTTTCTGAAATGCAATGATCTTTTCATTTTTCCTTGAGTCAAGTGGTCTATTAAGACAATTCTTCCTATTGTCAGAGAGATTTAATTATTTGTGCTTTTTGCTGAAACTGCTCTGTGTTCTGTCTGGAGGAATTATCATCTCACACACAAATGTGTAAAAAGTATCTGATGTTTGTACTTTCAGTTGAACTCTGGGGAACGAGTGCTACGCTAGTTCCAAATGGAGCTGTAGTCCTGCTTATGACACAGAAGCCTGGTGCTGGGAGTTAGTAGGGCTGAGGTAAACAGAGCAATGCAAATCTCAAGGGATGCTGAGATACAAATTAAGCAAGAAAGATTTTGAAAACGTGCATTACATTGCATCTTACACCATTCACCACACCTCTCTTCTTCCTCTGTTCTACTTCTGAAAAGAAATTTGATGTGACTTCCTTTCAGGAAGAACAGAACTTCCTCTGTGATACAGGAAAAGCTTTCCATGGAAAAGACTCAAATAGGAAATCTAATAATAACACATTCCCTAAGGAAATCTGCCACCTTAGACTGTGTGCCTGATAGGGAGCAAGTGAACAACTGAAATATTTATTCCCTGTACAAAATGTATGTGCGCACGTGTGTGGTGACAAGACACAATGCATTGTGACAGTTAATTTTATTCTAGGTCATTCACATGACAGATAAAATGATTTCTATAATTATTCTTAGGTATAAGACTCAAAGTCAGTTCTGTTAATGCACATACTTGGTTTTTTAGGCATAAATTCATTTAGATATCTTATTTAAACATCCCTCTGGGAAAACAAACAAACAAAAAAAAACAATAAAAAAGCCACAATAAAACAGTGGAAGTCAGAAGTGATTGAGTGGATGAGCTGCAGCTGTATTGCTTCTAGGCCAAGGAAAAAGGCAAGTACAACTGGCTGGTTTTTATTTGAAATATCTTACTTGCAGTGAAATTTTATTGCAAGGCTACATAATCAGACGTGCTATTCTTGTAGCTAAATTAACTCTTGTTTTACTTCTAAGATAAACTAAGACCATTATCATTTCATACTCAGGAGTTGGTGAAAATTTATATATATGATAGTTTGAGAACCAAAATATACATTAACCATACCAGTGATAAAATATTACTTCTCATTATCACTGATTGTGACTAGAAATAGATGAATAGTTAGAAATACTGATAAAGAAAATATTGCCTATAGAACTATGCTTTATTTTATTTTTTGTATTTTAGAGTATGGAGTATTTCCAAAAATATCTAACGTCATTAGTAAGATAAGTAAGAAAAATATCTGTCGTTTGCTGAAAATAGAAGAGGCTTAATTTTATTCTATATTTACAATGTAGAAATAATACAGTTTTATTATCCATTCAGAGGAAATTCTACCCATCTTTCATGAATTTTTTTTCTCTTTCTCAGTGTTCAGTGTGTCTTTAATCATACAGTTTTCGTTTTCCAGCTGGAGCAGTTTATTTTTTATTCCAGCATCGAAGTCAGCTGGGGTGTTTGGTGAATGGTTGAACCTAACTCAGTGGCATATAGGTCTACAGAAAAAGGTTTTTGCAACTTATATACTTGAGAAAGAAGATATGACCAAAAAAATTAACCTAATCATCTATCAAAGGTGTTAACACATCCAGTGGCTTTATTTCTCAGTGAAGCAAAATGAGAGAGATGGAAGTGAGTGATGGGGATTTTGGTTGTTTCCCGGGAATATTGATTTGTGACTTATTTTTGCAAAGAATCTAATTTGTCTGAGGTGCAGAAGAGCTGATACAAAAAGCAGTGAGGAAAATGCATTCCTGGTTTAATTCTGTATCAGAACTTGGCTTGATGCATTTGATAACGTTACAACTCTTGAAAAGTTATTGCAAGGAAAAACTGGAAATGAAGAGAAAAAAATTTACTTATCTCAATGGACTTTTCACATAATAACAAGTTAGAAGTTAGTATTTTTCCTTTGATCTGTCTTTGCTCAGGCACAGAAAACACACCCTGTACTAGCATGCCAGAATGATGGATAGCATAAAGCATGATCTGTGTGCTTGAGACTAAATGAGTACCGATGCTCAGAGTTAGTCCAGATGCTGCAGAAATCTGAACCCTTCAGAAAAACTAAGTATATGTCATCATCGTTGTCATTAAAAGCCTTACAATCTTTTGAGGTGTGAGTTTGTTTGGCATACTCTCATACTCCTCACTTCTGTGTTGTTTGTCTATGTGAACACTTGTAAACACAATTAAAAAAAAAATCAAACAGAGGTAAAATACAGGCAAAGTCTAATACAGATGAGACAACGCTATGGGAGAAATATAAAGAAATCTATTAGTAGTATACCTAGAAACTTCTGTTATCTGTAGCTTATTATAGGAAGGATAAGGTAGATCTAATTTGTTTGAAGTATGTTATTATTAAGGTAAGTGCTGTAAGATGAGTTACATAATTCTAATGCAAATTAGTAGCTGAAAAATGGCAAAAAATACTGCCTTCGATCTCTTACTGCTTGGTGTAAAAGTAGCCAAATTGGACTAAGTCATACCAGTGCACTTGGCTTTGCAAAGTTCAGGTAGAGTGCTTTGGTTCAGAAATCAGCAACTGGATAGAAAAAATAATGTAAAAGCATATCTTTGCAAAAATTCCCTCCTCTCCAATACTTGGTTATTAAAGTGTTTTGCTATTAAAATCTCCAAATAGGTCCTCAAATAAAGTGAATGCTTTTAAGATATGCCAGCTTCCAACCTGAACATGGGCAGCTCTGGGGCCGGGAAGGCTCTGAGTCCAAAATATTTCCGTTTTCTGTGGCTGTTGGACAGGTATGGATTCTGTATTAATAAATGCAACAGATATGACATCTGTTCAATTATGGTAACATATTTGAGATGTGAAAACACTCTTCAAAACTGGACTAAGAATGGTGATTAATTACGCACATGGAACCAGACAGACATGGATTAAATAGTATGGTTGATTTGTTTCTTAGTGTGGGCCGAGTGAGGAATTGAGGGAAACTGCAGTTATTCATTATGGGGTTCGTATTACTTGCATAGAATTACAGGCAACATTTATTTATTTAGTCCTTAATTTAGGACTTTTTAAAAAATTAAATTAATTAAATTAATTTTTTTAACATTAATTTAGAAACATTATTTACTTAGTCCTTTGAAAGCCAAAGTTATGAAAGACTGACCATTATCAATCTTACAGTCTTTTATCCTGAAATTATTTGACAAAGCTCAAAAAAACTACAACTGTTTTTAATGCATAAAAAACGGACAACTGAGATGTCAGATTTTGAATCTATTATTTTTTAAATCTTTGATTTTAATTGGTATCTCTTCAAATATGCATTGCACAAAGTGTTTGTACTAATTTGTTAATTTTGAGAATATTCATGATCATAGACATGGACATTCTAAAATGCATCTCTAACTGAAGAATTTATTGACCTTGTTTCATCTTCTTCTTAATACTTGTATACAATGACTCGATCTTAGAGACATTTTGGATTAATCTAATTTCTTTAGATTCCATGGTCTTTATCTGTTACAGAATCTTTGCTAGTTTTTTAGAAATGAATGAGAGTACACAAGGTCCTGTTTACCTCTGAGGTAGTAGCAATATCAAAAGATGAAGAGCCCTCCTTTTCTTATGTTTTGTCTAGAGAATGTGTAAATTGATAGGATAACTTTGTATCTACAACGTGTAGGTATAATGTATGTATATTTGAATATATTATTTGTTATGTGATCGTAAAGGAATATAAGCATACAAGAATACTAGGTTTCCCCTAGAGTTTCTTAGCTTAAAATTCTTGAGACCAGTATGTCATGCATCCTGGTTAAAATCCTGAAAAGAGTAAACACATCATTTTGGGGATTTTTTTTTTTTGTATATTTCTATCAAGAATGGAAGGTTATTCTTTTACATTTTGTTGCCATGTGACAGATGGCAGCAGAGGGGCAGTCTGATAAAATGGCCTCTGATATGGAAGTGTGTATGAAGCAAAGGTGAATTTTCTCTATGCAGAAAAAATGGCACCCACTGACATTCATCAGTGTTTGGTGAACGTTTATGGAGACCGGAGGGTGGATGTGAATGCGGTGAGGCAGCACTGGTGACAGCAGGCCACCTCTGCTAGTGCATGCTGTTATGAGTGTGGCATGCAAGCTCTTGTTCACAGCTGGCAAAAATAAATAGCTAATGATGTTGACTGTTGAACAACTGTGTTTTGTGGCTGAGGATTTTGCTTTATCATCTAGTGTTATTGTGCTCTTTGTATCTGTTGTGGTTTCCATGGAAATAAATAGGAGGCATTAGTTTCAGATCAAACGATGTAGTTACAAAAAATTGAGAAACTTGGTACCGGAGGTCTTTTGTGGCTGTCATGGCTTGAGGATCACTGAAAGTACTCCAAAAGACTAAGTCACCTAGGCTCAGATTTTTTAGCAGGCTGTCTTGTCTGTTACATCAAGTTCACCACTATCAGATATGAAATATCTCAAATTGTGAACTTTAGATCAGATCTGGAATTTTATTAAAATACTGTTACTCTGCCTGTAGAAAATTCCTATAGATTTAACATTTTAGGTCTATCGTTAGGAAAGGTATTAACTGGAAGCACTCTGAATTTTTGTTAGAATCATTGTAAGTTGAAAAGAGTTAGGTTAAATAAAGCTGATAGGAAAGAGTGTTAGGTGCATCCCTATATAGAGAGGAAAATCTGTCTGATAGAGACAAGAAGTTCATTATGTCTTTCTTTTGTACAAAACTGTAAACGTGTAAATACAAAAACTGGGGAATGGATGGAGGGGAAAACATTATCACTTAAGGAAATTATAAATAAGTGGGCTTGCACTTCTAATGCATGCCGGATATGACTAACTGTTGTATTTCCCAGACATTTTTATCTTTGATTATGTAACTGCACATTATAGCAAAATTGCTGTTCACTTCAGTGTACAAGTCTGCTTTGGTATAGCCTGTAAAACTGTTAATTCTGGAGAAACTACCTGGTCGCATATTTTCAGTTTCAGGTTATTTCATTATAGCTGCTTTTGAGAATGGCGAAATTCTGCCGTATTAGACCATTTGTAAGTAATAGAAAAATGTTTTAAAGATTTGTGCTAGTGAAATAATTTTCTGTTTTTGCATAACAACTCAAAGAAAATGCTGTGAATAGAATATTTTGCAATCTATGTGTCTGCTCATAGATGGCTGACGGTTCCCTTAAATAAGTCTGATAAGTCACAGTTCATTTTTTATATGTGTGCTCCAATTCTTGCAGGAATAAATAAAACATTTCTGCCAAACTACTTTGTAATGGCAGGTCTAAAACTTAGGACTTTCCAGAAGTGCAGCGCAGTATGTATCCTTATGGCTTTGGATTCTCTGCTGAGAACACTGCCAGGAGGAAGCAGAGGGCAGAAGTCTAGGTGAAAGAAGGAGCAGCAGTGAGCAGATTCTAGTCAGACAGGGTAGGGATCTGCAATAAAGAGCTGCACAGTTGCCATTCAGCCTTTTGCCTTTGCTTCTTTCATGTAGCTGTTCTTTAGACCTTGACAGCTGTTTGCTTCCAGAGCTGGGATTTGCCTCCTATTTATGTACTGTTGTCATTTACTGGACCTCTGCCTTCCAGCTTTCACTGCTTCTAACTTCAACTCTAGGCCTAGTCTTACCACTCTTCCTTCCTTCCCAGCAGCTTCAGGATATGCCTCTCTGCAGAGATGCACTTCCCCTCTGTCCTTTCCTGCCAGAACCTCACCACTCAGAACTTGTCATGCACTTCTGTAGACCGTCTCTGTAGGATGTTGAAACAGGTTTATTAAAACAGTAATATCTGGGGGGAGGACTGCTGTTTCCCTTAAACAATTCCATACAGTTAAACATATTGCTGTAGAAGGATGAAAAATCAGTGGGTCAGACTTCTGTATAGGCTGAACTTCAGGAGGTAACTAGATTGAATTTGTTTAGTTGAATAAAGGGAAGTGCATTCATCTGAAAATTATTTGGCATGCCTCATAATGGATTTTATAGCTGATAAAATGTTTTAAGAGTCTCTTGATACTTGCACAGGAAGAACACAAAATCCAGTGAGATTTCCCTGCTTAAATAATTCTGAAATAATATGCTTATGGGTAGCAAGAAAAATAAACTGATATTGTAATAAAGCCAACGTAAGGCTCCCAGAATAGTCCAGGGTATGCGAGTTAACTCCTGAGAGATACTATTGAAATGTGGTTTGAGGAGAAGGAATGATTAGATTAATTTCCTTATAGTATTTATAAGGAATATACTTTTCATATCAAGTACAAGGAAAAAACACTGCAGAACAAATATCCTGACTAGAATGATTTTTGTTGTTGTTTAATGCAAATATGTGGTAACTGACTGTTTTGCCTCTTTTTCCTGGTATTTAAACCTCATAAAGTAGCCTACTCTCTCTGAGTGCCTCAATTTTAGGTCTTCAGTGAAATCCTTGGGCACCCTATTAAAATATAAGCTTTGTCCACATTGTTATGGCAGTATTAGGCCCATGTTATTCTTTATTAATATACCTGAAGCACAAATAATGTTGCTCTGTCAATACAGAGTACTAAGCATGAGAGATATCCATGACAAACTACATATCACACACGATAATCCCCATAAGAAGGCCCACTTCCATTTTTTTATAAAATCATTTTGAAACTGGGAGAAATGATGGCTGAAGAAAGTTGTTGCCCAAGTGGAGACATTTCATAAAACATGGATATAGAATAGTTGAGACAGCATTTTTAATCTAAAAATGTATTTCAGCTACTCTGAAAGTGGTGTATCCTATTTTATTATACTGGCCTAAGACGTCAGATGTGAATACTGGCGGTATGGCAGTAGAGGAAGGCAGAACCTTCCCACAAGCATTCTGATACGTGTTATTGCCATGTGACTGATGGCAGCAGTGGGGCAGTCTGACAAAATGGCGTCTGACATGAAAGTGCATATGAAGCAAAGGTGTGTCATTGAATTCCTTCATGTGGAAAAAATGCCATCCATTGGTATTCACTGATGCTTGCTGAATGTTTATGGAGATCAAATAGTGAATGTGAGTACAGTGAGGTGCAGTGGGTAGTGTGTTTCAGCAGTGGCAATGGCAGCGGGTCACCTCCGCTGATGCAGACTTTTACGAGTGTGGCAGGCAGGCTCTTGTTCATCGCTAGCAAAAGTGCATAGCTAATTGTAGTGACTATGTTGAAAAATAGTATTGTGGCTGAGAATTTGCTCTATTAAATAATGTTATTGTGCTCTTTGTTATAATTTCCATAGAAATATATAGGAGACATTACTGTTGGAAAGATCTACATATCTTAGATGCTCTGGTTTTATGCAGATGATGGAGAGGAGCTCTCTGGAGAAGGATCTGGGTGTCCTGGTGGACAGCAGGTTGGCCATGAGCCAGCAGTGTGCCCTTGTGGCCAAGAAAGCCAATGGTATCTTGTGGTGCATTGAAGAGAGCATGGCCAGCAGGTTGAGGGAGGTGATTCTCCACCTCTACTCTGCCCTGGTGAGGCCACATACAGAATACTGTGTCCAGTCCCAGGCTCCCCAAGTTCAAAAAATGACAGGGATCTCCTAGAAGGAGTCCAGCAGAGGGCCACAAAGATGATGAAGGGCCTGGAGCATCTCCCATATGAGGAAAAGCTGAGCAACCTGGGTCTTTCCAGACTGGGGAAGACTGAGAGGGGATCTGATAAATATTTATAAATATCTAAAGAGAGGTGGGAGGCAAATGGATGAGATCAGGCTCTTCTGAGTGGTGTGTAGCAACAGGACAAGGAGTAATGGTCTAAAACTTGAACATAGCAAGTTTCTTACTAACACGTGGAATAACTTCTTTACAGTAAGGGTGACGGTGCACTGGAACAGGTTGCCCAGAGAGGTTGTGGAGTCTCTTTCTATGGAGATCTTCAAGACCGAACTGGACACCTACCTGTGCAACCTGTTGTAGGGTACTTGCTTTAGCAGGGGGGTTGGACTTCATGATCTCTAGAGGTCCCTTCCAACCCCTGCAATTCTATGATTCTGTAAACTGGTTCACTGAGTTATTTTAAATGTTAAACTAGATTTCTGAGTGCATATTTTGAGTGTTACTTGAATAACCCTGAGCTGTTGTATTCTTCTGTCTTGAAGATTTTTGTTTAGTTTACGCTTTAAAAAAAAAAAATACACCTTAGTGTGTAGGGTCAAAGAACTAATACCTGTTCTGGCTTCTTGGACCAGGGCACGTTGCTGGCTCATCCAGCCAGCAACCATCAATAACCATCCACCATAACCCCCAATCTTTTTTGACAAGGCTGTGCTCTATCCTTCGTCCCCCAGTTTTTATTGACAGTGAAGGGATTCAGACTGTTATCCTCTAAAATCTGATGTACTGTTAATACAGACAGACAAGCCAGTAAGCAGCAAGTAGGAGGAGTGTTTGAAGAGGTAGTTCTGCGTCCTTATCATAAACGTGCTTAAGTAACAACAGAGAATGTGTATGAGGAATTTAATGGAATTTCCTAGTGAATTCTTAGTGACCTTGGTCTTAAGGTTCAAGAAGACCTCTGAGTTAGTATTTATTCTAGATCTTAAGTGTACTTAAGGATGTCTGGAGATAAAAAATCAGAAATTCTTAAAACTATGGTGAATATAAAATTAAGATAGGGACATTTATAATTCAGTGAATGGTTCTAATTTTAAAACATGATCATGTCAAAATCTTTGTTTTCTCATCATATTAATAAGAAAAGAGATTTATTACTCCATATGATAGTTTACTTCAAGTTTCATATGATTTTTATGAAGTTGCCTACATCTTTTCACACCAGATATGGTAATTAAATTGTATATACTGGATGACAGTGTATACTCAGTGTTTTTAAAAATTGTAACGTATTCATTAAGAGCCATCCAAAGTGGATCTAAAATGGCCTATCAGTAGAACTTCACTGATGATCATGTGAAGATCATTGTGAGATTCTTGCATATTCCATAAAATTAAGTCCAAATAAGGATTTCTTTTTTTAGCATTAGATTTGAAGCATAATTAAACCATGTAATTGTTAATCATGTTTTGGTTACTAGAGGCCTAGCTTATCACCTCCATATAGAAAGAATCAGGATCTGGTCTGAAGACAGAGGGGTCAACCTGAAACTGAGGGTACATATCAGTGTACCCACATCCACACCCTAAGGACATTAGAAGAAAGGAAAGGGAATTATTAAGAACACTCATTCAGCCTGTATGCTTCCAAGGCTTACTACAATTAATATGCATAGACACTTGCATGTAGATCTGGCACTAGACCTTCTGTAGTTGTAAAAATCGGGAAAAGCTGTCTCTGCAGACCTTAGGAGCAATGCGCCAGGTGATGATGTAGGAAATCAGGTGTTTCCAAAGAATGCAGAGAAAGGCTTTCGGACTTGCTCCTTAGCAAATGCCATCTGAATGGGTTTTTGCGGTCAAAACATCTCTGCTGCATTTTGGCTGTGAGTTTTTAGAGCTGGCCAATGTACACTGTTTTCAGACTACATATATTTTTTCATCTACTGAAGTAATTATAGTTTCTTTCAAGAAAAGCAGCAGAACAGGGCAGGTTGAAATGATATTTTTGTTTTGAAGTGACAAACCAGTATGTTGGTATTTCTTAGGATTCTGCATTTCAAATGAAAGAGTATTTGATTTTTCCAGTAATAAGACACAGCTCTTTAAGGCAGAAAATAAAATGTCTCATATATCTTTATATATGTATATGAATATATGTATACATATATGAAGCATGTTACAGGTGTAAGACATGGAGGCAGCTGGAAGCAATTTCACTTTTTTTTGTAGTCATTCATAAAAGTAACGAATGTGTTTCACAGTGTTTTGTATTCTTTGTTAAATGAAGATATCACTGTTAACAGTTAGACACCATTATCCATGCTGTTTTCGCAGTTAAAGAAGATAAACATGTTTATCTTCAGGAATTCCATACATGTTAAATTCAGCCCTTATTTGATGACTAAACTTGGAAAAAAAAAAAAAAAAAAAAAAAAGATGGGCTTCTCTCCTTGGTTTGCACTATATGTGCAAACTATATGCACTGTATGTGCTATGGATGCTGTTACAAAAGGATATTGTAAAAGTAAAGAACATTCAAATAAATGAGGAGAAGGAGAGAATGGAGATAATTGAGTTTGCTCATTTGTATTTTAAACTCTTTTCTTTTAGGGCTCTAATTTTGTAGATCACATTAGCACATATTCTAAGTCACGATAGTAGTCCCTTTTATTTCTCTATTTTTACATCAGTAAAGTTAAGGATATGGAAGAATGTACAAAAGTAAAACAAAGGAAGGTATGATGCTAACATATTTTTATCACCCACTTATATCCTAACACTGGATGTCCAAATGAGATAACACACAGGAACACCGTGTCATTGATTATTCTTAGTTTCCCACTAGGATTTAAATTAGAATCTGTTTTGCAGATATCAAAGCTACATTCCTAAGACAAGTCTAGTCAATAACCTAAGTTTTTAAAGGGGTATTATCCCTATAGCCACTTTGGTCTCTGTACCCTTATTTGTTACTTAGTACCTCTGACTCTAGTCAGTGACCTGTCAGTACATGTCTTGGGGATACAGTTCGTATTTCTCTCTACCAGCCCTTTGGTATGTCAGAAGCCTGTAGGGAATGCGGTTGAGAAAGTTGCAGCTTAATTTCACAGCAGTTTAATGAAGTTACTTTTAAAGAGATCGCTTGATTGATTTCTTGGCAAGTAGCTGTTGCAGAATTCCTCGTTAGGATATCTCTTTCAATCTCTCCTAAATAAAGTTGATCAAATAGGCAAAGCCTGTTCAGGACTTAAAAGAGATCAACTTTAAATCCTAATAATAGGACAGAATAAAATAAAAGGGCTTGAGTATGTTCTTGATGCATAACTAGATAGTATTATTTCTTAATTAGAAATTGCTTAGTCCATGATACTTCGTTGCATAGTACAGCAAACTTGAAGAAATTTAAAAAAAAAATAAAATTACACACAGTGAAATAAAATAAGACCCAGACAAAATCTTTGCCTGTATTGTCTTTCTCTCTTTCTTCCCATTTTAAATGAAAGTATATATAATAAAGTGTATATGGGCAATTTCAGTTATTTACATTCCCCTAAATACTTCATATCTCATCATAGCACTGAAACCCGAGGGATGACTTTTTAGGAGATACAAAGTAGTTGTCTGGAAGAGCATTTTGGGCTCTAGAGAGGGAAGAATTGAAAAATATTGTGACCTTTTAGAATACTTTGCCAGTACAAACAATTCCTAGTGAAGTAAAAGCATTTAAGTAGGATGAGTTTTTGTTATTCTCTTGATGGTTCTTTCTCAAAAGGTATCATTTAACTGATCTGTCTGATTTTTGCTGCTCTACAGAGAGTAGCAAAAAAATCAAAACAAGAATGTTGTGTGTATCTCTACAGAGGTTATAGTAGAAAAAAGGCAATATTGAATTAAAAGAAGTATATTGCATGTTATTTTCTGGTGTACCTTTCTCTGCCTGTCACATCTAGTTATTGATTCAGACTGTAGAATTTCTCAGTTGCTCTGCAACCCTTCACAAGGAAGCGATGTCTTTGTCAGCAAGAGTTGTTTTCTGACTTATCACTCATGGGTTACATTACCTGGCTCTTCAAATACCATTATTTAAATACCCAGTAGGGAAAGAAGAGTCACTGTGTTAGGTAAACGTACCGTGATGGAAAGATGGAATTTCTTACATTTCTGAGTTTTTGTTTTTATCTTCCTTTTGTTCCTTTCTGTTCCTTTATGCTTGTTTAAAGTGAAGGTGTAATAGGGCAGTTACGATTAGTTTAAAATGTTGATGCTAATGGTGCCTCTCTTTTTTTTTCTCTTCACACTGGTTTTCCAAATGCATAATATACTGTGTTTGAAATTCATCTTCTAAAAATGTATGCATCACTTACATGATTTCAGTTTTGTTTAACTATATTTAACAATAAGGCCATCTGTCAGTTTTAGTTTTTGTAAGGCTTTTCTGGAGTCCTTGGTACGATGTTTTGTTTTATTTTGTTTTGTTTTCAGTTTTTAAGTAAACTAAAAAAGCATTCAAATACAGAATCAAACATATTTAGTTATGTATCCAGTAGGTCCTACAGTCTAACTTAGTTTTTATCATGCTAAGAGAATCACTTCTAAACCCAGGAAGGATTAACATTCTTAAGCAGGGACGATTTTTGTCTGCTGAATGATACTTTCGTTGGAGTTGTGTGATGTGCTGCTGTTCCTGAGCATGGCTTTAAATTTTTTTAGCAATTTATATATGTGTGTTTGTGTGGATGGTCTTTTAATTTTTAAGCTACTTTTTTTTATCTGAAGCATAGTATATTGGATGCGCTCGTGTCAGTTACAATGAAGCAAGCAGTGTTTAAAAGCAACAGAAGGCATAGTTATCCTTAATAAGCTTTCAGGATCATCCAGCTGTACTCCTTATAATTGTGTTGTTCTTTAATACAATTTTTAAAGCATTATTTTCTCTGCAAATATTTTTGTACTGAAGTACTGCCTGGATACAGTTTTAAACACTGTACTGATACACATTATGTAACATTTCTAAAACACATGATTCTCTGAACTTTGTTATTATAATAGTAATCAAATACCTGTCAAAATTAATGACAAAGCTACCCTTCTACTGAATTAGAAGCTCAGTTTGTTCCAAATCATGCCTATAAAATTTTCCTTGCGTAGTCTGTACTGTCGTTCTATCTAGTTTGAAATTGCAATTATGTGTCCTGTCTGTATGAGACTACTTTAACCAGAATAGATATTAATAAGAAAATGTGTTTTTTTTATGCACTTCGTATTTATATTATTTTCTCATTATTTTGTGAGAGACTGAAATTGCAAGTACTGTTATTAACCTCACGTGAAAAAAAAAAATTAATATTGTTTTCTAGATATATTTTCTTGGAAGAAGGTCTTAGAATTCTATTTCTGCGAAGGTACATATTCTCTCACCGGGTTGTGTATATTGTGTTTATTTAAGATAGGAAGACCTATAGAAAGGTCAGTCCTCCACATTCTTCTATGCTTCTAGTACTCCTTTAGTGCAGCTGTTTAAAGCCAGTATCATAGTATTACACTTTTAGTTAAAAATTCCTTATTTTATGCCATGATAAGATGAGAGAACATCAAGTGTTCAAGTGATGTATTTCATAACTTCTGCATGGCAGTGGCACAGGCTGCCCAGAGAAGCTGTGGATGCCTCATTTCTGGAAGCAGTCAGGGCCAAGTTGGATGGGGCACTGTGCAGCCCAATCTAGGGTTTGCAACCCTGGCCTCCTCAGAAGGGTTGGAACTGGAGGGTCTTTAGTGTCTCTTCCAGCCCAAGACATTCTGTGATTCTATGATGTGATCGTTAGTTATTTCTGAAATGGCATTGCACATTGGCCAAACTCTGTTTTTAACAGAACTGATTTTCATTTAGAAAAAAGGCTCCAATGATTTTGATTGATGTTTCCAGTCTGTTGATAAGTTGAAGTGGAACATAAACTGTAAGTAACCTCACTTTTAAAACGATCGGCGTCATCAGAAAACAACAACTCTCCTGCAGTGCTTTACTTGGAGCTCAGTGGAAAAGTGTCTGGATAGCTGGTTGAGGGCTCAAGGGAGCTTGAACTGTGTGAAACATATGCTGTGCCGTAGCAATTAAAACAGCCTATTGAGTTAAGGCAGTAATCCCTCAGTAATGTGAACTACCTGGACTGTCTGCCATTTGCTTAATAATAATTCTAGAGCAAGAAGGTTAGCTATCCTGGCTGTGCATTTGTTCTCCGTTACTTTTATGGTCCGTTTGGCATTCTTCATCAGGAGGTGTTCCTTGAAGATTTTACAGCTCTTCCAATCATAGAAATAGTTTTCTGCAGGATGCCTTTCACTGTCCAATTTTTTTTAAAGCTTACATTGCAATAGCTTAATGTTATTGTCAGCTGTAAAATTTAATCTAATAACACCTTTATTCAGTATTATACTTTTTTATTCCCCTAAGGAATTTGATTGTGCCTTGTGCAAATCAACTCAAACCAGTCTATGACAGGCATGAATTCGAATCTTGTATAGTAAAGAAAGCCTTGCAAAATATTTCCCTCTAGGGAAGCCTCTTTTAGCTACAGCCTCTTTCTAATGAACAGTAAATTCCTAGAAATGTCATAATTACTTGCAGTTATGTTATTCTTCAGATTCATAACCCACTTAACTGCACCTCAATTTATAGCAAATTGAAATGTTTGCTTAAGGGTTGGTATGAAAGCTGCGGATATCTCCTGTAACATTTGTTTACTGTTGTTAGACTTCTGATTATATATTTTTATCCTTATACATCCTCCTTCTGAAGTTTCAATACTTAATGAAGTAACACAGAAATTAAAGAGGCAGCACATTTTTCAGTGTGATGTTCCTCTCATATCTGTTTCTGAATTAATTAATAAATTTCAGGTGATTAATTCCACAACCAAGTTGATTCTCCCCACATCATTCAGAGTTGGTATGTGAGTACAAACAAAGTTGTCGGCATACCTACTTAATTAGGTATTTAGTGTCATATGGGTGGTATTGAAACAGCTCATCAATATACTCTACAGAAGCAAAGCTACTATATTTTCATTCCTTTTACTTGTATAACATTGTGGACAATCTTTCATATCAAGGAGATTTTTAATTGCACAATTCTAGCGAGCTGGTTTTGATTTTCACAGTATCTCATGCAAAAAAACCTTAAACCACAAATGCTTAAAATGAAATCATTCAGCAAAGCTTTATTTGTTATTGCTTGGGAATTGTTTTCAAACTGAGAAATAACATTTACCAGAAGATAGAAGGTTATAAACCATATGCTCTTGTCTGCTAATATAGTGCAAAGGAAAACAGAATAGCTATTACTCTATGTATTAAGAGTAAAGAATTGCTACTTGAGGGGAAAAAACAGCTGCTTTCCTCACTGTTTGATTGCCTCTTCAGCATGCAGGTTCTCCTCTAAGCAACCCATTAATTTCTCAGAAATATGGCAAAATTCACAATGTAGACATACAAAAAGTGTACTTCAGAAAGGAAAGAGCATGATATTGGATTGTTATTTACCGATAGTGCCAATAACAACAAGGATCTACGGTTTGGTCACTTGAAGGAACGGCATACGCAGACTGCCCTTTGCAAGAATTTTCACTTATTGGTACCAATTTTAAACTAAAAATCCAGTCCTCTCCAGGAGTATTATTTCAGATTCCTCTTTCTTAGAGGGAAAGAAAAACAGCCTGACTCCTCAGCATAGAATGTAAAGAGGAGTTCCAGGCCACTTTTTCTTAGAAAATTTTAGTCAGTGCAGAATAGAGGTTTACTATTTCACAGAATCACAGAATGCATTATGTTCACATCCAACCTTAACAAAATTAAATCCAGTGTTCCAGTAAGAATATCTTCCATCAGTTTTCGATGGGTATTAGCGTTTCCTTAGGGTTTGTTCAAATGATCAGGTTTTGTGATTATGATTATGATTATTTTTAGGCAAGGTAATATGTTTTTTCACATTGTTACCATTGCTATGGATTCTTTTTTTTCTCTCTCTCTTCTGTGCAGCTTATATCATTTCTCTTCTTTGAATGTGGTAAGGTTGGTCATTGTATATTTTATTTCATGGAAAAAAATAAGATGTAAAGAAAAAAAAAGAAAAATAATTCAAAGAAAGAAACTTACAGGATTTGAAAAACAAATTGTTTTAATCAAAAATTTTCAAGTTTTTGCAATAAGAAAGTACAATAATAGTTGGAATGAAAAGCTCTGCTTATGTTTATGTTTGACAAGCAGAATAATATTAACATTGAACTATATAAGTGATGATCAGAAAAATTCAATAAGGTGAGTGCTTTGTAATTGTCTACTTTTAAAATAAGGTATTATAGACAACTGATCCCACATCCAGACAGACAGATTAGTATTAATTTATTTTTTCCTTTCTGCTACGGTAGATATTTTTGTGCTGGTTTTATATGGATGTTCTGGAATCCTGGGTAAAGAAATTCAGACAAAGAGCTATTTGAGGGGTGTATGTTCTGTAATACAAAAATTGCCTTAAGAATTAGAGCATTTTTCATCTACTGATCTTGAAGTTTTCTTAAAGGGACAAAGCCTCTGAAGTACACCCTGAATAAGTTCTCTCTTATCCTCCATGCCAATATGGTGAACATACAGAGAAGATGTTGAAGATGATAGTTACAGATTGGTTTGCTGATTTTGCTATTTTTTCAGGAGAAGAAAAATGATATGTAAAATTCTAATTCCTAAATTAAGGAATGTATATTTAGTGAGCATTGTACTAGCTTCTTCACAATCCTTTTCACACTTACTGTACCTGGAATAGTAGAACAACAGAGCTAGGGAGCAGGAATTAGCTTTGGCTCCTATCTGCCTGTCCCACTGATGTGTTAGGAGGGTGAATGACATCTTTCAATACAGGCTCACTAGCTCTCTCCCAGGCAATTCATAGCTATAGTTAGCACTTACAGGGAAACATTCTCAGCAGGCTGTTTGGATGTGGTCACTATGCTTTGAACTAAATGTAACGCTAAGGATAGGTCAAAGAGAAGTCTGTAACCAATATCTTATGTTTTCCTTGTGTTTCGAGGCCCAAACATATATTTTTTTCAGAACTGGCTGAAATTTTCCAAATGGATTACAATTCTTTGCAGGGAATATTATGCAGAGTCATTACAGAAGTGCCACAGTTTGCTTGATTATGCAATATATGTAAATTCCTGGTGGGATTTGTAATATATTGCTTTAGAGAAATTGAGAGACACGGGAAAAAGTGAAGAAAAAAACAACTTTGGAAAGGTAAGATCAGAGCAGTTAAAAGAAAAGGGTGCTACTGTATACTACATTATCACTACAGAAGCTCTCCAAATGCCTTGTAAATCCCATGGGGCATTGTGTATACATTGTGTATGCAAATAATCTACATTACCACTACAGTCCTTCACTGTTGACGTTCCTGTGAGGTAGATAAAATATGCTTAATTAAGGTTAATGATTATGTGCCATTGCAGATCAGGTATCCTAGATGGAATATACCAGACGGCATACCTGTGATGATAGATGTCTTAAAATTATCCAGTTCAGAAAGACAGGTGAAAAATCAGGGACAGTTAGAATGACAGAATTCCTCTGGAGAAAATACTGACAGTTCTCTTACTGTTTGTGTAAATGTATCATGATTTAGGTCTTACCAGAGAACTCGTAAAAGCAAACTAATTTTCCTCCTATTTCTTACAGAAGTGAAATCTTGTAAATTAAGAGTATAAAACTTAAAGCATAAAAATAGCTTTACTGGCTTCAATAAATTAAAATTACAGGCAAGTTCAATAATCTCAGATAATTTAAGACCTTTGATTGTTTGAACAGCAGGGAAACCTGCTCAACATTTATGTATCATGTGCTAGACTAGGTGAAGAGATGGCGCTATGCAAAGATGAAGTCAGCATTGTTAGAATCCCAGAAATACCAGTAGATCGTTAGATTCTTTAAATGTTACCACTTACATTAATCATCCGTTTGTAAAGTTTAATTGCCCTTGAATGTTCTGATCAGTGTTGCCCAAGGTATATTGCCACAGCTGTGGTTCTCTGTATAAAATGTAAACAAATGTTATATTCTATACAAACACACACACACACAAAGATGAAAAGAAAACAGAATTCTTGAAAGTACATATTTTTTAAAGTTTAGGAAAAATACACTTAATTCTCATTGTGACAAAATAATTATCAGCTTTCAAAAATGGGTATTGATGCCTTAACTTTTTATCTCCACATAGATAGATGCAAACAACAAGAGAGAGAACTTCAGACATGCCTCCAAAGTTCATGTTCGGGTGTAAATAAAAAAGCCATAAGAATGTAAGTAAATCTCCACTCCTTCTCCTCTTCCCCCATTCCCAATAAGCAAACCGTCAGTATGTTTTAGGTTATTTCATATCTTTAGAATGAGTTCATAAGTCCATTCTAATTACATAAAACAAAAGACAATTCTGGTAGAAATGGGATAAAGGGGATGGTATTTCTTAGGTTATCCATCTTTGCAACGGTACTCCCAAGTGAATATCCTGGATATTAACAAGTCCTGATCCTTCTGTATGTTTTTCCCCCAGACATCTGCTGCCAGAGTGAATGTTTATTATAGCCTTTTTTTCATCCAAGTTTCTGTGACTGAAGATTGTAGTTTAGAAGAGACCGTCGCTTACTATGTGATTATATTTTCTTTTTTAAACTCAGGACTCCTGTTTCCACTTCTGTTTTCTGAAGGGAACTTGAATGTTTTTTTCAGTGCTATATTTTATGGAGAAAAGGTGTTTATTTTGGAATGACTGCTTTGGCTTCAGTAAGGTTTTTGACACTGTTTCCCATAAGGTCCACATAGAGGACCATACTGAAGAAGTGTGGGCAATATGAGCAGACAATCCAAGTGACGTTTACTGAAAACTGTCTGAATAGCCAAGCTTAGAGGATTTGACTTTTCTAATTATTGCAGGCACTGTAACTTTCAGACTATATTAATTACACTTATGCATGTTTTTCTGATGTTGCTTGAATTCTCTCAATACAGAGGCTCTCTCAGCTAATTTAAGAAATGTTGTTTTAGAATATCAGTGCCTTTTTATTCTCCTTTAGGATATTTAGGAATTATTTAGTTTTGCTGGAGAGTGATTTTGGTCAATATTAATTGAACCCCAATGATGTTTTCCCACCAAAAAATGTGTCATCTCAATGAAATATTTTGCAATGTGCATCAGGCAATATTATCATCATGAATTCACCTTTCATTTTCATTATTTGGGAGTCCACAGTACAACTTCAGAGACATCCTTAATGCAAATGTTATTATATTGGACTAGATACCAGTAAGAAGAGGTCAATATAACATCTGTCTTATTTTGCCTACACAGAAATGCACACACCATTCTGCAATTTCAGGAATCTCTGGAGATGACATAAACTCAAATTTAATGACGTGGAACCTGTTTCAACTGCTATTTTGACAAGCTGCTGGCCTGCTATAGCTTATGCAAGAGTTCTTCATCTTTCATGGAGAGTGGATTAATTGGCAGCAGATTTACGTGCCAATTTTGCATACTTTCCCAAGTGGAAGTTTCAGGAGAAAAATTGGTGAGATATGCAGAACTCAGAGTTTTGACTACCTGATAAGAAAGCAGTCATCTAATTTAATTATTTTATTATAATAGATACACAGTATTACTTAATATGAACCAGGATATTAAAAAGCAGAAGGCTTAGCTGAGATAGGATAATTTATAGCATGTTTCTATTAACTGTGCTGGAGGTATAAACACAGCCTCCCAATACTACTGAACTGAATAGAAATCAGGCATCTTTTTAATTCTGATGACATGAACATTAATTATACTTCTCTAACTACAGATAGTCTTGAGAACACTGTTTTTGGTACTGTAGGATGATGCTGTGATGGTTTTCGTCACTGGTGGCGAATTTCAGGGTAAAACTGGTATCTACAGTAATTCCTAGAAATGAGAGATACATCAGTGTTTTAGCTTCATCTCTATGTTGTCATTAAATTCTCAGTGTTTTGGTTAATGTTGGTTTCAACACTTAGTAAGTTCCACTGGTTTTCTGGGAGGCATTTCCTTTCCCATAACCCTTATCAATGCTTTATGAGAATGAATGTGTGAGGTGCATTGGAACTGATTTAGTAACTGAAGTCATAAAGCACATTCTGTGCATCAGTGAGTTACAAGGAACAGAAAATGAGAAGTTGCCATGAATGTCAGACAGTACATCACAGTGTGCTCTTATTTATGTAAGTCTAATCACAGATATGCCTGTGTGAACTATACGTTACTGTGTTTTGGAAGTTAGCTTTATTCTTGGAGTACCATTTTGGATTTGTTTTCAGAGAAAAGTAATAGAGAAAGAAACTAGAACTTAAAGACTAAATGAGAAACTGGACTCTGCTTTTCTCAATAACAGTAAAATTAATGTCTCTCTTGCTAACTCTCCTGTGGGAAGTAGCAGTATTTGCAGGCTGGTATAAACAAATTATTCAGTCCTGAATTAAGGGATTACTTGCTTACCATTTTAATTACGTTTAAAGCTAGGGGGAAATATAATGCATGTTAGGAATTATAAGCCGCAGGTTCCTTCAGAAATAGTGACAGCATTTCAAGTTTCTTAAACATATTGGGGTTTACTTTGTCCCATCCATTCTGGAACGTTTACATCAGTGAAATCTTCTGCTTGAAAAAAGCTGTTATGGTCTTTTAATAGAAAAGATTCTGGTTTTGAGGAAATGGTCATTAAATGTTAGTGTAATAGTTAAAACTGAATACACTAAAGAGCCACTGTCAAACAATTATTTGGATTTATAGATTCAACTATTTAGTCTATCAATTAAAAATTGATTGATTATATTTTTAATTGCAGGTCACTTTGTGTATTTGTATTCTCCTGGTAATTTGTTAGTCAGGTACCTTCTTAGATTCTCTTTAGCTTTAGTTCCCTCCTTCAATAAATTTCAGTGCTTTACTTTAGAAATAAAAATATATGTTCCCTCTCAGTGCACTTTCCTGCAGAAACTAAATGCTGTCTTCTGTTCTGGAAAGCATGCAACTGCCAAAACCATTCATGGATTTGACTTTCTCACCTGACCAAAATAAGACCATCCATAAAATGGAGCAGATGTGCAAGTGCATTTTAAAGTCTATGCTTGGAAACTTAATTTAAAATTAGTGTCTCCATGCCTGATGCTCTTGGAAAAAATCAAGAAGCCAGAAACTACAAGCAAAAATGTTTCAGTATGTTTTCTTTTTAAATCATAAAACTCAAGGCCAGATTAATTCTACTGTTCCCAAATATATAAAATGCCTATATCTAGTTGATAGAAATATTGGTTATTTTAAAATACTTTATAACTCTAACTTCCATATACAGCCACTATGACAAAAATGAAATACCATTGAAATGGGAAGGTTACATCAAACTTCTGACATAAACAATTATAAAACTGACATCATCAGAGTTCTGGGTAATACAGTATTGATTTACTATCTAATTTCTGCAGACATGAGGGGTTGAGTGAAGCTCGATTGAGATAGAGTGCATTTTTGTTTGTTTGTTATGTGTGACTGCTTTATCAGCACAGTGAACAATGATTGTCATGAAGATAATCAGTAAGTGGAACAATCTAATGGAGGGAGATCAAAGTTAGAGGTTTATGAAGATTTTTTTCCTCAAATACAAAATGAAAAACAACAACTATGGACTAATACCCATTTTCACACGTTTACAACACTTTAAGTAATTTTTTTTAATAATCCCAATACTTCGGCTTTCTTAGTATTTCTTGAATCCTGTATCCCTGTCATTAAGGAGAACCTGTTTTAATTCATAATGAACAAAGCTATATTATCTATGATATGATGTTTAATACCATTTATTATGACAAATTGTTTAAACTTGAGATATGAATTGAGTTCCATTGTCACTTGTAATCTGTTCAGGAACATATAACTACATTGTAACGTTTCCTGATTGTTCTGAACTGGCTGAGCTGGCGCAGGCCTTTTGGAGTGAATAACTGTTGTAGCAAAAAACATATGCTGTAGATTGAAGTTTACTGCCAGGACCCACATTTTACTTAAGATTTATGGAAGATCCAGTACTAATGCCCCTACATGACCATTGAAAAAATTTCATCTATTTTGTGTTCTGAGATGAACAAATGTGGTAAACCTCCAGAATCACAGTGTCTTATCAGTCCTACTGAATCCTCGACCAGGTTAACGTGTCACCAGTGCAGCTTCCCAGTGCGGAGATTTACAATACGGTAACCACCATAAAATCATGTCAGAGAAGAAAGATTTTCTGACTGTACACTCTGAATTATTCTTGCAGTCTCATTTTCTGGAGTTTACTACAATAAACCCGCTTCCAGAAAACAACAACTACAGAAATAGCAAGCTCCATTGGAGGCTTATTATTCTGGAGAACAAACAATAAAATTACCTTCAAAATCAGACAGTTATAGAATCATCTTGGCAATTTCCTTGAGCTTAATATTAGCCCAAACATGACGATGAATCTAAAATTTACTCTGGTATTTTTCCAAAGGTTTTATTTTTTTACTTACCTAGAAATTCTCCATATTTGATCAAGTTTTTGGCATTTTTTTATTTGACACAAAAGCCATTGGCATATTCAGAATGATTCTTATAATGAGTATGCACTATGAATATTGTTCTTAATGCCATTTCTGGCCAATTTCAACTTCTTTCTTCTAAAGATTATCTAATTTTGTTACAGTTGTGAAACACGCCATAAAATTGTTCATTCAGTGAGCATGCCAGAGAATTACATTTCCTGGTCAGATTGTGTTTGTTCAATCTTTGTGGCGGGTGTAAACCAAGTCCCCTGCATCATTTTAGCCACTGTCAGATGAATTCCATTATGATTTTTGATGCAGTTCATACTCAGGAATAGATTCACTTTCTCACTCAGTCTGTAAGAGGAAAAGTGCCCTGCAAGTACTTCTAGCTTTGGAAACAAGTGATTGTGCAGAATTTCTGCTATCTTAGCGAGTGTTTTCTCTGCTACTTGTACGAGCTGTAAGACCGCATAGCCAATTTCTACATGCCATAGCTTTATCTGACTCCATTCTGTTAAATAAAATACTTACAATTTTCCTAAATGACGATAGTGTCAACATAGGTAGCCTAATATTTGAGGAAAGGTTTTTCAAGGGGGTTAGATCAAAGTTACTTCATTTCTGACTGACTTGTGCATGCTTCTGGTTTAGTCCTGTTACCATAGGTACACTGGGGTCATACGGGGTATTTCAGTACCAACACCACACATTCACTTATTCCCCTTCCCCCGTTGTTTCTTACTTTTAGCCCCAGTTCCTTCTGGGGGATGAAAGAAGAGTCTGAGCAGTGTAACTGTGAAAGAGAAAAATTACAGCATAAAAAAAAATAGTTCATTCGTGTTTCCACAGTTATTGACGTGGTATTACTTAATGCACGTTTCCAGCTGTTTCTGGTATACTTTGGACTCTTGTTTTATAAGCTTTTCTAAATGTGATTAAATCAACCTAGAAATAGCACAGCTCAGTCAGGTTCTCCTTGTATGATCTACAGTGTGTGAATTAATACAAGGAAGTCTATGAAGTTTTAGTGTATCTCCTATTATTATTATGAGGTAGTTCCTGTTGATTTGGTAATAGAAAGTGAATACTTACTATTCACTTAATGCAAAGCACTTCACACTTCGCTGGTTAAACATTTTCAATTCGGACATAATGATCGTTTAGATTAGTATTATCTACTTAAGAGTAGATAAGAATGAATGTAAACATCATGTTTGTTTTCAGCCCATTCCTTGATGCTGCAGGAATGCACTAATCTTAAATAATTCAAGTGAAGTCAGTAGGACAGCTTATTAAATGAGGAATATGCTTTAAGATCAATATTATACGTAGTAGCTGAAACACAAATTATGTGATCTAATACAGCTCCAGTACAATTTTCATACCTAAGATGCAGAACTTAGCTCATTCTACACATATAGGCTTTTTTTTTTTTCTTTCTTTGTCTTTCTTTTCCAATTCAGCTAGAATTGAGAGGATTGTTATGCTGTTGTCATCAAGCACAGTGTTCAGTTCCCAGGAGATGCCAGCCACAGATGCTTTAATAGAGTATTCAACATAATAATTAGGGCAATCTGCCTGTTTTATTCTAATGCTCAATTATTAGCTATTATCTTTAGCCTCAAAGTTACCAAGATCTAGTTTTTATGTTCTCTAAATCTTATTTTCTTAGTATAAACTACCATAACTGAACATTCCTCGTGCTAATTCTAATACTTTTAAAATCTTTGAACAGTTATGTGTTTAATGGCAGTGCTTCCTAAAGTCTGTTTCTCTATTGAACTATTACCCTTCATACGACTGTGATTAGGTTTCTTTCAAGTTTTGAGTGCCTTGTTCTTATCTAGGGAAAGAAAAAGAATATAAGTTTAATATGCCTTCATTATTTGTATTTCTTAGCATCTCCTTTGTGATTGATCTTTTTCAAAATGAACAGTTCCAGTATTTTCAGTATCCGTAAACATAAAATTTCTAGATTTGACTCCTTGTCAGTTACGTTTGGTTTTTTTTTTGAGATCAAGTGACCCATAAAAAATGTAATGATAATCGCCTTGCTATTTTTTATATATCTCTCTGAATTTGAAATTTTGGTTCAAAAGTCAGAGGATTATACAGAATATGCAGGTTAGATGCTCAAAATTCATTTTGCTCATAGGGGAGAGAATAATTTCTCTAATGGCACTTTAATTTCTTTAATGACTCTGTCTTCATAGGAGAGGTGCTCCAGCCCTTTGATCATCATCTAGACTCATTCCAACAGCTCAGTGCCCCCTCAATCATAGAATCACAGAATCGCGGGGGTTGGAAGGGACCTCTAGAGATCATGAAGTCCAACCCCCCTGCTAAAGCAAGTACCCTACAACAGGTTGCACAGGTAGGTGTCCAGTTCGGTCTTGAAGATCTCCATAGAAAGAGACTCCACAACCTCTCTGGGCAACCTGTTCCAGTGCACCGTCACCCTTACTGTAAAGAAGTTATTCCACGTGTTAATAAGAAACTTGCTATGTTCAAGTTTTAGACCATTACTCCTTGTCCTGTTGCTACACATCACTCAGAAGAGCCTGATCTCATCCATTTGCCTCCCACCTCTCTTTAGATATTTATAAATATTTATCAGATCCCCTCTGTCTTCTCTCCTCCAGTCTGGAAAGACCCAGGTTGCTCAGCTTTTCCTCATATGGGAGATGCTCCAGGCCCTTCATCATCTTTGTGGCCCTCTGCTGGACTCCTTCTAGGAGATCCCTGTCATTTTTTGAACTGGGGAGCCTGGGACTGGACACAGTATTCTGTATGTGGCCTCACCAGGGCAGAGTAGAGGGGGAAGATCACCTCAGTTAAACACAGAAGCATATGAATTTGCACCACTGTCTTTTAAAATAGTTGACTTGTTCTTGCTTTCCTGATAGCAGTTAACAACAGGCAGGAGTTCTAATGAAATAATGCGGTGATTCCCTCAGGGAGTATTTGTAATGAACATTACCGAGTAGCAACAACTTCAGAGTGTTTACATTAAGACATGATTAATACCAATACTATTAACCTGTATATTGGGTAAAATTTATACCCAAAATAAGGTATATTGCTAATTAAGTAATTGTATTTATTGGTATATTCCCTGCCTAACCATAAATTTGGAGTTGAGTAGGTTTATTCAGGGGGTGTTGGGACTTTCATGTTTTTTTCCTTCAGGATTAACAAAATTCAGCTCACTTATTGCACGTTTGTCATTTTCCACAATTCAGTGGTTTAGTGAAGTGGGTTTGTATTGAATCATTTTGGAATTTCAGTTAGAGTAAGTGTCTATTTATGGTTGTTAGTTGGAGCGGTACAGATGAGCTCATAAGGGAATAAAGTAACTTTCTGATAGAGTTAAAAAGAAATGCTAAACACATTATTGGAAACTAAGTTTAGGGAACTGTTATAAAAGCTGGCCAAAGTTTAGTAATTAGATTTTTAATTTCTGCGTGACTGAACTTTGAACCAAACATGCTCATTTAGAAAGATATTTTTACTGATAATTACAGTTTATTAAATGCAGAATGTCTGACTTTAGTTTTGTTGCTAGTATGTAACGCTTTATTCCAGGTTTTTTTTTTGTTGAATTGAAAAAAACCTTTGAGATGAGGGCCTGGAATTTTTCACTGTTCAGACTTCTAGCATGTTTAGATTTGAGAGAAATAAGAAATGTAAATCATGTCCTGCACCATCAAAAACTGTAGTGGCAGTTGTTACAGAAGTGAGATTAAAAGTATTTGGTGAATCTTCAGGTAGAATAGTTATGGAGAACATAAGCATGTTTAAGAAACCAATGTCAGAAAACAAGATTTTTAGGAGCACCTAAGTGATTTAGAAACAAAAGCACCACTTGAAATCATGAAATGCATATGTCAAAGGAATGTAAGTACTTAAGAAAATCTGTGTCATGTTGAAATAAGTGCTTGGATTTAAAAAAATGCAATGCTGTTTTTTTTCTGCAAGAGTCTCAGATACTCCATAAATTTTAACAATATAATTACATAATTATTGGTATTCTCTGACTCCCTGTGGCAAGTTTTGAAATCAGAAACAGTTTTGCTCTTATCTACTCACTCAGTAAACTAAATCTGCAGTTTTGATTACATTGTCATGCTGAAATGGTTGAGAAATGTGACATTTCAAGCAAGACATGTAGTGCTTTCACTGTGAAATTCCTCAAATCAACATAATCAAATACAAATTAACAGTTACGTAAGATGAATTTCCAAATCAGAACTATTTCAATTATTTTGGATTCATAGTTCTTTTCATTATGAGATGCATAAGCATCCCATCTATGTGAGGAAAATCAGTTTTAAGACATTTGGAGTTTTTTATTTTGAACATGTTACGTATTCACTTGCTTTTGGAACAGTTAGTCAGTACAGAGAATGAAGAAGTGTAAATGATAAATATAAATGAAGCAGCGTTTATACTTTACACTGATTTTACAAAGACCAAGCAAATAATTTGATCCAGATGCAATAATACAAAGCAGTGTGTATTGACTGCCACTGATTTCTAGTGTAGAAAGTGAACTTAGTCTATGCATACATATACATACTTTACCACACTGGTGCTTTTTCCACTGAATTTACTGATTGCTGTGATTTTTATAGTACTTTAGACAATAAATAAAAAGCTACATTTAAAAAAATTCCTAAGATCATTTATCTTTATAGAACTTCATTGATCCCAGTGCTAACTTCTGACTTAAACTTGGTTAAAACATCTAAGCCACTGACTTATGTGAAGCTTTTCTCTGCTTCCTTAAATATCATGCATGCCATTTTCACGAAGGCACTTGCACATAATAGTCAAGTCACTTTTCAGCCAATTCCTCTGTAAGGCTCTTTTTAAAACACTATTCTTTTTAAGGCTGCTTTCTCCATTCTGATATCCTCTCTTTCAAAATTGTGTTGCCAAACCAATTGTAAGGGAAATTTTGCATCTTCCAAGTCTATCCAGCTGAAAAATGTGTGTTCTCCAGCCTTGAGTTGAGCATTAATTTCAAAATTGCTATAGAAGCTATAAAAGCACTGTTACAAATTGCTAGAATAGGCTCAGATGTCTGATTTAAACATTTTTGCCCAATGGAAAAGATTGCAAGTTGGGAAAATACATAGCAATTTTGTGAATAGAATTAAATATCCCTAATATGAAGGAAAATTAAGTTTTTAAATAAATTTGATAATTCATTCTATTTTAGTTTATGTCCCAAAGCAATTCCCAGCTGTTAAGGAAAAACAAATGGCAGTCATCATTTCAGAAGACAAAATAGCATAAGGTAAACGTGTTTCTGATACGATAGACTCAAGTACCCGTTCAAGTCTACATTTCTGGTTTAGTGTTAGAGTGACAGAATGTTTATTCTGGCGTCTTGCGTGGAAACCACAGTGTCATTACAGTTTCATTAAGCACAAGTCTCTGTAAGCATAAGGATGCAGACTGTTCCATTTGTAAAATGCAATGATTTAAAATACTTCATTGCTATAAAACTAAAACAACCACCCCACCCTGGCCTTCACCACCCCAACCCTGATCCTCCCATTTCTGTGTGGTTTGTTATGTACTACCTAGAAATAGCAAACAGTTCTGAAAAACCTGGGTTAAGCCATGAATATTAAAATTCCTAAATCCAGTCATTTAAAACATCCATTATAAGAAACCAATGCCAATGTAATTAAGAATAAAGACTCAGCAAATCATACATTAATTCCTCTTTTTAATTTTTCAGCATTCTATTAAAAAAAATTCTTATTACATCTGCTGATAGATTTTTAAGTTGCTGTATTCAAAATTTTGGAAAACTATTTGCCTTTTAATTACTCCATTTCCATAATATACATGTTCAGATGTGTAATTATGACAATTCAAAACCAGATTTTATTGTGCATTATTAAATACAGGGCAGATTTTAATTAGAAATCCGAATACAGGTATTACAGGTTTTTTAAATAACTTGTTTGTGTTACTGCTTATTGGAGAAGTGATAAAACCTGACTTTCAAAGTTTTTGATTAATTTAGAAACTAAAGTTTCTAGAAACAACATGGTAGAATTGTTCATAAGAACTGCAACCGACTGTAAAAGATCTTTTAATATATGGAAATTAAAGCACTGATTCTATTAAAAAACTTTGGGGTATTGAAATATTCTCCACTTATAACATGTGAAAATTGCATTCACATTTTTATTTGCTTTGAAATTCTTCCAATTTTTAATCAGAATTTATTTCAACAGTTCAGGCTCAGAAAAAGAAGTTTTAAAATTAAATTTATTTATTTCTAATTTATGGGATTTAAATCAGAATAGTGTCGGTTATTCCATGTACCATAGATAAATAAATACATATTTAAATCTTGAATTTACATAAAATAACATTTGAAAATTAGAAGTATTATTACTTCTTTATTTTTGTACTTTTTGTTTCTAATGGTAAACTTTGATAACCTGTCCTTTTAATTTTCATTTCTCCTTGTATGTAGCTTTCCTTTATCTTCTAAATTTTGGTGAAGAAAAAGAGAAATCACCAAAAGAGGGAAACAAATCTCTGAAGGAACGGATATTTCAAAATTAGTATTAGTTTTTATTAGTTTTGGTGTTTTTGTTGAACTGTGCATGTAGCCATGGGAGTGTGCATTGGTATGGCTCAAGCTCTTACACACAAGGCTTTATAGAGAGAGAATTATGGTTTTCTGTAGCCATTTGGGGGATTGTTCCCAGTAAAAGAAGATAACTTCTCAGTATTAAGTCAACCTAGGATGCTTTTAACGTTGTCCAGCAAGCACACACACAAAAAAGAAAACAGCAAATTAAGACTTTCTGAATACTAGGGTGAATCAGTTTGGAAATTTGCATTTGCAGTTGCAGGAATTTTTGGAATAGTTTTCACTGGAAGTCTTGAGAAGGGGCAGTTTTTGAGGTAAAATTTGCCAGAACAAATAAACAAACCCCCTGATTGCAATACATTTTCTTAGTTAACCTTCTCCATGAGGAAAGTAATCTACAAATATGAGCGGAACATAGTGTGCAACAGGGTTGGATTTACCTATATTTGCTGGTCTGAGCCAGTTAGCTAGCACAGTACTCCTGGGAAAGGAGTTCATGAACAAATGTGATATGTGTATCACTTTCTTGAAGTGTCTATCTTAACTGATTACGGAGGTAACCAAGATGACTCGCCCATAACAGATCCCTCTCCAAATACTTTGTGTTTTAAATGGGCGTATTTTTTCTGAATACATTAATTTTCAGAAAACTGAGAGTCTTGAGTCACTCAGCTCCTCCTTCCTAGCTTGAGGTCATATACATCCAAGTAGATAGTCTTAAGACATTATTTTGATTATATTTCATGGGGATAAAATCAGTTTTTATAGAAGATTAGTGCATGCAGTTTCCACATGATACATAATTAATGAGTATAATGCGTAAGAGGACAGTGATTTTTGCATAAAAGGCAACACAGCAGGAGGAATTGTCCTTCACCTGTTCTTATTAACCATTTTGGTTGTAGCAATCCATGTCAATTCTTAATCTGTTTCCATGTAATTACTTTGAAATTATCTTCCAAATCTTTTCCAGAAATCTTAGCTCTTCACAGTCTTTTATAAAGTCAGATTCTCTGCAGCCCCTGATCATCTGTTGAAGTACTTCGCCAGAGCTTTCCCACATTTAGCCAATACAGGGTTTTTTTTTTTTTTTTAGGTTACTGATTTTTTTAAGCCAATCACTGACCTTGACAGCAAGTCTGAGCCTGATGAGGAGTGTTGTTGGCATTATTCATGTTCTTTATCGAGTTTAATAGAATTCAATATACAATTCTACAATTCAATAGAATTTTGTACATCTTTAAGCTACTGTATTCAGAATATTAAACTAATGAAGTACAAGTATTTTATTTTCCTGGTAAATATTGAAGATGTTTTTGATGCTTCTTAACTTTTATTAAAATTCCTGTTCATTGTAGATGGATGAATTTATTGAGGATCTTGGCAAGTAAAATCACATAGTACGTATTCTAAAATAAATTTCTTCTTTTTATTTCTATTGTCTTTATTTTTAGATATTTCTATTTCTAGGGATCTTTTTACCAAAATATTATTTTATATTTAATTTTAGCTTTCTTCCATTTCAGATATAACTCATATTTTTTTCTCCTATGTTCTCCTGTCCAGGAGGAATCCATTCTTTGTCTCGCCTTCTTGGCATCTGTTCTCTGTAAGCTGTAATAAAGGTAACTTTGATTCAGGTATTGATACTGTGACTAACATTCTGTAGGGCTTTATGCCTGTTCTTAGTCTATATTAGGGTATTGAGCTTGTTCTTACTAGTTTGCCGTATCACTTAGACATCCCAGTCAATTGTGGTTAAATAAACACATTATATTGTAAAACAATTCAAGAGCATGCACTTCTGTTTCATATATAGTTTTCTTTAGTGACCCCTACATAATTCATATAATCACTTGGAAATGAAGAGCTATAGTTGTGATGTACATACTCAGAAAAATAAAAGCAGAACAAAATTATCCTACTGGAATATGTTTACTACAGAAATTTTGGGTTCCATTGTGACAAAGAAGTGCTTATTCCCTAATATAAGCATCATCCCCTGCAGAGAGCTTTCCCTTTTGAACTTGTGGGAGTTGACTGAAGCTTTGTTCCAAGTCTCTCTGTTGTACTGACATTCAGGTTGCCGACAGAAGAACCCTGCAGATAGCTTTAGGGGATTTCTGTATCACTTCAGCTGCAACTGTGATCAGGTTTTTAAAGTTTTCCTTGAAGATGAGTTCTAATTGAAAGGTAAACAATTCTGGAAGCTTTTGTGAATTTTATTATCTAAAACAACTGAAACACTAGAGTATCCTTATTCACAACGGGCCCTGAGTTCTGCATAGTAACTTTAGTGTCAGTTAAATGCATGCCAAACTAAAATTAACCACAATTTGAGGAGAAAATGCTTAAACCTAAGTTGAAGTGTGATAATAGTTTAGCTGTACTAAAATAGCTGCATTTCTGAGATTATGCAGATTGATACTAACTTCTTCTTACAGCCATCATATTTTGGTGGTCATTCGAAGTCTAGAGAGACTGATTCTGAAATCATTTGCTTCATTTCCGAGACAGCCAGGTGATCCAGGTGATCTGAGACAGCCAGCATGGCTTCACCAAGGGCAGATCTTGCCTGACTGATCTGGTGGCCTTCTACGATGGAGAGACGGCATTGGTGGATGGGAGAAGGGCGACAGATGTCATCTACCTGGACTTCTCCAAAGTCTTTGACAGGGTCCCTCACCACATCCTTCTCTCTAAATTGGAGAGGTATGGATTTGAAGGATGGACTGTTCGGTGGATTAAGAACTGGTTGGCTGGTCGCAGCCAAAGGGTTGGGATCAATGGTTCTATGTCAGGGTGGAGGCTGGTCGCAAGCGGTGTCTCCCAAGGCTCAGTCTTGGGACCGGTGCTCTTCAGCATCTTCATCAGTGTCACAGACGATGGAATCGAGTGCACCCTCAGCAAGTTTGCAGATAACACAAAGCTGAGCGGTGCAGTCGATACACTGGAAGGAAGGGAAGCCATCCAGAAGGACCTGGACAGGCTGGACAAGTGGGTCCATGTGAACCTAATGAGGTTCAACAAGGCCAAATGCATGGTGCTGCACTTGGGCTGGGGCAATCCCAGGTATTTATACAGACTGGGGGAAGATCTCCTTGAGAGCAGCCCTGCGGAGAAGGACTTGGGCGTTCTGGTGGACAAGAAGCTGGACAAGAGCCAGCAGTGTGCGCTTGCAGCCCAACTGTGTTCTGGGCTGCATTAAAAGACGAGTAGCCAGCAGGGAGAGGGAGGGGATTGTTCCCCTCTACTTGGCTCTTGTGAGGCCCCATCTGGAGTACTGTGTCCAGGCCTGGATGGTGGTTGGCGACCCTGCACTCAGCAGGGGGGTTGAAACTCAATGATCTTTGAGGTCCTTTTCAACCCAGGCCATTCTATGATTCCATGATTCTATGATGATCTCTCGTCCCAACAGCATCTCACTCCCCAGCCGTCTCACCATCAGTATTAGAGTAAGGCCTACCTTAATTTTGGACACTCTCTCTCATTTTATTGGATTTATTAGCTTAATTTGTAATTATATTGTATTATATTGTGTTATTTTGCATTCCGATATCTTATTTAGTAAATTGGTTTGTTTCTCCTCAGATTGTTGCCGCTGTTTTGTTCTTAGGCCCATCTCTCTACTCTTTTTCCCTTTTCCCTTTCATTGGGTGTGGGTCTGTGGGTCCCCCGCCTCAATAGTCCCAGGACGGGGCCAAACCTGCCCATAAACCGTTGACATCTCCTGTCCAACCCTAAGTCATTTTTTAATTTTTGTTTACCTGTCTGCAGTAACTGAAGAGTGCAGTTCATATTCAAACACCTTCTTTTCTTCTACTTTCAGTTGTTTCATGCAGAAGGTCTTCCTGGTTTTTACACAGAAGGAAGATGAGATGAATATGCTGAGGTCAGGAAAAGAAAGACTGTGGATGGAGGAAGTTGAAGGAAAGAGATGCTAAGCATCAGTAGGAGGAGGAGCTTGGGTGTAAGTAATAAATGAGGAGGTGATGAACAGAGTGGATAAGGAAATTTGAAACCATGCAGAAACACACACAAAAAAAGTACAGAACATTAATGATACGAAGTGCTTTTTATAAGGAACTAGAACTGGACCTATAATCACCGTAAAACCGAACCTGAGCCTGGAACAGAACCAAAAATTCTTAGATTTCCCCATGTCCATGCTTGTTAGAAAATTGCTGGGAAGTCCAGTGAATATTCTTTGTAACTTTAGTTTTCGTCTGGGTTGATTAAAGAATGAGTTATCAGTCCATAGTCACAGAAAACTGCCATGGGTAACTATGTTGTGGATTTAATCTCTGCTTATTATTTATATCAGTGACTTTGATCAGGCCACATAATGGAATTTTTTTATTATTTTTCTTCCCTGAAAGTTTGAAAGCAATTTTGCTTGTAAATATTTTGGATATATCTTGGTGTCATCTCAGGCATTTTGTAATCCTATAAACACCTCAGCTCCCAAGAAAGTACTATTCTACTTTAAAACAATATGTCAGTTTCTCATAAAGTGTCTGAACTTGTTATTCTGTACAGTATGTTTTTTTGTCACAGTGTTACCAAGTTTGTCTTTTCAAAGAAGAGAAAAACAAAATAAAACTTCTTCAGGGAGATGGGAACCATCTGCCCCTGTTACGAAGAACACCAAGGGGATTTTAGTACTTTTCTGTTTGTCAACCAATGGCAGATTGTGCTAAATCAGGCACACAATAATTTAAGAAATGCCAGTGTTTCTGTTTCATAAAGCTTTCTAAAAAATTGACTGCCCCATATTGTTTCAGAAAATGGTTTCAGTGATCTATCCAAAGCAAACCATATGGACATTTAAGCTGATAAGATTTAACTCAAAAATAAACATTTGGGTAGCTCATTTTAAAGACAGTTTGCTAAAATTAATATGGAGATAATTACTGATAATTACTAGAATTGGTCAATAATGGAATTCTGTTTGAAATAATATCTGTATTTTCTAAAGGTTTTCAAAAATGGAAAAAGAAACACCACCACAATTTACAAAATGAAATAAAAATCACTCAATCTAGTTTATGATCATTTTTTGTTTTCCAATGATACTGTTTTTTTCTGTTCAACAGTATTAGTTTATTTATATTTAATGTAATATTATTTTAAGTTCAATATATTTGTCTTGGAAATTACTTTTTCCATGTTAGAAAAGTTAGAAAGCTTAGAGCTACATCACAAAGCTTTTGTGATGCCATGTTTCTTCCAGAATTACTTTTTTCAAAGCAATTTTTTTTTAGCAGAGATTATCATATCTTACCAACCTTTATTCTTTTGTCAAAATGGCATAGCACACTAAAAAGGACATTCCATCATAAAACTTCTCCAAAACCCTGGAATCTACTGAAAAATGACTTTTTTTTTCTTTTTATCTGAAGTGTATCTGTTAGCAGATACTTTTTGCACAGTGCAAGCACTTGCTTTTTACAATTAGCTGTGCTGTATTAGTAGCTCAGTTTCTTTCCTTTGTTTAAAGGAAGGTATTTAAATTCATGTATTAAGACTGGCTAAGGCAAAAAACATTGTCCATTTTGTATGAATTTAGGTATGATAGCATACATTCTGGTCAGTGAAATCTCATCCATACTTAAGTCATGAAGAATTATGCCACTGTATCCTTAGGCTGTTGTTTCATATTCAGCTAATGTGGAGGAGGGATCTTTACTGTTGCCTGATTTAGCCCAGTTATTATGAGTAGAACTATATGCACAAACAATTGACATTTTTAATACTGCAGAGCAAATATGGTAGTAAATTTACTCTGCTGTAGATTCTGCTTAAGTGTGTTGTATAATAAAATATTCAATAAAAACGTCAGAAAGTTTTAAGAGATTGTTATATGCTGCATAAATGGGCAAATTGCTTATGAGCAGAAATACTCTAATTCAAATTAACATTATTGAAATAAAATGTCAGTTTTCATACACTTATCCATGCAACTGTTAATCAACACAGATTAATTTCAGAATACTATAAAAATAGAAGATGAGGCAGATGTAAATATGTATTAGGGGAATAATTAGTCACAAAGATAGCTATGATAAAGGCAATGTGTTATCGGAATGGATAGAGTTAAGGCATTTCCAGGGAATGTGGGTGCGTTTATAAAAGTTTAACATTGTACAAGAAGAGCTTGAGGATAATAATGACACAGGAACAAACCGTTATTACCTGACCACATGGAACTTCAGCCTGCAAATGAGTAAACATGATGTGTGACAGGGATTTACAGCAGAAGGATATCATTGGACTTCACTGGAAAAATATTTCAAAACTTGGTGTTCCCTGGGTTTTTGACTTTTACTCTTTCTGTGTTAGCTGTTAAACTGGGGGAGCAGCAGCACTGCTTTCTTGTTGAAGTTTATTTGCTGAAAGACCTTATTTTTGGAGTTTTTATTTTAGCTTTTAACAAACTGAATCGGCAACATGGCTTGGCATCCAATCATATGATTCAATTACACCGAAATACAGTTTGTCCTGACCCCTCATTATTATGCATTTCTTTATACAAATGCAAGTGCCAAATGCAAAGCCAGCTGGCACTGGACGCTTGTTGACCTGCAGGCCTGAGCTGGGAACTACAGGAGTCAGATCCATAAAAAAAGAGAAGTATTTGATTTTAAAAGAACTTTACTGAAAATGAACCACAAACCAAATGCTGTATTATAAATATTTTGTGAAAGAAATATGTAAGTAGTATGATTTTATGCTGCTTAAGATGCTGCTGGAATCCTAATAAACCTTATGATGCATAGAAATACTAAAATGTAGAGCTGTCTGTTAGAGCTGTATTATCCTTGTGCTTTAGTTCTTAGATTGAGGGAATGTATGCCTTTGTTTATCTTTTTTGAAGGTAGGTCCCTTAGCAAAAACGTGAGCATTCCCATTACATATTACAGTAATAGAATCATTAAATGGTTTGAGTTTGAAGAGACTTTCAAAGATTATCCATTTCAATATTCAATCTAGTCATGGGCATAAAGCTGTCATTTTACAAATACATTAAGCAGATACACTTAATTTATCATCCTGTTTCTAAGCAGAGGAGATACCTCTTTGCACCCTACAGTAAGGTGTACGTTCTTCCTTTTTCCTGCTAACTCTTTACAGTAGGAGATGTCTTTTTGCTCTGTTCTTATGCAAGTGACGTAATACAGTTTTGATCTGTGGCTTGGGCTCCTACTTTCTGTTGAAAGTCTACACACTAAATCCTTTTCTTGTAAGTTAGCTCTGTGATACTTTGGCCACATTTTACTTTGTACCAAATCAACCTGCATATTTATCAATAACAATGATAATAGTAATAATGAAGTCACAAAGTCTTGTCTCTGACTTAATTGTTGGAGAGAAAATAATGGAGGTTTGAAAGTTGTAGAGTACAACTATTATGCAGATTTGAAAAAGTTTTTAATATTGGCTAAAAATATTTTGAAGCTACAGCAGATTTTCCCTCCAGACATGACAGCTGGTATCAACTGTTATATTTTAATTGCAATAAAAAAATGCTTTGCCCTAGAAAGAAAGCTTTTACTACACTAAAAATCTTACTGAAACGATTGCGAATAGAATGATTTGGGTTTTTTGTTTGTTTGTTTGTTTGTTTTGATGAAAGAACTTTTCAACAGAATTTCAGAAGTCCAGAATAAAAGTGAAATGTGTTCAGTGAATTAGTAAGACATTTAAGATAAAGGAGAACTGAGCAACAATACCTTTTCTGGTAACTTTCTGATGTTAAGATAGTTATTTTTAAAAACATGGGTTCTGAACAAAAATAATTTTCATTTTTAGCAAATCTGCTATCTGGAAGAATTAAGAGAAACAATACTAAATCTCTCAATTTCCGTGATAACTTCCAGTTCACAATCTAACTCTGTTTGGCTAATAAATTTTTTAAAATTGAACTTATTTAGGTTGATTACACTGAACAATTTTCCTTGAATCTGTTATCTCTATCTGAATGAGCTTACAATACTGTTTTTATTAAATGCTTATTAACAATTATTTGAAATATATGAAAAGTACTAAATATGTTTTTTAAAATTTTTTAGTAAAATTGTTTATTCCAGATAGAACTAGCTTTCTTGTGTTTACATGTTCAGGAGGTACGGTTTCCAGAATAGTCTATCAATGTGAGAGATGGACTTAAAGAACAGGCATTGCAGGAAGTGGCACAAGAATTTGTCTGGGTAATGGCTCAAGCAAATGAACTGTGCATATAAATTTTATGTGCCTATAGTAGTGTTTGAACTTAATATTTCAGATATTGTGTAGATAAAACACAGCTTGACAGGCGGAATGGAACATCAATAGAAACAATGTATTTTTTTGTATCACAGCTATTCTCCATGCATGTGAGCAGATACAAGGAGACTGAGAGAAACTGGTCCCTAAAATGAGCTTTCCATTCCAGCCATTCTGCTTGGGCCACCATCAACAAGAACTACTGCTGCTCTTAACACTGAATAGTCCTTTGTCTGTGATTCATCTGAAATGATACTTCTGAAAACCAAACCAAACTCTGGAGAAAGAAGAGAATGAAACTGGAGAAAACAACTTGAATTTTGTTTTGGGGAGGAATCTGTCAATCAGTATGACACCCAAACAAAGAAGAGAATCTAAGAGTTACTACATGGAAGATAAGCAGTGAGTACAAATGTCCTACAAGTACAATGGTAATGTGGTGATGAAGTGGCATTTGTTTGTTAGCATTCTTTGGTAGTAAGAGAATATTAAAGAAAAAAAAAAGCCTATTATGAAAATTAATGATTCAAAGAATAAAGAAGACAGAAAAGACCGTGTGTTCATCATGCGTACCATTATGCCGAATTAGGTTTGATCTCTTGATATGCATCTGTTTCCATTCTTTCTTATCTGAACAGTTGTGCAATAGTCATTAGGAGGAAAGTATTTCTGTTTTGATAAATCACTTATCTTACTCCCATTGTCATAGCGTATACCTCCTCATATCCATATGAATTATTCTCTTTGCTTCACGAATCGTAGTTGTATATGTGTATTGTATTAGCCTGTGAGAGCTTGGTGTTGAATGGACAGCACAAACAGAAGAGGCTTGACAGAAATTTAGAAATCAGACTTCAAATTTTATTGGAATATTAATGGTCTGTTTTAGTTGGGAAAGACAGCAAGGCAGACAGGTTATCTGCATTGTTCTTTTCTTTCAATGCTGTAGAACTATGTTATGGAAACTAATTTTAAACTGATTTACTGTTAGTAAAGCTGAGTGGGTGGTAACTCTGGTCTAATAGTTAATATGATTAATGCCTTCTATTTTATTATGTTGGCCCATGGCATCACAAGTGTATGTTGGTGGTAAGGCACGAGGGGTTGAACCTTCCCACTAGCATTCCATTATGTTTTCTTGCTGTGACAGATGGCAGCACAGGGGCAGTCTGACAAATGGTGTCTGACATGGAAGGTTGTAGGAGGCAAAGGTGTGTCATTGAATTCCGCCGTTCATCAATGCTTGCTGAACTTTTATGGAGACCAGAGAGTGGATGTCAGCACAGTGAGGCAGTGGGTGGTGTGTTTCAGCAGTGGCAACAGTGATGGGAAAGACAAGCCATGTTCCAGGTGGTTATGCACAGTTGTCACACCACAAAATGAAGAGTGTCTCTATCAGTTCATCCACGTTAATTGGCTAATGGTGGTGACTATGTTGAAAAACAATTTTTTGTAGCTGAGAATTTGCTCTATCCAGTAGTGTTCTTGTGCTCTTTGTTGTAGTTTCCTTGTAAATAAATAGAAGCCGTTTCTTTTGGAGTGACCTCTGTACTTAGTTTTTGCAGTACTAGTCTGGGCTATTTTGAATTCTTTTAGGAACTCCTTTCAGTTAGGAACTTAATGGAGGCATTACTTTTGGTGAGACCTATGTATAATGTCAGTAATGCAACCTGGTCATGAATAGATTTTTTACTTTAAACTTTCATTTCAACTCCATTAGAGTTCATAGAAGGTGCAGAGCTCTCTACTCATGTATGTGACAAAATAGTGATTGTAGGAACATATTTTATGTTTTCTGTCTTTGCAAACTGTAGCCTCAATTTCTAAAGTGCAAAATCTCTATTAAAATCATATAAAGTAGGGTGCTTAGTTAAAGATCCAGGGGAATTGCCAGCCTAAAATACATTCAGGCCTTGCCTATACCTCACCATGTGTCTAAAGGAGAATATAATTTTAATGTAACGCACCGGAAGGAAAGTTAGACCTTATTATGAACCTGTAGAACAGTTATTAAACTAGTATTCTTATTTGGCAAAAAAATAAATTTAACAGGAACCAAGCTTGGAGTTGTCTTTTAAGTAGGATCATGCTGCTTTGAATCAGTGAAATTCAATATTTTAACTGTTACGTTCTAAAGTAGTCTTTTTGCTTATGGAGAAAGCCAATTCTATAATAAGGATTTTCTCCTTTTATAGTACAAAATAAAGTAGCATTGGGCTTTAGGATGGATTACAGTAATCTCCCTCTTGTGTTTCAGTACTTTTGAAGGATTTGGATTAAAGAAAGTATAATCAAGGAAAGAATGCTTAATCCAAGTGAAAAGTGTGATTTGCTGAAAGGCCAAATGAAACTATTTTATTAGTCACTTTATTGATGCAGCAAAATAACTGAGATTTAAGAGAAAATCTTTAAAGATCTACATTTTCTTGATGAGAGAGGAGCAAACTAATACACTATTATAGTACTTGAAGCATTGTATTAGAAGAGGACCCATTGTTTTATATCCTGTACAAAGCATTAAATCACAGTTCTGTGTAGCCACGAGAAGTACTGGAGTAGAGAGGATGACCCATGAACTGGATTCACTTAACAAGGTAGTCACCCATTCAGTACACCCATACAACTCCTTAAATGTGAGTTAATGCATAGGAAATGGGACAGAAGGGAAATATAACTGATCTGCTCTTACTGTGCAAAACTTCTTCAGAGTGCAAGCACAGAGTGTGGTAAGAGCTGCTACGTATAGGGCTTAGCACAGTGGATGGAGGATGAATTTCACACTGATGTTTGCAGCATGCTTGCATACTGAACATTTCCTCATGGACACCATTGTGTGCCATATTTTGTATGTGGGAAATTGGGATTAGGATCCACAGGATCCTAAGCAAAACAAAGCAGCATTGCTAGGAATATAATATAAATACTAGGTTTGGACATTTGGATAGGATTCAGCTCACTTTATCTCAAAGAGATTCACCCTTCCTTAATTTTGATGCCTAAAATGTAGAACTGTGTATCTAATCAGCATGTCTAGATAGGTTCCTGTAAGCGTCAATAAAAATCAATTGATTTACTCAGTGGAGTCAAGACAATTAACAAGCTAACTTAGATGTACCTCATTATCTTAAGGTGATGATGAATAACCTTCTAACCTCTGCTGACTGGAGCCTAGACTTATCTGCTGCCAAAAATGGAGTTAGATGAGCTAAATTATCCTTGGAGTCCATAATATGAGCAGTGTGTCAGATTGTACTACCTCTTGTCCATTATTGTAGATCCTTGAATAAACTGCCTGAACTGCACATCATGAAATGGGTACAGAGCAGTAAACTGTTGCCTTTGAAATCCTTCATCATCTTCTGAGATCAGTCCAGTAAAATTTACCGTGACTATGCCCTTTCTTAGCGAAAGACTACTAAAGTTCAGACCTGTGGTCTTTTTGGCAAGAATTCCTGCTGCAGTATATAGTCATTCTGACTAACTAGGTACTGTGCAGGGAGATACCTGAGACTGCCAACAGCCAGCAAGAATATCCAGTTACTATGAAGGAAAAAGGACTATAGAAAAGTACAGAACAATGAATTCACTGAGTTCTTAGTACTTTTACAGATCTAATCTCAAGAAACTTTGAATGTGTTAAGCATCTGCATATATATCTTATGTGGATTAACAGCTTAATCCTGTGTTTTCAAGATATTGCATAATCTTTTAGACACATAATTTTTCCATAGTGCTATTATAACTATTTTAGATTTGAATTTATAATTTTTTACAACTATTTTGAGTATCAAAACCAAAGTCTGAGTGCCTATTATTTGGATGTGTGACATAGTACATATTCCCAGCAAGCTCATTTTAATCAATGTTTAAAACTTTGGTGACAGATCAGCATAAACTACTTCTCGTGAACTGAACTGCAGATGCTTTCTGTGCTACATCTAAAGGTCCTGCCACCAGGCTTTTTAGATGGCAGAAATGTTCTGAGGGTGCAACAGATTTCATTCTGCTTGTGTAGTGAGTCTCCCTTCTTTTCTGCCATCCAAGGTGCATGTGGAAGAGAAAGTTGTCTGTAACTGCACCACTCGTACCAGTGAGCCAGTGCTTTGACACAGAGTTGCTCAGATAAGTTAAAACTATAGATAGTTAAGATGAAAATGTTATGAAGAAGCCAGATAAAATTCTATCCCTGTTCCTTACATGTACAGTCCCAACTACTACATTTGTCTTAAGTTGAAAAACTAATTAATATAATTACTGGAAGTAGTAGAAATCAGTACTTGCCAGTTTATCCTTCTATCACAGAATCACAGAATGACAGGGATTGGAAAGGACCTCAAAAGATCACCGAGTCCAATCCCCCTGCCAGAGCAGGAACACCTAGATTTGGTCACTCAGGAACACGTCCAGGCAGGTTTTGATTGTCTCCAGAGAAGGAGACCCCACAACCTCTCAGGGCAGCCTGTTCCAGTGTTCTGTTACCCTACAGGAGTACCCATCTGCTGTGCAAGTTATTCTGAGGCAGAACTGGGAGGAGTCTGACCTTAACTGATTTACAGAAGAACATGCCTTAATTAAATTAATTTTACCAGGACAGTATGAGGAATTAGTAAGAGAGATAAGGTGACAGGGCTGAAAGTTAACATCTTCACTGCAATGCGATGAGCAGCTTTAGACAAGTAAAAGATTATGTACTGAAAAGTAATAATAAAGATAAAATTTTAGGGAAAATCAGAACCACAGAAAGATTGAGGTTGGAAGGGACCACTGGGTATTTGTTCCAACCCCCTGCTCAAGCAGGGCCACCCACAGCAGGTTGCCCTGGACTGTGTCCAAGAGTTTCCGAGGAGACTCCACCACCTATCTGAACAACTTGTTCCAATGCTCTTTCACCTGCTCTTGCACATAAACTGTGGGAAACTTCAGCTGTTATTGGAGACGCTGGGAAAAAGTAGATGGTAACTTGGCATATATTGGCTGTCTATGTCAATTCCTTACTGCACCAGCACTGCAATCCTACAGCTTAAATCTTCCTTTTCTTAAATATTTGGTGAATATACCAGAGGCCTCAAGGTTCACAATTCTGTTTTTCAGTATATTCAAATGCTATAAACACATACGCTGACTTACATTCAGTGATCCTGTCAGTAAGTTGAAGTACTGATTATCCAGCGTAGATGGGATATTGACTGGGAGGATAAGAATGCTTAATTATTCCAAATTTTTAAGACTAGCAACAGACCATTGCTTTTGATCATCTCTAGTTTTTGATAGCAGAGAAGAAAAGTAATTGGTGGGAGCCAAAAATATCTGTTGTTCACAAATCATTCTCATTTTTGATAAATCTCCAGGTGCGTATTTATAATTGGCATGTGGGGTGTCTCTTTGTTTACCAAGTTGAACAGAGAGTGCTCAGCTTAACTAAATTATGAGTTCCCTTCAGGAACAATAGAATTTTGTGATAAGCAGTCATGAATCTGCATGGACATGATCCTGCTTGGGTTTAAATACAGTTACTATAATGCAATAAACGATCAGAAATAGGAGGAAGTTAAAAGACAGAAGTTTGCAACTGTTTCAGATTGCTAACTTTGTGCTTTATCAGCAGATTATCTTAATCGCAACTGATGGCTTAATTAGAAGAATGTAATTCCCTATGAATTGTGGGGATGGGTAGAGTTGGTTACAAATATTTCCCAAAGGTTGTGGGAGATCAAAAGGAAAGCATCTTTGTGAATGTTGGTACTCAAGAATTTTAAAATTTATTGTAAAGGTATTGAGCATGTATTCAGTATTTAAAGACAACAGTGAACATTGCTGTCACTACAGTGTTTAAAAAGAACATTTAGGAATGTATTGATATATTTTTTCCAAACTTATTTCTACACTGTAGCAGCATAGTTACCGTTTTTACTTAAGCAGTTACAAAGTAAAACTACCATTGTGAGGACTACAGAAATACCTGCTCACGAATACATTAAATCCAGCACAGTGTTGTGCACCATACTGAGTAAAAGTTAGAAGATTTGGTTTTTGCTGCCTATTAAATTCTTCTTCTTTGATATAATATGTCTCAATATTGACACCTAGTGGCCAGAGACTTACTGCGTGTTAATTCACTAAATGAATTCAACTCACTGTCAGCGTCTTAGTCTTAATATATTAAGACTATGAATTTAATCTAATATCTATATATTCATGCTCACACACATACAGACACGCAAGTCTAGGCAGAGGGAAAGAGATTATCCAGTGAAAGTATGGGTGCTAATGATTAGAGATGTTTTCAATAGCACAGTATGTTATTTGGACATCCATCTTTTGACATTCAATGGGAATTAGCCCTTGGGGTGACGTTTCTGGTAATGAAAGTCTTTTATATACTCTCCTTGTCTGGTTGCAATACGTAAAGAAACATGTTAATGCTATTCAAACAATTATTTCTTGCTATAAGTATAAAATATATAAAACCTATAAATTCCATGTCAAAAACATGGAACCCATATTTACAATTGATGTTTCATATGATCAGTAGTGTCCTAACATTTTTGTTCTCTAAACAAGTGTTACTGAATGAAAACTGTAGATGGGTACGCTGGAAAGAAGTGGAACAATGCTGCACAATAGAGAAAGAATTAAAGGACTGAGAACACATAAACAGAATAATAGCACTTTGCATAGATCCATTAGAAGTCATTAGGCAGTGAAAGAGAACAATATCTCATATTCCCTTTCTGAGAATACTGGAATAAAGCAAGAGTTGTGGCCAATATAATATACTCCTAAAAGGTGACTATTGTCCAATTCAGACCATATACAAATATAAAGCAAGGGAAGCTTGAAAGAACTATATTTGGTTCACAAAAGCTAAAGGCTGAGTACTTGCTTGGCTCCTTCCAGTCAATGAAGTAGGGAACATTTCACATGGACATGACCTTAAACATTTGACAGATTTTGCTCATGCAGTGTATCAAATAGGTTTGTTGAATGCGTGACTCCCAACTGAGAACAGTATGGCATCATATCAAGAAGATATGTCATTATTGACTGTGCTCTAAGCTGAATTGTGAAAGCTGAACTGTGAAAAGTAGGAAATGTTTTCTGAATATTTATTCCTGTCTTGAACATTAAATAAGTTGCACAATCATTCTAATTAATTCTTCAGTCACTGATGTACATTATTCTTTAAATAAAGCTGTTTTAGAATAGACCAATGATAAATCTTGTAGCCTTCCTGGTACCCTTGCTATGAGCAGGTCAGCCATTGTCAAGGAAATGCATGTAGATTAGATCTCCATTATAGTAAATGATGACAGTGGATACATCAAGTGACACATTCATGGATTACCTGCCTAACATGAATACAATAACCCATTCGTTTTTCTGTGCTGGAGAAAATATGTTATATTCAACAATTAATCATTTGCCTTGAAAATCTAATAAGCCCTTAGGAAGAAGACATTGCAGTAGGCAGAATAAGCTGCATGAATAAAATGCTTAGAGTGAGCATTAGTTATCGTCTTTTAAGCCAAATGAGGTACAACTACTCATTAACTTGTTCCTGCCTGTATTGAGAACTTAACATTGTAAAAAAGTGAAATGAAAAAAATGAACTTATGTTAAGGAAATGTGAATGAATACAGGAAGATGGTGGAGTTTTAAGACATGGTTTCATATTCCTCCGCATCCCAAGACTATGATATTGTTGTCAAAAAGCAGTATACTTTCAGTGTTAATTAATAGAGAAATGAAAATAAACATTCAAATACAAATAGAATGTTAATTTCTATGTTCTCCACAAACTATTAGCAGGTATACCTAGGAATTATGTTTATTGCTGCTGGTGACCAAGAAAGGAATTGAAAATGCATGTGACAAACAAACAGTACACAAGATTGTGTCCTTCCCATTCCTGCCATTAGAAACATATCACAAATATGTCTTTGTTTTTTAAAAAAAATCCCTGAGAACTATGACTTAATATCAGCTGAATCATTTAATTTCCCAAATTGTAAAATTGAGCATTATTTTTAATTGTTCAGTTTTGAAGATGGCCCCAGAACTTCAGCCTGCCTAAGTTAAAATAACCACATTTCAGCCAAATGAAACAAGGCAATTTCCAGAGTTTCTTGTGGCTTTAGAACTTTACAGTGGTTTAATTCTGTCCTTGTAGGACATGCAGACAGAGATATCAGTGAAGTGTACTAAAATTCATGAGGATCTTCCTAGATTGCCTTTTAATGTCAACTTCAATGTCTTTATTTCAGCCTTTACACAGGACTTCAGTTTTGCCCTTGAGCCATCATGGACAGGGAACTGAGAAGTCATCTTCCATTATTTTTCTCCAGTGATTTTGGTTTTGACTATGAGTGAGCATTTCTGTATATTTTGAACATTGTGGTTCAAAATATACAGAAATACTCATGGTCTGACTTTTCCTTTTTTAACGTGAATGAAAATGATTATTGGGTAGAGATTAACATTTTTATCACTTTCAACACTTGCCTTGGGAATTTTCCATGTGGTTTCCCCCCCCCCCATTTTTTTCATGTCTCTGAAGACATTACAATCACAATGTTTTTTTGTGTGGGAACCCTCACCCCCAAAAGGCCATTCCGAAAGTCAGATACAAGATTTAAGATCAAAAGTAGAAATTTTTCCAATAATACAAATACTATGATAACCATTTCTAAGCTAAGGCTAAGCCACCCTTTATAGTGACATATAAAAGATAGTAAAAATACTAATGAAAGATAACGTTGCCTGAAGGAATAGTAATACCTGATAAATAGTGTATATGCATTCAGCAGCCACTGGAACTCTGCTTTTTTTCATCTGTTGAAGGGGCTGTGGAAGAAAAAAATTACTTCATAAATGCTGCTGCTTCTATTTTCAGTTCTACTTCAAAATAGTTTGAAAAATCATTCTGACAGCATATTGATAAAGACAAATACTATGATAGAAAGTTCTTCATAATGTCTATTACTTCTTTATTCATTGGTATCTAGAAACATACTTTTGTCTCATATTTAGGCAAGATCTCTTTTTGCCTTTTTGCTTCTGCTTTGGCAGAAGTGTATTTATGTTGTAACTTGAAAACAGAAAATGACATCATGTTCACTAAATATATTAATTTTTGTTGTCTTAAGTATCATAACAACACTGAAAAGCAACTACATTTAAAACAGAGACAAAAAATTCATGAAGTTTAAGTGCTCTCTTTCAAGGCAAAATGCATGCAACTATTTTTTCAATATGAAGCCTATTTTCAAGTGTTACCATGCTAGATTCCCTTCAAGTAAGAAAGTAGTGTTATTTTCATGATTATTATTTTTTTGGCTTTTCATTCTACCTACTCCATAGTATAATTAGGATCATATCTAATAGCAACAAGCTGAGTCTGCAAACCCTGTTGTCTCAAATATGCAGAACTGAGCACTGCATGGGATATATAACTGCTGAGCACTCTGAAGAGCGTTCACTGCTTGACTCCAAACTAGGAGGGGCTGCAAGCAAAGTGGAAGACAAGAGTGGAATTCATAATGATCTGGGCAAGTAGGAAAACAAATTCAAAAATATTGTAGGCAATTCAGTTAAGACAAGTGCAGATCATATTTTTTAAGATAGGAATAGTTGACTGCACAAGTAAAAGATGGGGTATGCCTGAGTTGGCAATAGTTTTGTAGAATATTTTTGTAGAATCTGTCATTCTGTTGTAAAAAGAAGTAAAAAATGCATGGCTGTAGACTTAGCAGTAGACTTAGCTAGACTTAGCAGTATATAGTTAATATCCTGTTTAGTACAAGCTTGACAGATATTTCAGTACTATCTTCAGGTGTGGGTACTAAGCTGCAATACAGAAGGGTAATTTTTTAAGTTTGGAGAAAAGAAGTAGAGAAGAGTAAATTAGAAAACAATGCCTTTGAGGAAAGATTACAAACTGTAGGCTGTTTTGTTTAAAAAACATAATTTAGAGCTGCTATATTGAGACCAACATAAGTATTTCCTGTCAGCTGCCTCATGAAAGCCATGTTCTCTTATACCTGCCACGCTTTCAGTGTAAAACATCTTATCTGAAATCTCCTTTGTTGTGACCCTCTCCTTGTGGCTTAAACTGGGTTCATGTATTTTCCTTCACATCTCAGCAGGCAAAGAACAAAGGAGTTATCCAAGGTGAGCTGATGGGTAGGATAAACACATAACCTGGATAAATTTATAATTTTTTGTTCAATGGATGCACAATGAAAAGAGACAGAAAATTTTAATTGCTTTACATCATTGAGAATGAAAACTGTAACAGTAAAATTTCTACAATCAAACTTCATGTATGTGTTCTGGGCCAGAAAATGGCTAGAAGTATCTGATCACTTGAATTCTTTTAAATGAAATGTACTGACAATAAGGCAAACAATACATAGAGAAGGAAACCATATCTACTTTTAAAGTTCAAATGTGGGTTTATTAAAAGTCTATAGGACTTTCAGTATTAACAATTTTATTCCCTTTTGCTTTTAAAAGCATGTTAAGCTATATGGAGTATTACAAAACAGCCTTCTGTAAAAAAAACACCAGAGATTACTGTTTCCCATTGCTGGATTTTCCTGCTGTACCTTCAAAGGAAAAAAAAACCAACAGCTAACATATTTAGTTTCCTTTGCATTTATTTTACCAGACTAACTTCAAAAAACAAAACGACAGGTAGCTAAAATAGTATTGGATAATAAGAAACTGACATTTACCATTCAGACTGAATTTACAAAATATTCAGCTCCCAAACCAAGTACTATCAATTGTTACTGATATATAAATCTTCCTAGGAGCATATCCTAACAGACTAATTTCCAATGGAACCTGCTGATTTCTTTTTCCTACTAGTTGCATGATTTTATTGCTATGACAACTAAGAAGTTCTAACTTCTGTGAAGGTTGGGTGGGAAAAGACAATGTTTTGAAACCAGATGATGCACTTCCAGACATGGAAGGGATTTTTTTTCCTGTCCTGTTAATGATGCATACATTCTGTACATAATATTAAGCAATGGTACATGAATGAATATCCACTAATTAAAGATAATTCAGAATGAGTAATTACTCATGTAAATCTGTATGTTTATTATGAGAGAGATTTACTCTACCACTGAAAAACCTGTGTCTGGGTAGGGAAACTGAAGTGGAAGGAAGTGGCTCAGTCCTTCTCAAGCTGGCACATGCAGCTCAAAAAAATTGGAAAATTTGGGCTGGTTATATGTCAAGTTGGGCAATGGGCAACTGATTTAGTGCATCAAAACTGTTAGCCCCGTAACCGTTAAAGTACAGTTACTCAAGTGTCTGTATATGCATCTCTGGGCAAGCAATAAAACTGGTATTTTGGCGCAACTGGGTGAAAAGTCACCATTTGCCTGTTTCTGAACCTGGGTATGTCTAGGTTTCCTACTTAATTGGGACTTCCTTAAATGTGGAAGTTCAAGGCTCAAGAATTAAGGATTACAATGGAACATAATGGCCCCACCTGATGGATAATCTATTGATTACACTTCGGTGCCATTCTCTCATTTTTTTTGCAGTGGATGCAGCACCTAACTCCAAGCTACAGTGCTCCAAGCCCCTTCCACAGTGTTTAATACGTAGCTGCAAGACAAGGTGTGTCTCTAGCTTAGGAATGCTGTTCCTTTCTCACATAGAGGAGCATGAAATCTTAGCATCTACCTAAAGTTGTGTATTGGATGTGGATGCCACTAGGCAGCTGAATTTATGAGCCTTGTGAACTGCAAGGCCTCAAATCTTGATCTTCTGCTACTGACACTAATCAGAATTTTGTGGTTCCTTTCAAGTAGGTAGAAACTTAGGTCCTTAGTTTCTTCTCTATAGTGTAAGTTGTGAAGAAGAGTAATAAAACATATCTGTGAAGACTGGTCTTTAAAGAGAAAATAATTCAACAAAAATTAGTTACTGCTTCAGAAAGTTCTTCAGAAATCCTGACTAAATCCTTTAGTGGAGGGGAATGGGAGAGAAGAGAAAATCCAGCATACTATTAGGCAAAAATGTTTGTTGTTTCCAGTATATTAGTCCTGATTTCTTTCTCAGATCCCTAGTCTCTGTTAAGCAAAATGGTTAGGAACAATTTTCATGTTTCTTGATCTGTTTTGAGATGGCAGGTGAGTTGTCTATCTCAATGTAACATTTTGGAGTCAGCAGAGCTTGCATTTTCCACAGGAGAAATGCAGATAAACACAAATTGTTATAAACTCAAAGTCACATACAATCTTCTATTAAACTTGGACAAGAAAGATTGCAGAGAATATGTACAGAATCTGAAATCTGCACTATCTGAAGTTGCCAACCAAATTAACTGCTGGACTGTGTGTCTCTGGACTCTTGGCAAGACAAAATTATTTTAAATCCTAGGCCTAAATCACAACTACCCAAAATACTGTGACTTTGCAAAGGAAATCACTGTACTGTTTTTAATCTAAGCAATAGACTTGCTTAGAAATGCAAGTCAGATTGACTTGCATCTTAGAAAGGTGTAGATATGAGGTCTACAAATCTGTTGTGGCTAGCCTGGAGTTGGCTTGTATATCTATTGCTGTATTTGATCACTGCCAGGTGACTTCTGGAAGTTCTCTACTGAGTTCCCTCTGCAGCTTCATTACAACCTTTCCTGGGGGGTTGGAAAGGTATGGAGGAAGTGGACACACGAATGGGGAGTGGGATGGAAATAGAACACCATGTCCAAGAGGGAATTCAAGACAAGGGGACAAACAGTGAGATCTATGTTGTTGGAATTCTACTTACTTCAATTACATGCTTGAGTCTCAGCAGAATAAGAATGAATTAGACTGTTCAGCCAGGGTCAGGAGAAGTGAAAAAGAACTGAAAAGGAAAAGAAAAAAAAGAGAAGAAGGGAAGCATGTCATAAGGGTTTTGTTTGTTTCTTTACAAAGATTCAAATTTATTGTCTCTTGAACAGTGTATAAAATCAGTAAACCTGTGAACCTGAGTGGCTCATGAAGGGTCAGAAATGTGATTTAGCTTTTCCCTTTGTACAGGAAAAAGCGTTAGATTCCTATGATCTTACTTTGACAAAGTGGCAGGTTAATTTAATCAAAGATGTACTTCTGCTTTAACTATAAATTATAATTCTGCTTTCCAGATTACAGATGTATTAGCTGTCTTTAGAAGTTGATAGAAGAAGTTTCATTCTTGCTGTTTGATTAGGCTCATCTCTTCTCTGTATTTTAAACTATTATCTTCTGTCTAAGCATCCTTCTGTTCTACTAGCAGCTTATATAGATCAAGACAGAAGAATGGGAGTTCTGATGATTTTTCTTTTCTTGTCAAGGAATCCTGTTTGTGTAGATTTGGATCTTTTCTTGCAGATGGGATGCTACAGGGCATACTGAGATTCAGCTGCACCCCATAAATAGGACAACAAAATGCATACAAACTTAACAATTTAGGAGAATATACAGCAGGCTTATTTGTGGGCCCAGACAAGTCATTTCATGTGCTTCTTCTCTTTGGATTCCTCATAGATTTACTTTTCTTTTAAGGTATTATTTATTCTGGAAGTGCTGTTTTTTGTGTGCAGTGCTTTCAAGTTTTGTTTTTTTTTTTTTCAGGCCTATTTTTAACTTGTATGGACTAGAACAAAAAATGGGTAATAGACTAAGGATGTAAGTTCCTTTTTCTCAAAGATGAAATCTTGAAATCCCACTAACCTTTTCTAGTAAACAGCAAAAAGAAGTAATAGATTTTTGGGGGGATTAGTATGCAAAGCAAAGTTGTGTTTGCTTGCTGCAGATAAACAAGGGCTAGTAAATTTAAACCAATGAAACAATAAAGGGAGAGTTGCTAAAGGAAGAAATTATATGCTTAAGTATGACCAACTGCAAAATTAAAGACATATGTCTTTGAAAGCTGAAAGAATAGAGAATGCTTTCTAATTATAAAGTAGAAATGGAAAGATTCATTTATGTCTAAAGTTTATCATTTTTAGTTACTTAGATAAATAGCACAGTTCATCCAGCTATTCAGCAGCATGCTAAGTTGAACTGGTAATGAGTGAAAGGTGAAAGGTTCAGCTCAGCTTGCCATTTCAGAGCTCATTCAGTAAGATTTACACAGCCAGTTTATTCCGGAAACTGAGAATCAGACTCTAACATGAAAATGAAGAAATGAAAATCATTAGGCTCAGCATGTAGTTTACATATTTAGTAATTGTCACAAAATCCCCGAGGACATTAATCACTCTGTAACATGAATAAACAGAAATATTGCTCAAATGATGATGTGGAAGAATATGTTCTTTGGGAAGAGATGGATTGAGCAGGAAGAGTAGTTACAGTGAAAGAGAGTGTCTTGAAGAAACATGTGGAGAGCCGATTCAGAGGTATATTTTTGCTGAGCAAGCCGATTTGCAATCCTTCTGTACTTTGAATAGTGCCAACTCTATTACTGATTTGTAAGGACAGAATAAAACTGAATAAAGAGTTTTGCCTGTTAAAAACTCTCTGAGGAGTATTAAAGTAGAATCAGAATGGTTTTGCACTAGGCCTGCCTCTGAATTTAGCTGTGCAGTAATTAGAGCGAGAGAAGGAATAAAGCAGCGGTTTTCCATGAAAATGTTTGTTTCAATAAACTTTGCGTACTTATCTGCTTTTTTGTTACTTGGAATTTGGAAAGATAGACTTTTGCAGGTACTTATGAAATTTTAATTTCAATGAATATTTTGGTGAAGCTTTTTGTGCTGGTAAGAACTAGTTACATTAATTGGAACATAAATGCATTTCTCAGGGGGGCAGGGGAGATTTATCAGACTATGGTCTTGGTAGCACAAATTTTAACTAATGAAATTCCATAGCAAATAGGTAACTATATAACAGCTGACTTATACACTGAAGTAGTTAGAATAGTTAAGTAAGAGGGAAACCAGAATTATTGATAACAGTAGCAGTAGTTGCAAATTGTCTACATAAGCCTTTATAAAATCAACCCTGGTGGTTGAGTGTTTTCTCAACTAACTTTATCCCCTTTCCCAAACTGTGAAAGAAAAAAGTGGAAAAATGCTGACTGAAAGCCTAGTGAAATGAAAAAAAGAAAGTGAGAAAAGATCTGGCTTGTAATACATTCCACAAACCACAGTCCTGGAACAGTAAGTGTTGGGCACTGAGTTTCAGGCCTAACTTTCAATTTCTGTGGAGAACATTGGAACTCAAAGTATGGGCATGGCTTTTCTTTTTCAATGCCCCGTGAAACTTGAACAATGGTGAGGGGAAATAAATCATTTTGAAGGACAATGATAAATTAGAGACTTTATTTTTTGTTAGCTATGGCTGACAGGCAGTGAAGAAGTGTACAAAAAATCTCTGCACAAAGTCTTGCTTCTGCCTTCCTGGATGCAGAAATTGTTTATGCATCTTAACACTAGGAATGTAAGTATGGGCTTTTGTGCAGGAGTGAGAGATGTTGATAGATACAGATCAAAATTTGTTAAGGAATTAGATTCAGCCACAGGAAATGAAATTTTCTGCAATATGTTGGTGAAGCTGTGCAAAAATGTTCACTTTCACTCTTTAATGTTTCAACCATAACATTGATATTTAGAGAAGATGGCAATATGCTCTGTGTATCCTCACAGAGTTCTCGCTCTGGTGGCAGTTATTTAAAAGCAGGTCAGGCAAGATAAGGATGTAGGCTCATACTTTTTCCTTTAGGGGATATCTTAGTACCAGGTCCCAAATAAAGAAATAATGGAATTTGGATGACGATAGCCCAAAATCTCACAGTCTTTCTTTTCCATTTTACTTCTGCATTTGTATCAATCTAATACCTCCAAACCTTAATAAAAGTTATTTGATAGAAGAAATATATGGTTGATTTCTTAAAATTACTTAAAGGTTAACCAAACTAATCTTTTCACATTTGATTTCAATGTGTGTGGAATATTCTGGACCAGAAAACGATGTCTTATACAGAAACCTAGTCTAATGGTAACTTCTTTGTTCCTTGTTTGTTCATTATTTTTTATATTTTATATTTTCTGCTTTTTATGATAATGTGCTCTAGTAACAGAAATCACCATTACTTATACCAGTGGCAATGGATTGATGGAAAATGTGACCAGAATATCTTCAGTATGAAAACCAAACTGTGGCTGTTTGATCAGTATACAAGAGAGAAAAAGAAAAATGAGAGAGTGAAAAAAAAAAAACCTGGGAAGGAGGATAAATGAAAACTAAAACATGCAGAAAGGAGGCTGGTATAATGTGCCAGAAAAAAAGAGACATCTTCCTCATCTCTTTTTTCTGGCTGCTGAGGCTTGTTCATAATCTGGCCTAGAATTGAACGTCATTTTTGTAAGCTAAGTAATCACAGAATTGAAGGGGTTGGAAGGGACCTCAAGAGATCATCGGGTCAAACTCCCCTGCTAAAGCAGGTACCCTACAATAGGTTGCACAGAGTAATAAATTTGTCAGTAGGATTTGTCTTTAAGAAAGGGAATACACCCTGTGGTTGAAACATAAAAACAGAAGAGATCTGAATAGAAGCTTCATCTGAAGTATTTTAGATATACATACTGTAATTTAGACAATTAGGGACTAGTAATAGATTCTGACCTGAATAGGCTCTGAATTCACTGAGTTGAACAACAGGGCTCTGTTGTGAAAGAAGTGACCCCATCAACACGATACATATCAGGCTGAAGAGCCTATATGTTAGGGTGAAATTCAATGCTGTTTTTCAAAGAAATACAGCTCATAAATCACATCCATGGAGTGGCCAGTGGGATAACAGTGAATGCCCCAAGGAGAAATATAAATTAGTGCAATCTGTCTCTGCCTGCAGGCCAGGAGCACTGTCCAGATCTCTGTAGAGCCACCTCTTACAAATGTGTTTTTTAAAAACCTGTCCCATTCCCAAGCTTGTTTCAGGCATGTTCCTCTATGTGGGGTTTGTGAGGGCTGTCTACTTCAGCAGTACTTTACACCAAACCAGTCATTTTACTTCGCTGAAAATGATGAACAAAAGACTGGTCTCATGAGAATGGTATTGATGGCTTCAAATATATGGGATAGAACTGAATGGCATCAATAATTTTTGGTACCACAAAGAATCATTAGTTGGGAATAACCCATCAAATAAGGTGTAAATATGAGGGCTGCTCCTAAAGGAATGCCTGCTATTTTATTATTTTGCCCACAACATCAGAGGCAGATGTTGGTGGTATGGCAGTAGAGGTTGAAGCTTCCCGCTTCCATTCCATTTTGTTGCCATGTGACAGACGGCAGCAGTTGGGAAGTCTGACAAAATGGCGTCTGACGTGGAAGTGCATATAAAGCAAAGGTGTGTCACTGAATTCCTCCATGAGGAAGAAATGGCATCCATTGGCATTCGTTGACACTTGCTGAACTTTCATGGAGACCTGTGAGGTCTCCATGAGGTGCTCCAGGAGCACAGTGAGGTGATGGCTGGTGTGTTTGAGCAGTAGTGACAGTGGGTCACCACTGCTGGTGCAGATTTTTATGGAGACAGCATGCCAACTCTTGTTCACTGCTGGCAAAAATGCGCAGCTAATGATGATGACTATGCTGAAAAATAGTGTTCTGTAGCTGAGAACTTGCTCTATCAAATACCGTTATCGTGCTCTTGGTAGCTGTTGCAGTTTCCATGGAAATAAATAGAAGGTGTTACTTTTGGAGCAACCTATGAACTGAAATTACGATTTTAAGCATAAAGGTATAGCAGAATGGTTCACATTGCAAGACTAGAAACCTTGACACTGCATTTTCAAGCTTTTGAAGAATTTGTACATGAATTATCTGGTAAGATCATAGAAAACAGCAAATACTCAGGTCTCTTGTATCCACAGTAGAACTTTAATGCTGCTGTGGAGTGCTGTTCTCAAAATTCAGTGCAGCTGTTGGAAGAGAAAATGACCATTGTAAGAGACTTTTTAGTCTTAACAACCTGTGAGCTGTGGAATCTGTTCGAGTTGTTAAGCATCTCTTTCCCAGGCTATCTAGATATCAGTATCTTTTGAAAAAGGTATCTAGATATCAGTATCTTTTGAAAAGGTATTCTGCAGCATGAAAGGGCAGTATGGATTTAGCGAATCAGGCTATAAAGAAACGTGATGGTTACCAATGTCCCGAGCCTTCACTATTGGTTACATTTCCTCATTTCCTCTCTACTTTGAGAAAAAAAATTGAGTAGCAGACAAGTTATTCCATCACTAGAATTTCAGTTCATAAATTATCTAATTTCTAACTGTTGTGAGATGCTGTGAGAGAAGAATTGATACCATAGAATCATAGAATGGTTTGAGTTGGAAGGGATCTTTAAGATCATCTAGTTCCACCCCCGCTGCTATAGGAAGGGACACCTCCCTCCAGACCGGGTTGCTCAAAGCCCCATCCAGCCTGGCCTTGAATGCTTCCAGGGAAGGGGCATTCACAACCTCCCTGGACAACCTGTTCCAGTGTCTCACCACCCTCACAGTCCTTCCTGATATTTTCCTGTCTGAAGATATTTAAAAGAATATATCAGTCAGAATTGCTGAATATTTTCCTGTATGTGCATTTTTCCTGCCTGATGAAAACTTGCTTTTCCCAGCTGAAAAATGGAGTTCTGAAATGTGTAAAGTTAAGAACCTACAGACTTCAGGAGAGAAAAGCAGCTACTGCTGTCTACTCTTTGGAGGTCAGACATTCAGACTGCTTTTGAGGTGGTAGAGTTTTGTGTCCTCACACTGCTGGAAGCAAATACCCAAATCAAAGATTATCTTAATTAGTTCTAAGATGTAAGTATGGTAATTGAGAGAGAAGTACTGAACATCTGCTATCTTGTGATAATGATATCATTAGATATGAAAATTACATGATTATATTATGAAACATATAGCACCAAAATATTGAATGTTCAAAAGACAAACTTTGGAGGAATGAATGGAAAGTGACTGATTATAACCACCTGCTGTTTATTGTGGAATGTTAGAGATGATTATGAAACATGGAGGTAGAATCATACTTACTTCAATAAAAAAGGGAGAAAATTACATCAGATGTGGCTAGAAAGAAATATAGGATCAGTTAAAAATGATAAAATGAAGCATCTAAAAAGCACAATGAACCTGATACATAGCAGGTGAGTAGAAAGTATTAAAAAACTGTAGAGATAGAAAATTAATAGCATATGATCAAAAGTACTACCCTTTTTATCATCAAGAAGTAGGCTTAGGCATAAGTGTTTTTCTCCTAAAAAGAATCTAGCAAAATAATAAATATATCAAAATGGATTTAAAATTTTTTTTCATTTTTTTTTTCCAAAAATATTGACGTTTTAAATAAGAGGCCAAAAAGCTACTAAAGATAGTGGGAACTCAGTGAGCACTAGGATGATTCTGGAGGTTCTGCAGTGCTATTACCGGGAACTTTTATAATCCAACCTTCCTAAGAAATTGCAAAATGTTATATGTAAGAACAGCCTTTATAACATTGTTTAAGAGGACTTGAAGCAAAATGAGAAATCCTTCATTTCCAAAGCAACTATTGGTTTTCATAAACTTATTTAGTACTAACTGAACTGGAGGTCATGGAATAAAGGACATATTACATAAGAAGACAGAATTCTTTGGAGCTGAGCAATGAATGAGAGTTCTCAAATTTTCAAACCCATGTGAATGATTTAAAGACATAGGCATCAAAACACCACAATAATTAAACATCACAATGGAGAGAATATGAAGCAACTATGATGTTTCTCAGTTGCAGAAGTGATTTAAGCCCTTTGGACAGTATTTTCAGATATAATTTCCAAGAAATGTGGTAATTTATTTTTTTAAAAGTTTTTTGTCTTTCAGCAGAAGTTAGACCCTTCAATACATCTAAATATAAATGGTATTGGAAGGTGGAGAGGTTTAAAACCAAAAAAAGATGTAAAACTAGCAACATTTTCTTTTGAAAGGTGGTACTTAATTTCTCCTTTTTCCTTGGAAAGATCTCATTCTGTATTTGAAAGCAACTTAGGCTAGGGATACTACAGTGCTTTTTAGTATTTCCTTATAATCTATATCTCAAATATGTATAGGGTACTAGAAAAATTCTTCCACTGGGAAAATAATGCATAAAATGAGGAATAATGGAATGGTGCACCATCTTAATGAAGCAATTATTTTATAAATAAAGTATCTGTAAATGAGGAAAAGTGATATTCCAAAGGTAGAGATGCTGAGCCCATTTTATCTGGAATGAACTGAATAAAAGTATAGTGAGTGTTTGCAAACTGGGCAACAAAACAAATAACAAGAAAGATCCAATTGTATCTAGAGGGATTACGATAATTTATCTTCTCAGTAGCCATTATGCCAATAAATTATTCTGCCGTGTGTCTCAAGTATTCATGCTGAAGTTCAGCCAGGTTTCAAAAATTGATTTCTCTGTACTTCATCACAGTTTCAGATCTCTTTCATGACAACTTCTTAGATCAAAGTCAATTGGATTCTTGTGACTGTCTGAAATAAGATGGTAGCTGAAATGATTTACAGAGATGTAACCAGTGCTTTCAGTGACTGTCACTAGTTTGTCATACTTTTGTTTTACAAAGATTTCTACTTATAACAATGAGCAAATTATTTTCATTTTTGGAGTACATTTTATATCTAGAAGGAATCAACTAGTGTATCAGAAAAATTAAAAAAAAAAAAAGGTCATTGATGCTTATCTTCTTCTTTAAAACCCTAGTCATATATCCCACATACCAGCATCATTTTCTGATTTTTTAAGAATGAGGAGGAGAGGATTTTCACCTCTGGAAGTGGTTAATACTGGTTTTATGTTCCAGGGTTGGAAAAGGAAAAAAAGAAATCCTTCAAAAATTGCCCTTTGAAAATCATCTGCATCACAATAACTGAAAAAAAAATGTGGACTTTCATGAAGACACTTCCACTCTCAAATGTTATCTCGTATTGGTTGTGCCAGGCACCTTTTCCTTATCAAAGATATTTCCATGTTTTTGTACATTCATACATATCAGATAAAGATTTAATTACATTACATTGTGATTTGTAGGGTGAAAATACTTAAACTTCAGCAGGTCATTATTGCCAATACCAGTGCTAATTCCTATTTGGAGAAGTGTTGTCGCCTGTACAGTCACTGAAGGCTTCTAGACAGACAGGTGTGCCATCACATATCTAACTGTCCTGAGATTTTGGGATCTGGAAATCTATTTAAATATGTATAACATATATATATTTTATTTTTTAATTCTGGCTGATAGGTTACAAGTGGAGGAAAATTCTGTTATTCAAACCTATTTAGAGCTCCCTCCATTGACACAGCAAGGGGAAGTCAGGCAGACCCATGGGCTAGCATATGCCTTTTGAAACCTGGCTGAACTTCAGCATGAATACTTGAGACACACAGCATACATCATTAAGTAGAGTACAGTTCAAAACAGAGCAGAGTGAATTATAGGAATTTTAGGGTACTGGGGCAGTCTGGGCTTTGTGTCCTTAATATCTGCCAATTTCAGATCTTTTACATTCCTAGAGCCAGCCATTTCTGGCTTACTACATGAAAGTTAGCAGCTTTTAATGAGCACTGCAATCAGAATGGCAGCTGCTACTCAGCAGTTGGGGCTCCAGTATAGTCCAGCTGAGTATATTTCACATTTTTGTGTTCCTTTGTGTAGTACGTTTGCTTGAATGAATTCACCTTGCTGCATTTCCTGGACAGAACCTGCTGTAATGACCAAGATTCTAGTCGCTGGCATTACAGTTTCTCAGAGATGATGTCTTAAAGCAAAATCTGAACATTTGATTACAGGAATACAGCCATATGATCAGCATAAGAAGGAATAGAGTAGTTTAAGGGAAAAGTTAATTATTTCACTTCTGTACAATTTTTATATATCTTCCCCAAACCAATGACATGGTGAGAAAAAAAAAATTGAGTTGCTTGCTGAGTGGTAATTGCAATTCCAGATTTTTCATCACTTTTGGAACAAGCTAAAATGATTTGCTTATTACTGGTATGGGAACATGTCTGAAGGGCAACAACACAACTGACGCTGTCTATCGACGTACACAGTGAAAGTAAGATGGAGCCCTAACCCAAGACAGAGGAGGTAGTAAGGAAAGTAATTACTTTCATATTCAGTACTTGGAGAAATAGGGCAAAAAGAAACCCAAGGCTTTGTTAAAGACCAAAACAAAAATGTGTAGCAGAACTAGGAAATGAACTAGTTATTTTGGATAGGGTATTTAGACAGTTTTTCCTTCCTTTTTTAAGAAAGTTGTGGTTTAATCCTGTGGTTTAAGCAGCTGAGTGCCACTCAGCCACTTGTTCACCCTTGCCTTCCCTCAGCTGGACAGGGAGTTGGATATCCAAAAGTTAGAAAACTCATAGGTTGAGATAAGGACAGTTTAATAAGAAAAGAAAACAACAACACCAAAAAGAACAAAGAACCAAAACAAAAAAAAAAACAAAAAAAAAACAAAACCCACCAACAATTGATGTAAAATGCAGTTGCTCATCAGCAGTGCCTTATGTCCAGCCAGTACATGAGCAGTGGCAGATGCCCAGCCAACCCTCCCAGTTTTACGAGCAGGAAGCTGTAATGGTATGGAGTGTCCCTTTGGGTCAGCTGTCCTTGTGTTAAGAGAACACAGCTGAGCTGCTTCCAATGAGAAGCGACTGCAGCAGTGCAGTGAAATTAATTGCTTTGGTGAACTTTTTTTCAGTACTTAACCTATCCCAAAGCATAGCAGGAGTTACACAGAAACACAGAGAAATGCGGATAAATGAAGATTCTCTTCTCCATCTCCTTTGCCATCCCTACCTTTTCTCCTTTTCCTTTGGAAATAACAATTTATTTCTCGGTCCACGAATTTGTAAGAGGAAAAGGGAAACAGGGTGCAGGCTGAAGAGGTAACTACATGAAGATGAACCAAACTTATAATCTCTATTGTTGCTTCTGTCTTAGGTAGAGGCAGCACAAAATGGAGAAAGAAGAATAAATACTAGCATGGTAAAATTAATTCTAGGTAAGATTAATAAAATCTCTATATCTACCTCCAGAACTCACCTCTGACACAGGATTATTTTAAAACTTTACAGCCTCTCATTGCTAGTACGGGACAACAATCTCAGAGGTTTCCAGAGCCAAATACAGTAGTGGAACTTGTTGTTTTTATGTATTTATCTACTGAAATCATAATAAAACAATGATTTTATTATGATTTTATTACATTATGATTTTATTCTTTTCCCCACAGAGGAACTCACTTAAGTTTCTGTAATCAATTCTTATATACAGATTGCTTAGAATTCTTTGAAGGAGTAAAACAGAACAAAGTGTTATCTATCGCTGATGGATTTGTTTTGTTTTCTTAGAGGCATAAGACAGTAGCATGAAAGCTAGCACATCTTTAATAATTAACTTGGTTGCCTAATTAGGAAATATCTCCCACTAGACTGCTACTAATACTTTGTGTTATAGTATCTTAGAGTCTAGAATCACCAGTAAGATTATAAAGTTGTCCAAATTCCCTGAAGGGCAGCTGGGGAAAACATCATCATTGTTGTTCAATAATTCATAGGCACACACCCAAAACCCTTCACTTTAACTTACTGCCCGGCATTTCAGCTTAATATATTCTAATGCAGTGTTGAATTTTCAGGGAAATAAAACTTGATTTTCCAAATAACGCCTGCCTGCTTGACATGTTAATATATTAAAAAAAAAATTACTAAAACTTTCAGTGTATGTTAATTAGCATTGCATCTGTATTCACCACAGCTTTATTTTTCTCCAGAGTTTGCTTAGCTTGAAGAGGCAATTGTTATAAAAAGAAACAAAACAGAACAGCAAAGTATTATGAGGAACCCATCTGCGAGAATTCCTAAGCTGCTGATGGAATACCAATTAGAAATGCTCTCATGAGCAGCTCTGCACTGTTTCTTGGCTTAGGTACATGAAGCACTTTACACATTAATACAAAAAACAGTGTCATTATTAAACAGCTGTGAGACGATCACTAGAAGCTCAAACTTCAGCACTAAAATCCTCCAAGCTTATTAATATCCTTATTTTTTTTTCTTAGAGGAGAACATCAATTCTGTACACTTTTCTCTGTGTATCAGAAATAAGAAGTCTGGTATTGAAATAGAATGTAGAAATGTACCTTTCCCTATCTTTGAAGGCAAAAAAAAAAAAAAAGTATTTCATGGTGTTCCTATTTCAAAAATCCCTGCTTTTGAATATAAGAGAATATAAGATAAATTTCTAGATGAGATAGAAATGTCAGAATTGGAATGGAAAGGTTAGAATGGCAATGCTAGACTAAGCATTGAGCTTTATTTTAGCTTCTGAAATTATAATCCACTACTGAGTAAATAAATTTAAGACTAAACACCTTTAGTAGGTCTGGATGAAACTTTTACATTGATGAGAATATTCTGAGGTGGCGGTATTTTGTTGCTGTTTTTAAGGCATGTAAGTAACTGGGCCAGCTACAAGATGGTACACGATCAGAACAAAGAGTGTTGCTGGCTGGATTATTTCATGCCAGTGAACGCAAGTTTATTAAGGTATCTGAATGACTTTAGAAACCTCCTCCTTACCTGTAATCATAACAACGTAATCTCAATGATATTTATGATTTTGAGATACTCTGTGTTTAAGTTCATTTCATTTGTTAGAACTCCCAACCACCTGAACATTAGTTTAAAAAAGAATTGTTTTACAATTTATTCTATATCCATAATGACTAATTATGCAAAAGGGCTTCACCAAGCAATGTTAAACCTCTCAGGTGCTTGTTTTGTAGCTCAGTTACAGAGTCTCTGTCCAGAACTTTGTCTAATTTTGTAGAAGCTCAGACCCCCTGTGATCTGAGATACAGTCTTCCCACACAGAGAACATATTGGTTTATCTGTAACTATTGTCAACTTTGTGTCCTCCAGGAAACATCGTAAGCAGTTCATTTCTACATCTGAAAGTTGTAAAATCCAAATAACTATTTACAAGATTGAATGACAGATATTAAAACAAATCCACTCTCCTTCTAATAGCAAATGTCACTTTGTTATGAATGCTCTGGTCTGATTTTGAGAAATGAAGCTATTACTCATGTAAACAGCTTCTAAACTTTCAGTTCTTCAAAAAAAATAAAGACAATTTTGAGAACAGGTACACTGGAAGGTAGTTGCATGTATGTTATTTTCTGTTGTTATCTGAGTGTTCTTATTTACGAGGGCTGCTCTGAAAATAATGCTTCCAATGTATTGTGTTGGTCCATGGCATCAGAGGTGGATGTTTGTGCTACGGCAGTAGAGGCTGAACAATGGATGTGAGCAGCGAGGCAGTGGGTGGTGCATTTCAGTAGTGATGACAGTGACAGTAGGTTGCCTCCACTGGTGCAGATTTTTAGGAGCACAGCACGCAGGCTTTTGTTCATTGCTGGTGAAAATGCATAGCTAATTCAAAAATAGTGCTTGTTTTGTCGCAGAAAATTTGCCCTATCAAATAGTATTCTTGTACTCTTTGTATCTGTTGTAATTTCTATGGAAATATATAGGAGGCATAACTTTCAGAGTGACCTATGTGTAATAATGAGCAAATTTTATTTGACTGCCAAAACAGAGTGAGAAATACAAGCCTGAATAATACATTGATCTAGTCTGTCAGGCTGAGGGCTGATTTGAAGGTCAGTCATTTCTTTTCCCATGCTTCTGTAAAATGATGACTGCAATACTTGTGTAATCTGATTTGGGGTGAACAAAAAGGATGTTCAAATTCCTGATTATAATTTAGTTTGAAGTTTTAAAATAAGTGGTCTTTTTCTTAATTAACTGAAACTAGATTTTATATATGCTAATAACCTTGCACCATTTTTGATCAAAGTCATCAGAGTCAGTGACATTTTTGCCTTCAGTGTAAATGCTGACAGAATCAGAGCATACTGTCTTACGAGACCTTATCCCTGATTTGAAGAGATTACATGAGTAGTGGGAGAGAAAGCTCACTGACCGTGTCAGATTGATGGTGTTCTTATCTTCCCAGAAAAGCAGAAAAGGCCAAGATACACAAGACATGTAGTAGCTGCAGTGCCCAAACTGTGGTGAGCCATCAGTAAAATTCATTGGTCAGAGAGTCTAAAATAGCAGGTACATACAGACATGCATAGAAGAAGCAAATTAATGTAGCAGTTAGCAGTTTTAGTAGATTTGATCTGATTTATGTAGTTCTATCTTAGTCTCAAAACAGTAAATAAGTTACTTTTTTTTCAGATGCAGGGATGAGGAGATGGGAGGAGGAAGAGAGTTGAGAAACTCTCCAAACTGGTGTCTGGCTATTTTCCTGGATAAAGCCAGGTTTTCCTGGCTCCAAAGCTGGCCGTTGCACAACAGTTAGGAAAGAGGTCTGTTTGTGTCAGAAATACAGACTGTAAGAGCTTAGTTTCCATATAAGGAAATATATTGTCCACTGTACAATGTTGCTAACTCACTCAGCTTGTGGTTATCTTAGCTAGAATTAGTCTCTCTTGCTAGATGGGAACTGTCATTTGACTCAGGTGATAGACTGATGCACTTTTAGTCTGGGTAACATCTGGGTAACAATAAAATTGTTATTCCCTGCTCTGTGTCTGTGATCATCTCCATGTACAGACATGTAATTGCTGTGCCAGTGAAAAAATGAATAGTGTCTTTTAGGCTACTGGCTGCTTATGCGTGTTCTTGCAGAGTTCACTTTGAACATTTTACTAATTTCCCTGTGGCTAATGTGGAAGGAGGGTAAGGGATACAGAAAGGAAAGGAGTCTGTCCATAATGAATGTGTTTCTTGACCTGCAGACATTTTTACTGTTAAATGTATTTCAGCAAAAAATGAAATTGACAAGTGTTTCTTAAATGCATCCACACCTGCTCTGATCTCAGCAGGTCCCTCGATTCCTCGAGTCCATCTGCTGCTGCATGGTGACAAAGCACTTTTTAGCTATGCACAGACCCTGTGAGTTCATTGAATATGTGAGAAGCAACTCTGACAAATGCTGTTGATAAATGTTGATTCTTTTGATCTTTTTTTTGATTCTTGAAGGGTGGAATTTTTAGTCAAATCAGCGTATTTCTGAGTTTGCAAGTTTGCATTTTTGAACTTCTTATGAAATTCAGTGCTGTAAAAGGCAAAACTATCTTCTTCCATTCATATTCTTAGGCCTCAGTAGTTACACATCTTCCATTACACATGGCTAAAAGCCAATTACTGGAAGTAAAAAAAGACTGTAATGACAAAAAAGCACTGGATTTGTTAAGTGTGATCAGTACTGGGAACAAATATAACAGGCTCGCACTGAAACAGAGGAAGTTCCATTTGCACATGAGAAAAACATCAACCATTCTGAGATTCCGTGATATGGAATTTGTAATACTGAAGGGCACTAATTTAGTCTAGAATCTTGACTCCTTAATGACCAGAACAACATGTTTCAGAGGATAAAGCCAGCAGTTGGTGCTTATATGAGATGATACATTCAAGAAAAGCTTTCCTTTTTACTCGCAGTGAAAGATGCTTCCAGTGGCTTTGTGTTTAGATGTTCCATTGCACCTTTCCAAGAGCTGAACATCTTGAACATCTATGAGATATTCAAAAGTGATTCAGATGTGGTCTCTAAAAAGGAAATGTAGCTATGTAAATACGATCAGCTCCTACAGTAATCACTGAACAGAAACACAGTGCCAGAATTATTAAAAAAAAGCAAAGGTGTCAGTGTGAGCTAAAAGGCTTTTAGGCCTATTAGTGTCTGGCAAATGAACAGCTTTAAACACAATTAGTTAACTCAGTATGTTATGTGATGCTGCACTTCTCAGTGAAAGTTAAGGATTTTATTATAACGGAACCACTTTTACTGAAATTATCTGATATTTTCTGATTTCTTAGTGATTCTACCTTCTTCTGATTTTCAGTACCATAACAAGAATTACAAGTGAAATTATATGTTTCTCATGAAAACATAGATGTTTTTTCTGTCTTGATGGCTAGGCAGCTGCTTCAGAAATTGTCTACAATGGCACTTTTGTTTTCCATCTGCGTGTTCCCTTAAATTGCATTTCATCCCTCATTTATATTTCTCATCTACATGATAATGTTGCACACACTGAGGCAGTTTCTCTTGCTATCATCCACATGACTTTCTGATTTCATTTCACACTGTATTAGGGTAGACCACGTTCTTGTTAATAGTAATAAGCACCAGAGGTGGTTGAGCGCTGCTTTGAATTGAGACAAATGACTAGAGGAAACATAGTGAATATCCATACTGCAAAGCAAAAGGTCTGTCTTAAAGACCTGAAATCAACCTGTGAGGATAAAGTGATTTCACTAATGATTTTCACTAGTTGAGATGGACTAGACTGATTCAGCCAATAGCTTGCTTAAGATAGCATGTTAGTACCATATCATTAAGAACTACATGCTTAATGGTTCCCAGAGTTTGGTAACTCATGCCTGTAAAAGCTAATTTTACTCCTAGGTAGGTACTTTGTCTAACGTATCTCAATAGCTTATGTTTATTGCAGAGAATGTATTTGGGCATATTTTTTCTTTTTTTTAAAAAAGTTTTTTTTTAAAAAAAGCTGAAGCTAACAAAATGTCCTATGAGAACAGATGTCGCACAGAGAGTAGATAGTTCAAAGAATTGTTTTCAGTGAAACTGGCTGTGAAATCACAGTAAGATTTTCAATAGTCTAATCTTTATACATTGCATAACTTAAAATGTTAGCTGCTGGATGGTGCAACATACTTTCCAATTGCAGCAAACATTTAAATAAACACTATATTATGCACAAAGAAAAAAAAATCATGATAAATTTTTATGTTTAATGGAGTAGTAGATTTCATTATGGTGGTTCAGCATTTCTGCACTTTTTTCTGTTTAGTTTTTTAAATTTACTAAGTCAGCTAATTTGGAAGGAATACTAGTAGCAAATAAACTTTAATACTTGAGAGGTTGGAAGAAAATACTTCAAATCAAAGGCAGCATGAAAAAAAAAAAAGAGTTGGGAGATTTCAAATTTTCTTTTGGACTTTTACTGCTAAAATACAAAGGCATTGCTGACTTTGCATTTCCAAAGATATTTTTCTTACTATATGATTACTTCGTTGTTTCTCCTAGCAAGTGATATTGTGAGTGGATGTATGTGTACATATGGACAATTTTTTTTCAAATATTTCACTCAGATAAAGCATTAATGTATGAAGGGTTTGTATTCTGTGTCCCAAAGACATTCAGTCTTATTTAAGTTGGGACAGACATTTTCCAAGAATTCCATGGCAACACAGGACATCATTGCTGTGACTTACATTTTTGACAGTGACTTGTATGTGTTGGCCAAGGAATGATTCAACCAAGGAGCAAACTTCTCAAAAAGCCAGTTCTTTTGGCAAATGTGAGATATACCAAAAATCTCTCCTTTGTGTATCTTTGAGGATGGGCAAATAACAAGTGGAAATACGTTGGACTGCTTTCTGTGGCGTGTTTTCTTTAAGTGTACTTGATATTAGTTTGAAGTGTATTCTTGTATATAAAATGCAAATACTAGAAATGTTAAGACCCTTTCAGGATTGCTATGGTAGTGAAGCACCATAAAGTATCTGTAGAGTGTAAGAATTCATGTTATCTGTGACTAGTGGCTGTAAACTGTATTGGTCGAAAGCAGTTCGTGTTTGCTACGTTATGTGCAACGATACAATACAGGAGAAAGAGAGAAGCACAGTAACAGATAAACAGTACTGAATGAGGAACTCTTGCTTGATCTGAAAATAAGGAGATTGTATAAAAAATATTGAGAATCAGCAGAGAGGAACTGGCACACACTTGTGCAAAAAATCCAGTAAGTATGAAGTCACAAACTTAACTGCACTTAATTAACTTAAGGAAAATAAAATTTTCTTAATATGGTACTGAGTAATGAATGGGAGGAGTAGCAGACAATGGTTAGACTCACGTATCAATGCACTTTGATACCATTCTTCATAAAGGTGAATTATGAAAGATCAGTTATTCAGTTTATTTAACAGGAGAAAGGCAGACCACAAGTGTTCTGATACATATCTATACAATGGAGTGGATTTATTCTGAAGTCTGTGAAACAGAACTCAGCAATAAGTGCAAAAGTCCTACTTTTGGAAGAAAACATTAAATGTGCAATACAGGTACTCTCACGATGCACTGACGACGCAGAAAAATACAAGCACTTAATATAATGAGTCACAAACTGAATATGGGGTTGGCATCGGAGGCTGTTGCAAGAAATAGTCACATACAAACCCTAGGATGTAATTATTTTCTCTGCTATTAAAGGTGAGATCTTAGCTGTCTAATTCTGGTATGTAGGGAAACTCTGCCTTCCTTCTCAACTATCTCTCCATTAACATCCTTTGCTTACGTCCTCATGCATCCTCTCCGCTATCAGGCAGGACAGACTAAATGTGAGGAGAGAGAGAGAAGAGGAGAAGGGTCTCCTAAGAGAGAAAGAAGTCTATAAAAACGGCATTGCTGTGTCCCAAGTTGAGTTCCCACCAGCATCTTTAGACTTGAGATTTTGGCTGTGGCCTATCTTTATTTCTTTATTTCTGATTCTCTCTGCAGTCAATGTCTTGAGACTTTTTTTTTTCTCACAGATTTGGAAGTATCATCTACTCTCCTTTCCAAGCTCTCCACAAAAATGAGAAGTGTAAGCTTGTATAGATGAAATTTCCTTAAAATAAAAAATAAAAAAAAAAACTGCTTTTTTTTTTTTTTAAACTGCAAAATCAATCATAACGCTAATCATAAAATCAGAAGCTCTGGAAACCTTTATAAGTTTGATTCTCTGACATGATAATTTATAAACTACTGTAGCAATAATTTTTGATGAATATATTGAGCATTTCTGTAGAGTTGTGTTCTAATTTTTACTGACCCTTATTTACATAAGTCTAGTGGAAAAGCGTCAACCACTAATGAGGAAATTTTCATATGAAATGTTTTTTGCTTTTAATCAGAAGTAATATACGGTTATATTTCAGTTAGTGGCTAACATCTTCTATACTGCAACTCCTTGATAAATTGATGGAAAGAAAATCAATAGTAGCAAGATATGGAGTATAATTTGATGAATATTGTGCACAAATGTCTTAATAAATGGAAGGCTGTCAGTTACAGCCAGACTGCTTTTCTCACTGATGTAAATTTGAAAGTGGGAAATCTCATTTATACAACTCCCATGGTTTGTGTCACAGTAAAAATGAGGGTGAGCTTTTAAAAAAAAGAAATTTCAAATATTTTGATATTTTTATTGTGTAGCATCAGACACTCCTATGAATACATTTTTAAAATGGCCCTTATAGCGTATTACATTCAGAATCTTATTCATGAAGTTTCTGCCACTATTTCAAACTTTGCTAAATATTTCCCTGTTTCTGCTAATGATTCCAAGCGTGCAGACTGCTTTACCAAGAGAATAAATATCAGAGACCATAACTAGCCAATATTGTTCTGCTGTTTATGAACTGGAGTGATTTTTTCCTTTGCAACAGGTTTTGAAAATTTATTCTCCTTAGTTTACATTCAAATCTCTAAAGAAAACAGATGAAGTAGAGAGCTGCCAGCAGATTCTCCTGTGGTGCGTAGGATTCCTTTGTGTGCTGAACACATCTGAAATGCTGAACTGCTACTTGGGAATGTACCTTTTTGGCAGATTTTCTTCTCCAAAACGTGGAGTGATTAAGTAGGTATTTGACTAGCCAGTATGTGCAGCTACTGGTTTTTTTTAGTAGGGACAATTTCACATTTTTCAGCATCAATTTTCTAGTTACTGAGGAGGATTTGGACTTTCAGGCCACTGCAGAAAAGTCATTTGCTGGAGACAATCACTGTTATTATGGGCCTGATCCCACATCCTTTGAAAGCACTAAGGGATTGCTATTGATTTTTCAGTAGAATTTGTAAAAGGCCCATGAATCTGTCAGCAAGTGGACCACATCATTAGACTAACTACAATACTTTTCATCATATATATATATATATCTAAAGCTAGTGCTAATCAGAATACTCTTAACCTCTGAATCAGAAGATGTATATGTGAAGGGTTAGTATTTTAATGGAAACAGCTGCTAAAAGGGTGTTTGAAGTTCTGGATCACAAGTTAATCCCATGATTTACGAATGCATTTAAAAACAAATCTTAATTGATCTCATTGTTCTTAAGGGTTCTGGATTCCTAATATTCACAGGAGTCAATGACCTAGCAAAAACATATTTCTTCTGAAACAAAGTAGACTCCCAGCAAAAACAAACATAATCGCTTCTTGACCACACTCATTGTACCTGAGGCAGCATGTCAAGCTGATAGTCACAGTCCGATTCACTCACTCTACTCTGCCATGTCCTTCCTCCCTTGTATCTGCATTCGACATATTCCTAGCACAGCTCTGAAACTCCCTTTCTCTGATGACACTGAGAACATGTTGCCACAGACAAGCGGGAGTTCCCCACCTTGTATGCAGTGCAGCAGCTGGGGCTGTGCATGTGGCCTTTTTCTCTCATGTAGTGGGAGAAACAGTTTTGCTTTTACTGAATGTGTTTGCAGACAAATATACTGGGATGTTGTAACAGGATTCTACAATCAGGCTAGATAGAGCTCAGAGTTAAAACAGTTACTGTAAGAGTCATGTGTAATTGCTTGAGCACCTCAGCAAGACAATGTGTTGCTATTTTGCTAACAAGAATAGATTTCTGCTCCCAAATTACAAATAAAATGTAAATGTTTCACATGGAAACAATGGTATCTTTATATCTGACAAGCAAAAATGGAATTTTTTTCACTGGAAGGAGCTAAAATTTTAAAAAATGAATTTCCTCTTTTTTTCTTTTCTTTTTTTTTTTTTTTTAATCTAGTACATCCGCTTTGTCTTTTTTCAGTTTTAATCTCAGGTTCATATGCAGTCTAACTCACTGTTGCAGTTGAATCCAAACAAGAGTGATCAGGTGTTTTAACTCAGAATAAGTTAGATCAGGTGTTTCACTCAGAATAAGTGAAAATATGAGGAAATCAGTCTTGAGTTTTAGAACTTTATTTTCCTACTACATCTAGTAGTTACCTTGAACACCTTCTAAGCTATTAATTTTACCTAGTCAGGTATTGTAATTGTTACTGATAACATGCTGTGGAATACCGATGAAAAACCATTAAAGCATGACATGTGCCCATGAATAACCTGCAAATTTGTGAAGTTTACTGGGAAATGAAAAATATGAACTTGAAAAACCCAATAATTTTTTATCCTTATGAGGCTAGAAATGCCTTTCTGAAGAAAAACATCAACGTTTTCCCAGAAGTTTGTTTTTAAGAAGGAAATTTTTGAAAAAATTTAACTAAACCAAAAAAACTCTATGTTTAGCTTGTAAATAAAGTATAATATCATTCAGCAGAAGTTTATTTAAACTGTGCTTACAAATACGTATGAATGGCAGTTGGATTCAATTTAACCTGACATAATTTGAATTAACTTGATGGGTCTTTTGACACAAGCTGTACTGACTAATTGCTGCATATTTGGGTGCACTATATCAGTGAGCATGGCAATCAAAAGCTCGTGCAGATGTTCATATTTTCTTTGATTGCCAACAGCCTTAGGTTGGAAGAAAAGTCAATCAGCAAAATAATGCTTCCTAGCATCTGTCAAGGTACTGACCGCATTACTGTAATGGCAGTCATAATAAGCAGAATATTTCTGATTCCCTGTTGCCATCCGCATTTAGCAGCTCTCTGCAGTTTTGGCTTGATGCCATCACAAAACATGGAAATTATGTGAGTTTAGACTAAATTTATTTATAAGCAGTTGATATCAGCTCAGTGAAGAGTGAATGTATGTTTATCCTAATATGTATTTCCATTGTTAATTATTTCTATAAATGTATCTTTTATATGCTTTATACTGGTATATTTTATGACGACTTATTAACTGAAGGGTAAGTTTTACAAACATCAAATAAAAGCATCAAAATCAAATCAAATAAAAGCTTTTAATAAGCTGGAAAAAAAAAGAAAATGTATTACATCATTTTGAAGGAAACCCAAGCTTGCTGTAATAGTTACTTTGGATTTACTTTAAATCTTAAGAATGCCTATAAGATACATCAAGCTTTCTACAGGGGCTGCTCCAAAAGAAATGCCTGCTATTTTATTATTTTGCCCACAACATCAGAGGCAGATGTTGGTGGTATGGCAGTAGAGGTTGAAGCTTCCCATTTCCATTCCATTTTGTTGCCATGTGACAGACGGCAGCGGTGGGGCAGTCTGACAAAATGTCATCTGACATGGAAGTGCATATAAAGCAAAGGTGTGTCACTGAATTCCTCCATGAGGAAGAAATGGCATCCATTGGCATTCGTTGACACTTGCTGAACGTTCATGGAGCACCCAGTGGATGTGAGCACAGTGAGGTGGTGGGTGGGGCGTTTCAGCAGTGGTGATGGTGACAGTGGGTCCCCTCTACTCATGCAGATTGTTATGAGTGTGGCATGTAGGCTCTTGTTCATTGCTGGTGAAAACATGTAGCTACTGGTGGTGACTATGCTGAAAAATAGTGTTTTGTAGCTGAGAATTTGCTCTATCAAACAGTATTATTGTGCTCTTTGTATTGGTTGTAATTTCCATGGAAATAAATAGGATACTTTCAGAACAACCTGCACAGTTATAAAACTAGAAATGTTTTTTCATGACAGCATATATGGAAAATTCTTTTCTCCATTTCTCCCTTTTTTTTTTCCCCCAGATGTTCTAAAAGTATCCAACAGACACAGAATTTGCATTTATTTTCAGGAGGGATACAGCTCAAAACTATCTCAGCTTTTTTCTTTTCATCCCTAGGTGATTGTGTCCTTCCATTTCCTTATAACTGGATCCTTGTTTGTTAAGTGTAAGACTTTTTCTGCAGCACAGGTAGGAACAGTAATAACAAGGGAGAATGCATGGTTTGCCATGTGGTAATGTAAAATATCAGTGTCTGGAGTGCTCTCCTGATCAGGAGTGCTTTATTTTAGAATCCCCGCCTGCCTTTCTGGCAGCCAAATGCTTTGAGCAAGAATTATCATTCCATGTCACTCTCTATGATATCTTTATCCCAGCCATGTTCAACCCAAGGCTCACGGGCCACATGCAGCCCAGCCCAACCCTGAAGCTGCCCCCTCCCCCACACCATCATGGTGGTTACTCTTCCCCACCAAACAGCCCCACCCAGCCCTGGGCACGCACCCATTGCTCAGCAACAGCCAAACATCGGGGTGCAACTAGCACTGGCTGGGCTGCTCCTCTCTTAAAACACGTGAGAGTGGGGTTTGTCTCATCTCACTGGTGACAGGTGACAGGACAAGGGGAAATGGCCTCATGTTGCACCAGGGGAGGTTTATGTTGGATATCAGGAAAAACTTCTGTACAGAAAAGGTTGTTAAGCACTAGAATAGGCTCCCCAGGGAGGTGGTTGAGACACCATCCCTGAATGTGTTTAAAAACTGTTTGGATGTGGCTCTCAGGGACATGATTTAGTGGTGGGTTGTTAGAGTTAGGGTAGTACGGTTAGGTTGCAGTTAGACTTGATGATCTTGAAGGTCTTTTCCAACCTGAGCAATTCTGTGATTCTCTGAAACCAAGACACAAGCGAGGGTGCAATGCAATACTAACTCAAGTTATGGCAAATAATTATATGTATTTTGATACGATGGCTAAAAACAGTCCTGTGAACAGCAGAAAATGTGCAGCTGTGCTTTCCATTGTGATTAAGTAATTTGAGGGCAGGTTTCAATATATGCCAAAAAATGATTTTTTTTGGCAATTTTCTACTCCATTGTCAGTCAACATAAATACATTACCTGTGAATTTTCAAACTGAATGTACAGAGTTGCAGTCAGACATTTGACTCAAAAATTTGATCATGTTTCTTTCCCAGACTTTTATAAGCCCTATCTTAGCAGAGAGAAGTATCCCTTGGTTCACAGTCATGCCTTATTCATGCCATTGCTTTATGGCAGTATGTACAGTTGTGAACAACTGTTTTCAAGGATAAAGCACAGGAGCAGCAGAATTCATCAGAAATCTCTGATGCACACCTTGAGGACTCGCTATGAATTGCAACCACTGCCATCGAACCAGACTAATTTGTTAGTTTCATAAAAACAGGGTGAAATAGCCCATGAGTTTTATGTTTTTGTTGCCCTCTTTTTTAAAAATTAAAATATTATAGATTAAAATACATTTGTTACTTATATAAATCAACTATATGACATATTTTATGAGAGCTGCTCCAAAAATAATGCCTCCTATTTTATTATGTTGGCCCATGACATCAAAGGCAGATGTTGGTTGTATGGCAGTAGAGGTTGAACCTTTCCACCAATATTCCATAACATTTTGCTGCCATGTGACAGATGGCAGCAGGGGAACAGTCTGACAAATGACATCTGACATGGAAGTGTGTATGAAGCATTGAATTTCCTCTATGAGGAAAAAATTGCATCCACTGGCATTCATCAATGTTTGCTGAATGTTGATGGTGACCAAAGAGTGGATGTGACCACACAGTGAGGTGGTGGGTGGTCCATTTCAGTCAGTCAACTCTACTGGTACAGATCTTGACAAACGAAGAATGCAGGCTCTTGTTCATTGCTGGCAAAAATGCAGAGCCAGTGGTGGTGAGTATATTGAAAAATAGTGTTCTGTAGCTGAGAATTTGCTCTGTCAGCGTTACTGTGCTCTCTGTATTGGTTGTAGTTTCCATGGAAATAAGTAGGAGGCATTACTTTTGGTGCAACCTATGCATATGTGGTCTGAGACAATTCCCAATCACTCAATCCAGCCCAATCAAGCCAAAAGGTTGGACACCCATGCTTTATCCTAAGACAATTCATAGCTAGGGGAAACAAGGGGTAAGGAGCTAAGGGCAGACTGTAACCATCAGTGTGTTGCTTGTCTGCGGATAGAACATGTGTAGGTCTCATACTTCTTTCTACGTGTTACACAGAAATGCCCTAAACCTGTGGTGAATTGAGATGAATCCTTGCCACAATCCTTAAAGGAGATGGACAGTGGATAGAGGATTGTTGATTCTCAAACATTTTTCTTACAAGCTGCAATGAAACATCATTTGAGTTCAGCAAGTGCAGCAGCAAATGTGCGAACAGTACCTGGACGGTATGTTTTTTTTCACTTCTGGGCAACAAATCTTCTGCTTTTTTACACTGTTTAATGGGTATCATGTCAAAAAGGTGAATTTGACCTGACAAATCAAGATAATAGGAGAAGGATTCTGGAAGCACTGTTAGAGGTTATGAGATCCAGCTGCAGTTAATTTGGAGTTAATTAACTGAAAGAAGCTTCCAGGCTGTGCCATGGGACCCTGAGCAAGGCTTAGTTTTCAATCAAAGCTTTCAGAGGAGGACGTTACATTAAAGAAGCACTACCACATCCACCACAAAACCGCTTCATCTGACTCCTATCTCAAAGGAATACTTTGCAGTGTCAAAGCCTTTATACTGTTTAAAAACAAATAGCAAGTTCCTTGTTAGTTTGTATACAGTGTTGTTTAAATAGTAATGTTATTTGCATACCTGCTGTCAGAAGTCCAACAGCTGTGCAGAACCGTGCAGCCTTTTCTACCGCAGAAGAACCTAGGCGAAGAAAACAAAAGGGCCGTGTTTTCACTCTTCTCAGTGAGGTTTCTCAGCCTCAGAACCCAGCTCTTTGGAGAACAGCTCGCAGGTACGCGCTAGCTGACGGTAAGCAAGAGAAGCGGGGTACATCGCTTTTACACACCGAGCCAGCGGTTACCTCAGGCGAACTCTAACGGCTCTAACGGCCGCGCGCCGCCGCCCCGAGCGCGAGGGCGCCGCGCGCTGCTGGGAAGCTGTGGCTGCAGGCGCCTGCTGGGGGGCAGTGGCTGCGCGCTGCTGCGCGGGTTTTGTTGCAAACGGCTTTTGGCCGCGGTGCTGTCTCTCCCGTCCTGCCGAGGCAGGTGATTGTTTGGCTGAAACGAGCCCTTGCTACCAGCTTCAAATCAAACACCTGCCCTTGTAGAGGTGTTTTGCTCAGTTTCTGTTTTGCTCAGAAAAAGAAACCAACAAAACTACTTGCCAGCCACTCAAAAGTCTTTAGTGTAAATGTTTCCTCAGCTATCTGTTCTTAGTTATTTTTGCCTTGCTTTTTAATCCTCTCGCCGCATGCAGATCTGTAGATTTACCCATTTCTGCCTTTTTCCTTGCTACTGCACTGTCCTCAGGGTGTGGGAGTCAGCTCAGGTTTGTGCATAGAGGTTTGAAAACATGCATCAAGTGCAGCATTCCTTCTCTGTGCTTAAATAGCTGGAGAGTGTGCAGCCCTTTCCTACCTATTGCTCCATATGTAATGTAAATATTGCAGTGTTATGAGGGCAGGAGAGCCTTAAACTGGTGGGTTTGCTTCCTCTGAGTTCTGTTTCATTACAGTTAAATGTATCATTTCACACATTGTCACAGTTGAGTTCCACTCAGGTAATACGTGTCTAAATTTGCTGTATATCTATGTGAGGATTTACTGTTGTGTATATTAAAAGGTGTTAACTAACTGTGCATACATATGTTTCAACCCTTAGCTTGGCTTCAAAAATTGTAATTTTGCTTTCATTTTACTTTTATAGCAGGTGATTCTAACCTACTTGTTAAATTTAATGAGTAATCATGCTAGCTAGCTGCTGTTTCTGCATTGTGCACTTGTGCATACAGTCATCAGAAATTATGCAAAACATGAGAAATGAATGCATACATGCAGAATTCATAATGCCTTGGAATAGTCAAGAATCATTTAGTTGGGACATTTTTCAGATGTCAGTTAATGTGTACTATTCTTACCATTATTATTATTTATTGCTTTCCCAGGGAAATGTTCATGGAAGGATGCAACACCAGATCAAATATGGTAATATCCTCAAGGTACTACAGCTAGTTTTGAGGTTGATGTGTTTTTAAGATTAAGTGGACCAACTTTTGTGTGCAAAGGGAGGTTTCACAGATATCAGTGTGAACTTTTAGTGTGAACTACTCCCTGTAGTTTTCATGTGATTTTGTTGCAGAGACGGTTCTCAGACAGACTATATCACTGCCCGACTCATCTGCTTCTCTGTGTTAGGAACAAGGCACAAGCAATGATAAAGGCTGCTAAATTTTTATGCCTAATGTGGATGTGTGGATCATAGGCTTTATGTTTTGTGAGTCTGACAGCATGTTAGCATGGCTCTGTACATATTCCCCAGCCTCTTCACCTTCTCCCGTAGTCCTCTCTTCCTCTTGGGTACCTGACCTTAAAAGTTAAGCCTCTCATCATCCTTTTCAGCTATCATGTGCTTTTCCATTTAAGAACTCAGTTTTTTTTTTTTACTCAGGCTCTACTCTAACTATACTTACTTTGCTCTTATGCCAGGGAACTGCAAAGTTTGGAGGCTGGGCCTCTGCAGGTTGCTGCACATGATATGCCATGACCATTTTCAGTATCTCTGTGTACGAAGTATTTCAGGGTGAGATGAGAACAGAATGGGAAGCCTCTGTGTTCATACCTCCTCATTTAGATGGCCCCGGGACTCTGGACAGCTCTGTTGTCCCAGCCCTGTGGACTCAGGAAAATTCTTTGTTTACCCATTACTTCCTTGCTACAGTGAAAACATAGCAGAAGATCCAGCTTAGAGAACTTCTTGGGTTAGAGAAAAACAAAATTCTTCTTACAAAGAATTTTACTGGCCACTATTCAAGGCACATAATGAACAAGAAAAACATAAATGGCTTTGCAAGCTGTTAAATAATTCCAATACTTACAGTCTTCTTTGATGTGTACAGGAGAAATGACAAATGTTCCATCAACTCTTCTGTTTACTGTACCATCCAAAGAATGATTAATTTTCCATTTTGTTGTTATCTGTTCAGGGCTTATTGGTGCTGTTTATAGCGGATGTTTTTTGTATTAGACTCACAAAGAAGATTGAGTGACTATCCTTGGTGAGTCTTATGTTGCTTTGAACATACTGGCTGAGCATGAGAAAAAGCAATAACGTTAGTCACTTGGGTGTACAATGGCCAATAATCAGAAAATTGGTAACTACTACTACTAGATTGTAGTATCTCATGAAATGCACACTAGACATGGAAAGGCAAAGAAGTAGTCAGCATCATCCACCAAAATGCAAACTAACAAAAGATGATGAAAGGAAATCTGCTTGCAGGATCGTAATTTACTGAAGAGCAAACTCTGGGCTGAACAGAGTAAATTGAATAAATGATGACCTGGTACAATCAAGAAAGTGAAAAAAATGCTTTGACTGTTTATTTGTAGATTTTATCATATCCCACTGATTGGCCCTTGATTTCTTGGTCATCTGCTAATTATATATCTTATATTTTAGTAGTGCTTAATGTAATGGCAGCAAATTGGATGAACTGAATTTTAATTTTCATCTGCATTCAATCACTGCTGGCTAGGTTTTGTTATGTTTCATCAAGATTTAGCTACAATTTTCATTTTGATGTTTAAAAAAAAAAAAAATCTTAGACCATACCAAGAAGCAATGAAGACAGTTAGATCCCAGTCCTGCAGCTGAATTCTTAAGAACTCCTGTCTGTCTTACTGAAGTTAGCTGTGTTTGATGGCAGTCACAACTCCACCCTTGAGAAACTGGAAACAAAGTCAAGTTCTGGCAAAGGTCTTGAGAAAACCTAGGCAAAACGTGTCCATGGTAGTACTGTGGGCTTTGGCTCCATCCTCTGTTATTAGAACAGAGCCCTCACTCACACTTCTTAAGGGGAAAAAAAAAAAAAACAATTTTGGCTGAAGCAGTACATCTACTTGTCTGGATGTTTGTAGCCTCTTTCACTGTAATAATCTTTGATGCCCTTACTGAAAATGAAATAAAAGAATATATAGCTTTAGAACAGTCTATTCCTTTACAGTAATCTCGGTGTTGCTTTTTACCATATCAACAATGAGCCTTTTTGATAATTTATACGCCTAGAAAAAGAACACAAGACTATGCTCCAGGTAAATATAATAGATGTGGCATTCAGTATCTTGTCTTTGTCACTGTCAGGTTGTTTTTGGTACCTCATGTACAAGAGAGGATGTTCATTCACTGAAAAAAATGAATCTACATGTAACAGAAAATCAACCAATGGCTATCATAGAATCTCCCATCAGTCATTAGCACATGAAGCCCTATTTTGTAATTAGCAAAGCTGATCCAAAGGAGAAACAATATAAATGTGCTCACTTTTTTTTTTTTAAGAGCTTAAAACTTTTTATTTCACAAGGTGATTATTGATGTTAGCAATAATGACTGCCCACTAAGAGAGAAAAAAATCTTCATTACATTTTATGAAATTTTCCAAGAGATGAGCTGATCATGATGAATTGATATATTTTCGTCCTGAGTTAGAAAGAGGAAAGGAGAGAGAAGAAGTAGTAGAAACTCTATGCATATACACAGGACAATTTATACTTCTACAGTTGTAGCTTGTCTTTTAGATCTCCATCCCATGTCCATGTTATCCTGGACAGAACCTTGCCTCAATGTGTAATATTGTTCACTGGCTTGAGGTTGCCATCCACCTACTTCGCTACATTTTCATGTTACAACAACATATTTAATTGCAGTGAGGAACATGTCTCACATCTCCACTATGGCTTTTCTCTATTTAGAGAGAGGATTGAAGCAAACTTTAAAGAAAAACAGCCTAGTCTGATCTGAGATAATGTGAAACTTCAAGATCACAGGATGTCCAAGTTCTGTTTTGTCAGCTTTTAGAGGCAAAGTCCAGCTGCCCAATATTTTTGTAATTAAACAGGTATTTTTGCTTGAGATGTGAAAAATAGTGATCCTTGTTCTCTTATAGGCTTTTTTTTAGTAAGGAATTTAGCTTGCATAGTCCCAGGTGACATACGTCGTATCTCTAGCTTGGACTCTTAATCAGTTATACTTCAAATATCTAAGACAAAGTATACAAAATTCTGTGTTCCAGTAGTTTTTAGGTCCTGGTCTAGGTTTTGTCTTCTCTTTTCCATCAATAAATAGGGCCATTTGCCTGCTTTTATTATGGGAGCCTTCTCCATGGGAAGTACTCAAACACTGATTGTGTGTCCACAATGTGGACTGTTGTGACTACAAATTGATGCAGAGTAAATGCAAAGTTAGATAAATAGCACCTGCTGCATACAGCCAATAGCAATATCAGCACCTCTGTTAACACTCCTTGTTCCAGCAGTATTGCTCAGTGCCTGCCAGGACATGCAGTAGAATTATTATTATTTTTTTGGAGACTGGATGGTCTGGAAGCAGACTGAAGTTACAGTAATGACAGTAGGTGAATTCTGGACATTAAAAAACAAAATGACCAATCCAGGTAGACAAGACTTGATTTTATTAATAAAATTTGTATTTTCTCTTTGAGGTGACAGTTACAAACTTTGGTTCAAAAATAGAAAATATGAACAGCAAGAAGTTGACTTTTGAAATCTTATTTTTACATGTATAAACGTGCATAAGAAAGTACCAGTTGGGAATGAGCCAACAGAAGCTAATACTATTTAATTTAACAACTTATAAGAAACAGAAACAAACATTTATTTTCAAGTCTTACATATATTATGAAAAATAATTACAAAAGGATTTCTGCTGCAAAATTAAAATGCAATTTCTGCTTACAACTACCTGAATGAAGTGTTCAAAGGGAAGGCCAAACCAACTTTTTTGCTGAGGTTTGAATAGCAAATTTTAACAGTTTGGGTCAAAGACAGCTCTGTAGAAAGCAGTCCTCTCGTGTTGCTTAGCAACTATGTAGAATCACATGACCTAGACTTATTGCATTCCTGGCCTTCAGTTGAAATAACGGGGAAAAAATAATTTATATTAATAGGATGGGCAAATATTTTATAGGACCATTCTGTGGAACTTCTAGTATACAGTTCAGGAAGCAAACATCCATTATTGCTTACTAAAATTCTAAATAAACACTGCAAAAATCCATAAATAACTGTTTAGAATCCAGTAATCCAGTTTTAATATTTATGTATACCAAGCAAGCACAACAGAAACAAATTCAGATGAGATACATTTGGGGAAGAAAAAAAAAAAAAAAGGAAAGCTATATGACTGATTTAATTCACACAGATTTTAACAGAAGCTTGGTGGTGGTTTTTGTTGTTGTTGTTTTTTACATATTTTCCCTACCCAAAAATATAAACTTATTTATTTTAGGTATATACAGATTTCGTATGAAGTTCTGAAATTAGAAAAGAAATATAAAGTCTGAGGTATAGCACCAGGGAACACAACACCTTTGAGGGTGCTTTCGGTACTGAAATTCATCATCACATAGTAATATCAGCAGAAAAGGGTATTTGAGTGTGCTGCTCAAGATCTTCCAGCTTTGCCACCTTAAGGTTTTTTGGCGACTTCAAATAACAAAGCTTTTCAACAACAATATATACAAAGGGATTTTATTATTATTAATCAGAAATTGAAATGGCTTCACTGGTAATTACAGCTTTATTTTTTCAGAATACATACACAGTATTGACAGTGTAGTTTTGTAATTATAAAATAAGAGCCAGATGCAATTTAGAGGCACATGCAAGTTTTGGAAATGGACAGAAAAATAACAGTATAGTACTGTACACAGAATAATTACAGTTTATTAAACACTTTCATAACACCTCTTTGTAATCAAAGGAGCACCATGTCATTTGTTCTTTTTTTCTCTTTTTTTTAAACAGCACCAAAGATATCCAAAGGGGAAGGGGGAGAGGGGGTGTTGATAAAGTGAGCCCTATGTTGTCTGTCTGTGCCACAGCATCCTTGCAAAATTAGTTTAAGTCATGTGATTCTGGCCCTACAAGGGCAACAGTTACTTTCTAGATGAGACATAGGTACACAGCAAGACATATTTTCTATGCCATTCTTATTCAAAACTTGCATGTGGCATGAAGTGGGTTGGTAGCACCAAAGTGCAATGTTTTTGTTGATCTGATCTTTTTCTTAAATTTAACCAAGGAAGCAGACAGGACCAACCTCAAATCCAAACTTTTGGTTCTGATCGCCAAAGTCATTGATCATCACATCAACTATAGGCACTTGGTCTATTTTGGGTGTGTTGATTTCAATCACTGTCTTTGCGTAGCCCTTTCTTGACTGTTAAAAAAAAGAAGCAAAAACAAACATATTGGAGAAGTGAGTATGCACTGTAAATCTTCATAGGCTACCTCTGAAGTTTGGAATTTATAAACGATTGCCTTTCATGAATTTGATGTTACAAATTCTAAATTTATTTTAAAAATATGATAGGGAACATTTTTGATTTCAGAAAGAAATCTGTCCATAGCTTTTTGACTTACTAAAATAAGCCTACAAATGAAAGAAAATATGTAAGACATTTAACGCTCCTTAAAGAATTCACAGCTATACTAATTTATGATAATATTCTTGTAGTAGTGAGGATGTTTCCTTGTGAAGAAATCAGTAATTAGTTCTGAGAGACAGAAGAAATATCTCTAAGATAGACTCTAACTGTCTTACTAGATACTACATGAGCTTTTTGGACATAGAAGAAAATAGCAGTCTGTCAGGACTGATGTGTTAGAAACCATGTTTGAAAGCACACTCTTACTTTCTAACAAAGGCTTTCTGCCTTCTCCTCGTGTTAGTTATCAGGACTGTCATCTCAGTTTCAGCTGTGACAGAGTTATTTTTCTTCACAGTGTCTAATATCATGCTTTGTTTTGTTTTTAGGAGAAAAGCAGAAGGCTGTTTAGCTGCTTGCTGAGTTAAACCACAACTGTATTTCATTCAGATGGTCTCTTATGTCCTTTTGAAACCACTCCACTTTCAACTATGCTAAGGTGTTGGATTTTAGATGAGCGTATCCAAGCTGGTAGATCTGAGTATTCTCAGTTTAGCGATGGAAGTTACACCCTAAATCACTTACGTTGTCTCTGGAGCTCTACACTTACCCACAGTGGGCAATGAAGGCAAAATAAAGGTACAGGACATAGAAAAAGACTGACATGAAACAATCATGTATTAGAATTTCATTACTGAGTGGAGGTGACTCTGCCTTTATCCAGATGTGTCTTTGTCTCAGAGATAAATATGTGTACTGCTACTTCCAGGTCTGATTTTCGATCACTGATTTCTCAGAACTCGCTTCAGAATGCTTTCCTATCAAACTACAAAATAATTAATGAAGCTTTAACTGTCACGTTCTCTTGTAATGTTTTCAAACTATTCTGCTTCTGAAGAGAGGTAACAGTTGCTACACCTTTAAAGACTGTACTGGAGAGGTGGTCAGAGAGCTGATGAATGTTTGGCAGCTCTTGGGATTTTAGCTGAGCTAAGAGTGGAATGTAAAAGATGCAATCCTTGAATTTCATTTGGCTTTGATTTAAAAAAATGAGAAAAGGAAATACAACGTCACCTAACTATGCAATTAATTCACTATGTCTGGATTATGGTTTAGTTCGTACATATTTTTACTGTATTTCCTAGGTATTATGACTATAAATATATTCTGTTCCTGGGCTGCTTCCTCTAATTATGCTTGTTTGCTTCTGTTCTCTTACACAGTGCTCGTACAAGAAAATAGTCTAGTTTCAGCACATTGGTGCTGGCAGCCTGTATCCATGCCAGGCTTACTCTATTTCTGTTGCTTGGGTTATGGTAATATTTATTATTTTTTTCTGCATATAAAAAATTGAATAAAGGACTGGAGTATTCTGGTTAAAAACTACTAAAGGGCAGTCTATTAAAAGTAAAGTCTTTAGAAAACTTTTCTCAGGAGAGAGCCGTGTTTAAAAAAAAAATTGTTTGATTTCTACTTTAATTGACAGGTAGGTTTTGTAAGAAAAATTCTAAATCTCTACTTACCGCACAGCCATCATGAAGCGCTTTGATGTAAGGATTGTTGTCATAAGACATCTCTTCATCATTTGATCCTAAGAACCTTAGTGCTTTGTCATAGCTGTCAGATGATGCATCATGCCAAGCCACGGACTGATGACAGTTGTATGTGAAATTTTGTCTGGCAGAGGCACTCAGTAGTTTAAGGAATGTCATTTGGACCATATTAATGGAATTGCCTTCAACATCCAAATATGAAAGCTAAAAAATATAAGAAGTTACATGAATATTTACGTTGAAATGCAGAACAAAATTACTGTTGATGGAAGAACCACATAACAGTCCTTAAAAAAAAATAAACCATCACATCCCTTTTTAAGGGATTTTAAAGTTCAATAAAGCTATAACTCTGTAAATAGTTTTTCACATTGTAACAATATATTTAGGATCTATACATTTTTTTTCTAATGGGAAAGACAGAGATTTACCCCTACCAAATGGTGTAAAATAGAAGAATCTCTTTAGGAATCTGTTTGAAGTTAATTAAAAAGTTGTATCGGCTTGCAACCTCATTTTTCCATACTTAGTATATTTCCAATTATCTAAACTGGAGCAGGAAAGCCTGTACTTAAGCTGCTTTACTAAGGCTAAGTGGTGATTTGTGGTCTGCTAGAAGCCAGATTCTCACCATCAGCTTTGCTGGTGACTATTGGGATTGTTGTGCATTTGCAATGCAGTGGTACAGTACAGAGTGGGCTCCTGCTAACTAGTGGCAAGAGGCCATGTGGCTGCTCCAATATTTACGGCAAGAGGCCTGAGGCTGAAAAGTCGTAAGTTTGTTATTATCTCTGTATTTTAAGATTCCTTGGGATCTGCTGATCGCTCATAACGTATTCTTGATTTGTGAATAACTCTATGTTGCAGTGACCACTTACAAGTTTGCCACGCTTAAATTCACTAAACCAAGATCCTGGATTCTCCTTTGGCCACGATGAAATTCTAACCTGCGTGGTAAAACAGTAGAGATATAAGTATTTAGAACATGGGTTAACAGATAAAAAGATTTTAAATTATCTGTAACAAATTTTACAAAAGATAGTAAAAAATGGCTCTTCTTTCTGTGTTCTTGGCATCTTTAAAAGCTCTAAAACAGAATGTTTTTCTTGTGTAGAATGCCTTCAGATTAATTACTTTAAATGGAATCCAAGGTGATAGCTTTTAAAGAGAGATAATCCTATTTAAAGCATACACTGGTCATTTGATAAGAGTCACGTAAATTCCTGGTATAAATTGCTACTGTGAAAGAGTATCTAAATTAGAGTTTTCATTGGTTTTGATGCTGATATGTCTGTCTCTTTTAGAAAAACTTTTAGGAAGCCTTCCTCTACACCACGTGACCCTTAGAGGTCATTTATACCAATGTGTGAGGACACTCAATGTTAATACTTTGATATATCTACTTTGCCTAAATATAAATGAACCCACAAGAGAAACTTATTAAGAGTATAACTTCAGATCTCAAACTCTGGATCATGCATTTAAACCTGCTGCACAGTTGTGTTGCATTCTGGAATACAGTGAAAGTTTTACAAGGATGTGCATAAAAGCCTTATCTAAGCAAAAGTAAACATGCCATGTGTTAATTCTGTGCACCATTTTACTGCTTAATTCAGATTTATGTAAATTTGAATGTAATCAGAAAGATACATATATGAAAAATGTGACAGTATAATTATCCTGTTTATTTCAACATTGCAGTAGTGTAGTAGTATCAACTAGTAGTATCAACTGCCAACTGAAAACACAGATTGGTACTTACTCCTTCAGATTTCTTATCTGGGTAGATGCAAGTTTCCCCACCTGCTGTGAAATTGCAGTACACTTTGAAGGAGTCTCCAGAGCAACCCTGGTTAGGATCAATCCAATATTCCCCTAAAACAAGTGAGAAAAGCCTTTGAAAATGTAAATGGTATGTGGAAGATCCAGATTTTTTACTACTTAATAGTCCTCCAGAGTTTGTAGTGAAGTTATTTTATCTTCACGATGAGAAAACAACCCTTTCTTTTCAAAAATGTCAGAGAATAGTTGAAGTTGGAAGGGGCTTCTGAAGGTCATCTGATCCAACACTGCTGCTAAGAGACACGTAAAGCATGTTGTCCAAGCCCATGCCCAGACAGCTTTTGAATATCTCCAAGTAGGGATGCTCAACAATCTCACTGAGCAACTTAGTCTGTTGCTCAGTCACCCTCACAGTAAAGAAGTGCTTCCTGATGCACTGATGGAACCTCAGCTTCTCAGCTGAACATGAACCAGCAGCGTGCCCAGGTGGCTAAGAAGACCAATAGCATCCTGGCTTGTATCAAAATAGTGTTGCCAGCAGGACCAGGGAGGTGATCGTTCCCCTGCACTCAGCACTGGTGAGGCTGCACCTTGAGTACTGTGTTCAGTTTTGGGCCCCTCACTACAAGAAAGACATTGAGGCCCTGGAGTGTGTCCAGACAAGGGCAAGGAAGCTGGTGAGGGGTCTGGAGCAGAAATCTTACGAGGAGCAGGTGAGGGAACTGAGACTGTTTAGTCTGGAGAAGAGGAGACTCGGGAGACTTTATTTTTTTCTATAACTACCTGAAAGGAGGTTGTGTTGAGGTGGGGGCCAGCCTAGTCTCCCATGTAACTAGCAATAGGACAACGGGGAATGCCTCAAGTTGCACCAGGGGAGGTTCAGGTTGGATATTAAAAATTTCTTCACAGAAGGAGTGGTGAGGTATTAGAACAGGCTCTCCAGGGAAGTGGTGGAGTCACTGTCTCTGGAGGTGTTTAAGGAAAGGGTACGTGTAGTACTTAGGGACATGGTTTAGGGGGCAATATTGGTAGTAGGTGAATGGTTGGACTAGCTGATCATAGAGGTATCTTCCAACCTTTATGATTCTATGAATCTCTTGCATTTTCGTTTGTGCTTATTGCCTCTTGTCCTGTCATTGGGTACCACTAAAAAGAACCTTTATATGTACTTATGTACATGCATACATTTATATACGTTTATATACATTGCCTTGTGATTTGTTGCTGCTGTTGTTTATGAAAGATAACGTTGGGATCAGAGTCTATTTTTGTCTACATCCTTTTGTTTTCATTTGATTTTGAACAATGACTCTACTGCAGAATACTGCTAAGGGTTTGGAGGAACTGCAATGACCTCAGTTCAGAGGAGGAAAGTCATCATGTGTGAAACATACCTTACAGGTTGCAACAATTTAGCTATTTCAGTATTTCAGCTGAAGAATAATTTATACTTGTGGTAATAGAACTCTCAGCATCAGAGCAGAGGTAAAACTCTCAGAAACACCAGAGGCAGCTTTAGGCAGAAATAACCTATGGCCATGGCAGAGGTAGAAATTTGGAGTGATTTGCTTACGTATGTAGAAAGGGCCTGATTGTAGCTGTCAAGTACCTAACGGTTCCATTCAGAGAAATATATCTCAGGCAAAACCGGTTTTTACAACTGGGTTGTGAAGCTGCAACACAAATGAAACTTTGGACCGTTTTAGGTGACAAAAACACATTAATTCATGTTTAAGTCACATAGTGGGAAAAAGAGCTGAAACTTGTATGAGGCTTCCTATAGTTTCAGCAGTCATACCAGGTTGTGTTTTGGTTTGATTGGGATAGAGTTAATTTTCTTCTTGGTAGCTCATAGAGTGCTATGTTTTGGATTAGCAATGAAAATAGTGCTGTAACACACCAATATTCTAGTTGTTAATGAGTAGTGCTTACATAGAGTCCAGGTATTTTCTGTTTCTCAAGCTGCCTGCCACTAAGGAGGCTGGGGGTGCACAGCTGACCTAAGCAGACCAAAGGGATATTCCATACCATATTTCATCATGCTCATGAAACAGAGGGTTGGCAGGAAATCTGCTGCTGCTTACAGACTGGTTGGGCATTGTTTGACTGTTAGTGAGCAATTGCATTGCACACTGCTTGTTTTTTTTTTTTTTTCCGTTGTTGCCCTATCTCTTGTTAAACCATATTCATCTCAAGCCATAAGTTTTTTTTAACTTTTGCCCTTCTGATTCTTTCACCCATCCAGCCAGGTGGAAGCTGGAGAGTGAGCAAGTGGCTGTGTAGTACTTGGCTGCTTAATGGGGTTATACCACAACAGATGAGCATGACTGAGAATTCAGACCCTGCAATGCTAGAGTGAATGAAAACTGGGGATGAAAGAGAGCTGCAGTCAATCCAGGGTCCACTAAAAATCAGATATTTTAAAAATCCATCATTATAATTATGATGATTTCTGTGATGTCGGTACTTATCTCCAACTAATTTCACAGCAGGACAACAAATTATTTTCTTACACAAATGTTCCAATCCACTTTCAGGCAAAAAGTGGAGGTTTAGAAGAAGCATGACAAATCCTTTCACTGGTTCTGTATTCTTAATACAGGGCACAGATAAAGCATTTATAGTATCTTAACATTCTGTTGATTTGGGCTGTGTTTACTGAAAACTGTCTTTCCTACCTGAAAGTCTTGCCCCTGCAAAATTTTCTATTTTAATGAATGCATTTACTTTTGTTTTAACCAGAATAAAGTTACTTTGATATGAAAAAAGCTCCAAAAAATAAGCAGATACTGCTCAATGAAGAAGACAAATGTGATCTGTAAAAATTATGGATGTACTGAATTGTACAATATGTACTTTTCATATAGTACATAGCCATCTGCTTTTATCTATCTAGACCGATAGCAATAGAGTATTATTAAACTGTCAAAATCTATTTTTTCTTCAATTTTAAAAAAGAAAAATATTGCTTTGAACTGGGAAAAAAGAACCCATTGCAACAGAAAAGAAGTATGAAACCTAAAAACTGTGCAAAGGTTGGCTTTCTCTTAAACTTTTCCACAGGAGAAAAATAAGGTAGAAAGAAAGAAGAAAACAACAGAAAATAATTAAATGAAAATAGTCATTCAGAATACCGTGACTAGTTCATGCTACTCTGCATTTTACAAAGCTAGTACTTAGTAGCATTAAATGCTATCAGAGAAACTTGCATGTCCATTTGCTGCGTGATACAGAACAAACAGTGGTCATTCAGTAGACCAAATTATTGTTTCTAAGGATAAAAGAGAAGTAATTTTTGAGAGTCATTTTCAATAATAAATCACATATAATACCAGTGCTACTTTTTGTATTACACTAAGCTGAGGTATATAGTTACTAAAATAATTTTCATTTCTTTTAAAAGCTCTAAACTATATCAGCATGCTGACATTTGTGATTTTACTTCTGCTGGTCTAAATAGTTTCAATCTTTCATCCCTTTCCTGTTTGGATAGTTCTAGAAACACGGAGCCCACATTTCTAAACAAGCACTGTTGTTTTTTTTTTTCTTAGCAGCTTGCAAGTTTTATTTCTAAAACTAGATCTGGTTACTTATTTAAAGAACTATGGCTTTTACCAACAGAAGATCTCTATACTCATGTTTTATAAACAGAACACTTTTATACCTGCAAAAATTGATTTAATGACATTGTTTACTGAGCAACTATATTAACTGTCTACCAGTAATTAATGATACTGTGCAAGTTTCTTAGCAGATCATCACTTCAGCCTTGTTTGCCTTTGTCATGTAATATTAACATACCGTCTGGGAAGTCTGGGTGGCAGAGCTGCAAGTCTTTGCAAGTTCGGGCTGGGTTGTTCTGAGTGCCCATTGGATACTTCATATGCTCAATGTCTTGCTTCAGTGAATTCAGTGAACCAAAGATCTCTTCCATGCCATCAGTATAATCCAGAATATTATCACCAGTATCAGATACCATGTAATCAGGAGATCTTCTAGTCTTTTTGGGTGACTGGATTGGCAGTGGCTGAATTACTTCACCTGGAGGACCCTAAATGGAAAAAATACCTTATTATCTTTTCTGTTGTTTTTCCAGCTGCATAAATACAGAGAGGAAGACAAAACAACATGGCTTGGAGATGCTTTGGATAGGCATTTGTCAATATATTTAACTTATTTCCTTCAGATTTATGCCGATTTGCTTGCACAAAAAACAGATTGTAAAAGGCTAAACCATTGTTTTACTCTAAATTCTTCCCTATACATCGCTGTTTGGGGAAGAGTATGTTACCCTCACATAAGTGTGTGTAACTTATTTGTGACTTCCTTTTTATCTCCAGCAATCCCCCGAAGCAGAGGCATAGCCTATAGCAAATAAAAACTGTGTGTATTTCCAATGGTAAAATCTTAAAATTACACTTAAACCAGTATTTTATTTAAAAAAAAATTGAATCATTTCATTGAAATTTTCACTGTTTTCACTCCAGATCATTATGCTACGAGAAAGAAATAGTAGAAACAGAAAAGAATTAACAGTGGGAAACCAAAGTCATTCCAGTTTCTGTGCTTCAGTATGACACATTAAATAATCATTGGAAGTCTGTTTTTTCTTTCTTTTTTAAAATGTTGTCATGGTTTTATGATTTTTGGTTATTGGTATTCCACATCATAACATCATGTAGCAAATGTACCTGGTTCTCAGAAGAGAAGGACTACTACAGTCCCCAGGGTACTTTGCTCCTCTGTTACCATTTCCGGCCAGAGGGAAAAGATAAAAAACTTGCAGATCACGAGACCTCGTCCCTTTTTTCCTTTTTTCCTTGTCTCTTGTCCTGGCAGCACCTCGCTTTCCAGCCGTCTTATCATCGGTAGTAGAGTAAGGCCTACCTTGATTTTGGGACATTCTCTCTCTCTGTGTTGGATTTATCAGCTTAAATTGTAATTATATTGTATTATAGTGTGTTGTTTTGCATTCCAATATCTTATTTAGTAAATTAGTTTGTTTCTCCTCAGATTGTTGCCACTGTTCTTTGCTCTCAGGGCCATCTCCTTATCCTGTTTCCCCTTTTCCCTTTTCCCGGGGTGTGGGCCTGTGGGTCCCCCATCCCCTTTGTCACAGAACCAGGCCAAACACCCGTAAACCGTTGACAAATGTCTACTGGATTTTTCAGAGCAAACAATGTATTTCTTTCTCTGGTAGATTTGTGTTTCCTGACAAATTAATTTTCAAATAATCATTAATATTTTCCATCTCTGCAAGTTCACAAGTGCCATCTTCTATCTCTGCCAAAACAGGGTCATTGCTACAGTAGAATATGCTTGCATATCAAGAAAGAGTTCCTACTTACTGGAGGACCAGGTGGGCCAGGTAAACCACTGTCACCCTTTTGACCAGCAGGACCCTGTAAAGCAGTGAAAGACATGTGTTATTGACTGTACTACTTAATGTTTAAAAAATAACACACACACAGAAATGAAGCACAAAACCAGAAAATATGGAGAATTACTCACACTGGATCCTTTGGAACCTTTTGGACCTTGGGGACCCTATGGACAAGAATATAAGCATGTACTTAGAATATATTCCACAAAACATGGTAGTGTTTTGAACAGGAGAACAGGATGAAATTACTTACAGGTAAACCAGGAGGACCAGGGGGTCCGAGTGGACCAGCAGGACCAGAAATTCCCTAAGAAAGAATAAGTACAGAACTAAAGCATTTTTTTGTACTGGACTGAGTTAAGAAACGTAGATCTATTGAAAAAGGTAGTCCTGCTAAGTGTCTAGCCCTGATTAGTTTTCATTTAGGCCACTTTCTAGGGTCCAAAATGATTTTTAAATTTAAAATACAATCTGACAGTTTTAGTATTTCTCATGCTCCAGCATTTACAGTCGCAACACTGTTCTCCTTTAGATAAACTTCAAAGCTTCACCTTTTACAGAGAGCTTTAAAACATAGCTTACTAACCAGGAAAAGAGAGTCTGTATTGGATAGTATGTAACAAGACAGGTGTTGTTAGTTATATCTGATACCTAACAGAGGTCTACTGTTTCCTTCATCTTCTGAAACATTCTGTCCTGGTTTTACCTTGTTTAGCTACATTGTGTTTATACAATGCCTATGAAATCTTTAGCTGGAGACTCTGGTTTTAAATTTTTTAGTAACTTCGTATGCCTCCTGCAAGAAAGACATACAGGAAACTTGAATGAAAGCAAAAGAATGTTTTACTTACTGCATCACCTTTGGCTCCAGGAGACCCCTGTGGACCAGGAAGACCCCTATCACCCTTTTCACCTTGTTCTCCTGGAGGTCCAATCAGGCCAATCAAACCAGGATGTCCCTAAACAAGACAGAAGAAAGTAAAAATTCGATAGTTACGAAGTTGATGTGCTTTGTAAACACACAAATTAGAGCTTTCTAATGTCATTCACTTGAAATACTATTCTGTAACTATATTAACTTTTGATAGTTGGCCTTTGGATTTGGAGATTATTTTCAAGCTGTGTATTATTCAGTGAAAGATTTAAGTGCGACGTAGTCCTTTCTGAAATAAATGCAAAAGTAACAACAAAAGTGGGTACATATTTAATACCAACTTCCACATGTATATGCTAATAAGAATATTATTTGTAGAAAGAAATGCGCCACTCTTATTACAGTTGTATAAACAGCTAATCTACATATATAAACCAAAGTTGTAATTCACAAGATATGTTCATATTTCTTTCTCTGTACAGTTCTTCCCTGATACCCGAGGAATCAGAAGAGGGTTGGGACTGTATTAGAAAATGGTATCCCACATTTCTCAATCCATTATTTCAGAAGAAAGTACTGTAAATGTTAAATATTTATACCTTGTTGTTATAAAATGAAATCAATACTACTTATTTCTGCTTATTGTAAAAGCAAAGGTTCTCTTTACTTCAGTGTCCTTGAGGCTTTCATTGCAGGAAAGAGTCCTAAAATCAATAGATTACTGCAAAGACAGTAATCCTTTTCTTTCTACTTATCTCCAGGGTATCAGATGTTACTTAAATTTTCATCATTATCATTAAGGCTATAGAAAGCTGTCTGATGGATTACCTAGGGTGTCTTGCTTTCCGATACAAAAAAAAAAAAAAGTGTGTATTTCTCTGCTAATTCTATACAGACTTGTGTATCAGGCCAAAATTACAAAGGCACAAACAAGGAACAAAGACGTTCTCATATACCTTCTCTCCTTTGGAACCTGGATCTCCTTTCAGACCAGGCAAGCCAGGAGGACCCTAAAGAAATCAAGGGAAGTAATGTAAAAGTAAGTTTTAACATACTGTACAAATCAAGTTTTCCTGAAATATTTTAAAGGTAGTATATCTCAAACTACAGGGTAATTCAGTGGATGATGGTTGTGATTCAGAGCCCAAGATAACATTGGCATGCATCTTTAGAATGCCATAACAATGTTATTGTAGCATTTAAATTACTTTATAATTAGAAATCTATAAAGGCTGTAATAATTAGAAACTTATGAAGAAGGAAAAGATCTACTAAATTCGTAAGCAGTACTGAAAGCATCCAGGAAAGTATGTGATAGTCAAAGAAATTTTCAATTGAATTTTTGCTGATTAGCCTAATTTTGATTGTGGTTACATTATATGCTTTATTAGTACTTCCACCATTATCACTGTACTTATCCACTTGTAAGACAGTAGTAGGTATTTCTGCAGCCCTTTATTTCATAAGACAGTGGAAACTATCCCTTGATTTTTTTTCTTCTAGGTTACTATAACTCAGCAAATGAGACTGCTGATAGAAACAGCTCCTCAATACTGCTTTGCTGGAGAACTACCTCATACTTTGGTTCTGTACTTGAGACATTGTCTTGGGATTACAATTTCCTTGATATACAACCGGAAATTCCTGCACGACAGTGAATAATGCAGTTAAAGATAAATTTTCTGAATATTCAAGTTCTTTCTACTCAACATTGCCAGCTTAATGTCATCTAGGTATGATAGCTCCAATGATATGTACAAACCTATAGTTCACCAATACTTTGAGAAATGTGGTAAACATTCACAAAAAAAGAGGGCAGCTCCAAAAATAATGTGTCTTATTTATTATATGGGCCCACAATATCAGAGGTGGATGTTGGTAGTGTGGCAGTAGAGGTTGAACCTTCCCGCCAACATTCTGTTGCATTTTGTTGCTGTGTGACAGCTGGCAGCAGGGGGGCAGTCTGACAAAATGGTATCTGACATAGAAGTGTGTATGAAGCAAAGGTGTATCCTTTCCTGCATGAGGAAAAAATTGCACTCACTGACATGCATCAACATTCGTTTATGGACTTCAAAGAGTAGATGGTAGCACAGTAAGGTGGTAGGTGATGCACTTCAGCAGTGGCGACAGTGATGTGAAAGACAAGCCATGTTCCAGATGGCTATGGCTATGCACAGCTGTCACACCACAAAATGAAGGGTATCTCCATCAGCTCATTCATGAAAATTGGCGAATGGTGGTGGCTATGGTTAAAAACAAAACAAAACAAAACAAAAAACCCCAGTGTTTTGTAGCTAAGAATTTACTCTTTCCAATAGTGTTAGAAGGCAGCATTATTTTTGGAGTGGCCTATATACTCAGGTTTTGCAATACTAGTCTGGGCTATTCTGAACACCTTTATAATCTCCTATAGTCTCTCTGGGCCTCTGTTCCTCATCTGTTGTATAGGGAAAATACTCCTACCTTACAGAGATTTCAAAGTGATATCTTCTTATACTTTTTATGTACTTAGTTCATAAATATTATATAGATTATATGTGTTTTTTTTTCTCTTCCAAGTTAGTTCTAATTTTATTTCAATCCTGATTTAAAATTTTAGAGGAATTTTGGGAGATTTGAGGAATCTTCTGAGGTTGGTATGAATAGCATTGCTAGTTTTCTATAATTTGTACACCGTGAAGTAAAAAATTCAGGCTATGTATATGCAAGCACAGAAAAGGCGTTCATTTCTCAGAGGCTATTAATCTCACACTAACATGTATGCATTAGGAGCAGAGCTGCTGAAGTAATTCAGTAACTCATTGCTACTAGTCTACTGCTTGCAGTAGATATCTGTGAAGTTATTATATGAACAGCAGTAATAAGTGACCTTTTCAACCTGGCACAGATTCAAAAAGTGCCATAACACTCTATGTACAAAATATTATTCAGTGTGTATTCTTTCCATCTCTACTTCAGAATACCATTAGATGCAAAAGCCTAGGCAAATACATAATTCATGAATAAAAGTTGAAATTTTAAAGCTTCTGGAATACAGAATCAGAGATTCTAACCTACAGTGTGTAGTGCTCTACTTCAAATCTGCTCCTGTACTTTTCTCCTGGTAGTAGAATTAGTGGGAGGGAGGGAAGGGAAGGATGGAGACCTAATCTCAACAACATATTGATATAAACGCCATTTTCTGAAAATCCAAAATGAATTCTAAGTTACAGCAGTACCATCTAAAAAAGTTCTTGTTGAGCTGAAAGGAAGCCAGTGCATTTGGGAGTATTTTAATTCATTCATACACTCAGCTTCAGATTTGAATTGAATAGCTAAGTTCTCAAATGTTGGAAAAGAAATCTTGATCATGCATTTGGAGGCTTCTGGTGACTGACATATGAGAAATGGATGTTTATTACTGATGAATTCAGTTCACTGGCTTTTTTGATTTCAGCAGAGAATTGTAACCAAGGAGATTTCAGTCTCATTATTTATGTGCCTCGTGCCATTCATTTGTAAACTGGGTGAATTATTTAAGCTATGCCTTTATTGGAAGCATAAACCCTTAAGAAAGGGTATTTATTATGGATTTAGCACAGGGCAGTCTTTTCAGTTTCTCATTCATTAATTAACATGCTGGCCATATAGTTTGGATATTAATTTCTACATAACATACTGAGTATGAACATCAACATTTTGTAGCTTGTGCCTGCAGTGTTGGTTTTTTTAGCTTTTTAGAAAAATCTACTAAAATAGCAAGATAGCGAGCGTAGATAGAAATAATGATATAATATGGTAGTATGTTATGTTACCTAAAAAATTCATTTGCTCTAATCATATTATAAACACAGCAAAATTTACTTGGCTACTTTGCTTCAAGCTAACAAGAATGTATTTTGTCCCAATTTTACAGCAATTAGACTAGTGGGTAAAGCTAATTTACAAAGGTGTACATTTACTGTAATTTGCTTTATACTATGACCAGACCACTAAGAGTATCTCAATACATGTTTTAGGACTAACAGGTTGCTGTCATATTTATAAATCCGAAATTATATAAATTCAATTCTAGCTGAAATGACAAAAAGAAAAATCCTCATGGAAGGTGAATTTGGTTTTATCCAACAGAATGGCTAAAATTACAGTTTCGTTATTATGTTCTTGGGAGCAGCCGATGTTGCTCTGGTAACTATTTTATCTGTCTTCCTATTTGGTCTGTACTGCTTATGTATCAGCAATGATAAATATTTTATCAGTTTCAGAGTTGCAGCACTCAACGGCTACTGCAACATTATAAAAAAATGTTAATGTAAAGAACATTAATATAACTTGAGAGCATGAAGAAAAGGAGAATGACCAATTAATTATATAATGCCATTCAGCTTGCACTGTTGGCTATGAACATTGATATTGTGACACTGCTATTTTGTGTTCCTCAGAAACGTGATATCCAGCTCTAACTGATGCCCTAGAAACTGGGAGCTTGTTTCACTCAGACCCTTTTAAGCACTTTGCTCAGGTATTATATTTCCTGGGTCTGCCACAATGAACAACGGACAGGTCGCTACTGTTCATTTTTACAAAGCTAGCATGTTTTCTTCTGAGGTAGAAGTCTCTTTTGGAGCTTACTTCTGATTTTTTTTTCCTCTAAAGTACGGGTATGATCTAATCTTATACCCTAGGAATAACGTTTTCGTACACTGGCAGTCACTAAAATCAATGGATGCAAAAAATTTACCACTGGAGAGGAAACAAAAGGATTTAATGCGTTAAGATTTGCTGATGCGGGGACAGAAGTTTTACACTACCTTATTCCACTCTTCAGCTGGTATAAATCAGCTGCATTCCACACAGCTGCCTACTAAAGTAGAGCAGTAGAATGAAGCAAGTCATAGGTATCAATTTCTAACAGGGTAGAAGGATAGCAACATTGTGCTAGGAACTGACTTACATGTTCATTTTTCTATAACATGCACAGAAATGTTAATGGTGTGTTTTAAAGGGTGTTAAACTGTTTTAGTGCTGAAGAGAAGCATACTCACCAGAGGCCCAGGAGGGCCATCCTGACCTGGTGCTCCAGGTAGACCTTGTTCTCCCTAGAGAAAATATAAAATTTGCTTTACTGGAGAATATACAACAAATGCAACATTTAAAATATTATTATATGCTCAGTTTACTCACCACAGGGCCAGGAATACCCCGGAGACCTTCAGGGCCAGGTTTTCCTGCGGGTCCCTGAGGACCAACTGGACCTGTTTTTCCAGGAGCTCCTTCTGCACCAGGTTCACCCTAGAAAGAAATAAGAGGTCAAAAAAGAATAGTTGACTAAACCTGGCATGGTAGCTGCAAAGTGAAAGTTTCCTCGCTCCATTTTTTCAGAAGTTCTAGAATGTTTTACTGAATGAAATGATGATAGCTTTATGTAAGCCATGGGGTGCCAACAAAGTATGCTCATCCACATTTTTCACAGGGATGAGCTAAGTTGGGCCTGCACTAGTGAGAGTCCACCATGTACTCTGTTATGTACTGCTATTAATTTTTGGTCTGAATTTGGATTTCACCATTTACCTACTGCTATTTTGATAAGTTTCACACATTCAGTGACTGATAAGCAACTTACTTTTAATTTACAAATAGTTTATATTTCCATGCCTCTTAAAATATAATTGCATATATTACCTTTGCACCTTTTTCACCTTGTCTGCCTTCAGCTCCAGTTGCTCCAGGGGGTCCCTGTGAAAGATGGACACCAAGCTCATAATCTCAGTTCTCTAAAATATTTCCACAGTGGAAAAAAAATCTGAAAGTGCCATTACAATCATCAGTAAGTAGTAAATACTAAAAAAGAAAAAAAAATTACATTTATTTCTTGACATTTTATTCACAGTATAAAAATTCTATTCTGACGTATCACGTATCAGCTCTTTTTTCCTTCATAAATTTTTTGGGGATTTTATAACATCTAAAACAATATGCATTACTTAACACCTCTGGCAGGATAAGGTTAAAAACAAAGATACATTCTTGAAAAAAATCAAAATGATGTAAAATACTTAACAAGGTTAATTTTTAGGCTGGGAAATGTCTTTGTTACAAGTAGCTACTTCTTGCCAACTAATGAGCAGCTTAAAGCAAAAGAAAAGTTATCAAATATGAGGTGATTTTCTGAATCTATAAACTAACTCTCTAAGAATCATCTCTTCATTAATTCGAGTTTTTAATATTGAAAAAAATATTCTAAGGAATCACAATTAAGAAAGCCAGCCGTTTCCTTTGACTTCTTTTCACTGTATAACAATAGGTGAAAAAAATACACTAAAGTAAATCACTAAGACATTCTTAGTTGTACAGGTATGCTTTGTGAACTTAAATCTCACTTTGATCTTATGGCAATTCTTTATATGACAGCTGAATTTAGCCCACACTTTTTACAGCCCGATATGTTTAACAGTCCACTATTATTGAATGCATACCTTGAAAAGAATTCCACCAGATTTAATTTAATTCTGGAAAATTTACATTCATTTTATAAGTATTTACATAAAGTACATTAAAATGATTCATTTGATTCTAATACTAAGCTTTCTCTATGGTGGAACTGAACATCTGCAGTATTGTATTAACCTTTTGGCCAGCAGTGGTAGTTCAGGTTTTCCATCAAAGGTAATGCAAAATGATCCAAATTACCCACACTGGACTCTGGTCATTTGTTGTGGCTATCAAGAGGTTGTTCTCCTTGGTATTTATAAAGACCACAAGTATTAAAGGACTTAGTTTTACCTCTTTGGAATACAAAGAAGATAAAAAGACCTGGACATTGTGAAACAATTGCTGATTCTTTACAACAGGAAGAACAATTTGCATGAATACTGTTCCAATAATAATCTCTAATGCATATACTCCTTTGCGTAGCTTGTAATTGTTTGAGTGGATCACAATTTGCAGTGATAACAAGTAAAATGATTAGCAGCTACATAAATAAACTCAGGAATGTTTTAGAAACAGGATGTTTTATTCATACATGAATTAATATATATGCTCATTCTCTTTACTGTTTTCCTTTCACTCCAGTTGGTGTATCAGTTATAATCTACCTTACCTAAGAAACTGAATGTGTTTGTGTGGTAGCTTGTATTTGAGAAATATAATCTCTTAATAATCCAGAAATGCAGCTGCATTTGAAGTAGTAGGGCTAAAAACACTGTGATCACTGAATTAAAAATACAGTGAATCGAGATTGCTAAACAAAGAGGGTACATTCATTATCAAACAGTGCCAGTGCTGCACTATGTGTAAAGCAGCTCAATGAACTGTGCCTTCTAAGAGGTTGTAATTGCTGGCATGGCACAGATGGTGCTTCTACAGTGAAAGACTGCTAATTGCTATTTAACTTGCCTTCCTCCACTTGAATTTTTGGAGTGTCTAATAAATTTTAACTGATAAAAGATCTCAGTATCAATAATTTACAATAATGCATGGCTCACCACCCTAGCTGCCATGGTGACTGTTACGATTGTTACACTTCAATTTGGATGTCTTGCCTTATACAGAACTGAAAAGACAAAAGAACTCATGCGGAAAGAAATGTGTTCTCAATTTTTCCTACATGAACCTATAGGAAATTTGTCTGTTCTTCCTTATTTAAGATTTAAAGATATTTTAATCTGTTGTTTATAGCTACTGGCCATCTGACTAAAACCATGACTTCCAATACAGTAAACCTTTTCATCAGACTGTTAAGATAGGAACCTAGTTTTCCATACGGTTAGGTGTTTACTGAATTTTTAATCAAGAAAAATGACTTAATTTTTAAGTGGTTTGTGTGTCCTGCTGGGGAAGCATGAAATTATAATCAAAATGGAAAAGCAGCAGAAAACACAGCTGAAGGGCCTAACACACTGAAAGGCTATGTTTACTTGCACCATAGTTACTTAGATGTATAAAGCCTTCTCAGCAAGTATTTATTTGATTTGGTACATGCACTGATCATTTCAGAAGTCATAAACTTTAAAATATTATGATTTAGTTAAAATTTAAAATAAAATTCAATAGTATCTGTAATCACTAACGGACTTTATCAATGACTGTCATAGGGTTTGCTGTTTCTAGATTATGTTTTTGGAATATAAATACATATACTTGAACTAGTCTTTCATCTGAATATAGAACTTTGTTCTGAAGATACACTGACCTCTCCCTTATAAAACTGAAAGCATTTATGGTAATAGAACTTTCTGAAAACATAACTTTGAAAACTGGTAATAAACATAATTTTGTAAGACTGACCAGTGAAACTGAGTTCAGATCTGTTCCAAAATACATGGGAAGATGGGAATGAAGATGAATGAAGAATAAATAAGGAGATCATACAGTTGAGGCATTCAAAGACCTAGACTTAAAAGTTTGAATCCTCATATCTGTCAGCTTGTCATTTTGGAGACAGAAAAACAACAAAAAAAAGGGGTGTAATGTTGCTTTCCAGTAATATTTCCAGAACTGCACCTTCATAGATAGCAGCCTTACTACTGAAATGGTGTATCTGGATGAAATGATGCTTCCTGGGGCTTTTTGTTGAAAGTGATTCTACCATGCAACTGATGAAAACTAACAAAGCATGTTTTTTGCGTTCATTTTGCCAGCAAAGTAACAAGCCTAAAGTCCTTTGCTGTTTTTCTTAGTAGAATATCAACACAGTACAGACTCCCTAGAAGCTTGAAACATTCAGGTACTAAGGTAATACAGAATCTGACTCTACAAACTAATTGCTTCGGTATTCAGGAATTAGATTATTTGAGAATATTATTTTTCTTCACACTATTCATAAACTGGCTTTGTGTTAAAACATGGGTGACATTATATTTGCATTTTTAATTTTTTTTCTATCTAGCTACAGGCAGAAGCATATTCTATTTATTAGGAATGAGCTACTGCCTTTCCATACAATAAAATAGAAAGTTCTAATCTGATATAGAACATACTAATTGAAATATGGCTTGACTGAATATTAGCAGTTCTACTGATAAGGTTGTAAATGCTACTGTAATCTTTTTATAGTATTATAAATGTTTTGGAAGTTTGTAGAGCAAATAGATTATTGTGTAAAATAGATGAGGCTAATGAGGCATGTCAGTTCACTCAAGCCCATTACATTGAGCAATCTAACACATTTTGTTAAATAGCTCTCTGCTTAAATCTAATGATGCTCCCATCTTTCTTTCTTTCTTTTTTTTTTAAGTGTAAAAACAGCATCCAGTCACTCTCTGAAACAGACTTAAAGGCTGATGCATCTACCTACTACAATTCTGTAAGTATACTATTTACTGGATTTGATTAGCTGTATTTGTAAAGCCTGTGAAGCTGCAAAGATTTTAGAAATAATGAAATAGCTTCATAAGCTACAGAAATGTCTGATGGTTGATTTTATAAGTCAAAGGGATGACATAGATTTTCACATAAGTTGCATTTAAATTACTTTATAGGCTAAAGCCACAAAAGCAGTCACTTCCTTTCTTTTCCCTGGCAGCACTCATGTACCTAAGGATGATGTGTTGTTATTACTCTTGCTGTCACTCACTCTGATTAGCAGGCTACCAAAAATTCTAGTTTTTTTTTCTTACCCTAGCACATATTGAATTCACTTGAGAAGAAAAATCACATTTATAGACAAGGAATATCTTATTCCCTATAGGTTTTTGTTCTTCTTGATGTTGGCAAATAAGGGCATTTGTGCAGATGGATACGTGTTTCTCGTAGCCTAAATATATAGCTCTGTATTTTGCAAAGTGTTAATGCTTCCAGAAAACCTCAAATTTACTTTAATATTGCAAAACAATAACTTAATGGGAGTAGTCATTGCCAGAGAAGAAATAACATGTGTTCTTTCTACAGAAATTTATACAGCAGCCTTGGAAGTACCATGAGAAATTCCAAACTCCATTTTCTTCTTTTCCTAATATGCATCCAGTCTATCAAGTCTTGAGGAAGAAGTAAACAGTGTTCCCATTAGGGTAATACATCATGCCAATTCCAGAGCAAAGTAGTTAAACACAGCATCACAAACTGACAACAAAGTAGCACACACTGTGCTGATTATAGAAATTCTTCTCAGCTCTTATGAAGGAGTTACTGTAATAGGACTGTCTTTAACTCTACTGAGATAAATGAGAAAAAATAATCAAAATGGCCAGATGTGCTCATCTGTTGAGTGGGCTGAGTGTGGACTCTTCCACTGTTTCCCACATTCAGCCTGCCTGCAGTTGCTAGCTCCAAACTACTGAACACAAAATTTGTCCATTGTCAGTACTTCACTGGTAATTGTACTCTTGACAGTAAAATCTCCAGGTCTGCAGTTGCCTTTTTGGTCTCAAACTGTATACAGATGACTACACCAAACATATGTTTAGAGTTACTTTCCTCTTGATTTGTATTCCAGGACATGCTATATATTTTAACAAATCAATTTCTAACTAAAAGAGCCAGATCCTCATTGCTAAAATCAAATTAAATCCTCAACAGGACTCAGGTTAGAGAGTTTTCTCTGCTGTTTTTATTTTTCATTTCTCACATTACATTATTAAAAGAAACTTTAAACTTCATATATGTCTCACAACATGGAAAACAAGTAGCTGAAATTCTCTAAAATAAATTATCTTTGAAAGAGAAATGTACTAGAGACAATGGGAAATGACTTACTCTCTTTCCAGGTGGACCAGGTGGGCCAGCTTCTCCTGAAGGACCTGGTGGACCCTGCAGTGGAAAGCGATAGGCTCAGTAGTAACAATAAATAAAATCATTTTCTTTCTTAAATGCAACAAACATCTTCATGTTTCTCCTTCAATGGACAGAAAGTAATTATCATACAGAAGTGATACTTGTTTAATCAGCAAGTCCTTTCTTAGGGTGGTCTTTTGCAATTTTTAGCAGGTTTTGTTACTGTACAAAATGCAACTACTCTTTTTTTTTCCTTGTTTAAAAAAAAAAACAAACACCAACATTTCAGCTCTGGAAGTGGCTGCACAGAAGTAATGTACAGTCTACTGACTAACTCAAGTAAGAGTGCTTCTTGCTTTCTCAGGTGCTGAAGTTGTTACTTCTGTAATTTTTAATAGCTTCTCTAAGTTAGCTTAGAGAAGTTCTCTTAGTTAATAAGTCACCTTCTGTTGAAAATATTTTGCACTGACAGCCATTTGGTTCCCCCACAAAGGTATGCTGTGATACGCTTTTAAATATTTCAGGTCTGCTGAACAGTTGGATAAGTTTTTCTTCATGAGCACAACACCCTAAAAGTACTTACTGTGAAGCTAGATCTACAGATGCTCATCCTGAAGTTTTCAAATTAAACCCTGGTTCATAACTTAGTTCCAACCATGTGTCGGATGTACTAGCATTTTTCTTTCACGTTGTACTGCATAGAATATTTCCCTGATACTCAGAAATTCTAGAGCTGTAAAGAGACTTTCCAAAAAGGAAGCCCTAGCTTTTTGTGGTAAAAAATTAAATTCATGATGCTTTAATATAGGAATCTTTTGAAAGTTACGAGCATTCCTCGGAGGTTTCAAGGCCAGGCTGGATGGAGCCCTGGGCAGCCTGGTCTAGTATTAGATGTGGAGGTTGGTGACCGAGCCTGCAGCAGGGGGTTGGAGCTTGATGATCCTTGAGTTCCCTTCCAATCCGAGCCATTCTGTGATTCCATGATTAATATTGCTTAGGTAACTCTTAGACTTCACATGAAATACAGTAGAAATTCCAAGATTTAGATTCACTTCATAAAGTGAGCTAATGAAGACTATTTGGCTTCAGCATTACTTTCTTATGCTAAGAGCTGCCCTCATTTTAATGCATCTCAGCAGCTCTGGCACAAATCTTTAAAAAATTGTTTCTTTCTCCTTCTAAAAGAAATTGACCTCTTGCTTTTGATCGTATCTGTTATATAGGTAATTCTATTTCTTTCTATATCTAAGAAAATAGAGATTTTTCAATACAATACAAAAAGAAATCTGTTTAGAAAACACTTGTTAGAGTATGAATTTATAGAAAACACTGATTCAGCAAAAGATACTTTCTCAGCACAGGAGAAAACATGTAGCCAAAACAAAATGACAGAAACAACTCACAGGTTGACCAGGATCACCATCTTCACCCTTCTCTCCACCAACACCATCTTGACCCTAAAGAAATCATGGGAAAAAAAAAACAAAAGATAAGAATTCAGATAAATTATGTAACTTAGTTTCATATATGAATAGAAGAACGCTAATTTTCTACAGAGAATTTTTCTATGGACACTCATTTTCAAAACTTTTTAAAGATTTCTACATTTTTTGCAGGATTTAGGACATATATGAACAGCCAAAGCAATAGATCTGACAGGAAAGACCTCCTTTCCAAACCAAGAAGAGATGGGGGCAACTGCAATTGAATGCAAACCAAGTCCAGGACCTAAAACTGCGTTTCAAATATACTTACAGCTGGACCAGGTTCTCCAGGGGGACCAGGATCTCCAGGAAAACCAACTGGACCCTAGGTAAATCAGGAAAAAAACAAGGAAGATGTCATCCACTGAGAAGCAGGTAGCAGTCATCAGAAATATTTTGTAAAGAATATAATGAATTTAGTTCAAATGTTGAATTTGATCTATAGTTCTATATGTAGCACAGCTTCAGCAATGTTTCACAGTGCTTTGTGTTTAAATTATTAAGCTTACTTACTGGGTTACCCTTAGGCCCATCATCACCTGGAGGTCCTTTAGCACCTGGTGGTCCAGCTGCTCCAGGTGGACCAGCCTCACCTTTTTCTCCCCTTTCACCTTTTGGACCCTGTAGAAAACATATGAAGAAAAAAAATATTGTCTGGGAATTGAATGGCTAAAGAAAGATTACAATGGCAAAACTGTTTTCCAGGTCTGGGTAATGTTACTCCTCATGAGATGCCAGTATGTGAATGGGAAATTAGGCCCTCAGCCTCAGATTGGAAAATGTTAGAATCTCAGGTCTGAGTGCAAACATCTGCAACCAGATGTGAGTCTGAACCTATTCTGCATCAATGAATTGCTTCCATAGAGAAAAAATATGCATATCAGAGCTAGTACTCTTTTAGGAAGTCGTCACAGCTTTGTCACGTCTTACTATAAGATGTGGCTGTAGTTTTAAGGAAACAAATTGCATTTCAGAATTGTAAGGAAGTTCTTCACTGAAAATTTAAAGACAAACTACGCAAGTAATCTGCTTAAATGTTTCCTACAGTAAGCACTACCTTATGTCTTTTTTTACTGTCACACAGGTTAATCAGACCAAACCGAAAGACTCACAGATGTTCCAGATTCTCCAGGAGGTCCAGGGTTACCAGCTTCTCCAGGTTCACCCTGTACACGTGTGAGGATAAATTGATGAGTCATTAGGTAGAATATTTCTGTGAATTTGTTTCTGTTATAACATATTTTTTGCATGCTTATTCATGATAACAGCTTACAGGAGTTTTTATTACAATTTATTACAAAGTAATTGGTACACATGTTTCTGCAGAACTGGAATCTGAAATTTTAGAAACAACCTTTCAAACTAAGCTTTTAGTAAGACAGGGAGACTAACTTTCCCTTTGGGCTTTGGAAGATATTCCCCTTTATAATCCCATATATTGCAAATTTCCTGTTTGTCTTTTTCCTTTCTAGGCATAGAAAAGCCAAAGAAGTAAAAATATATATTTATTTTTTCTTTATAATATATATTTTTGCCTGGAAGCAAATTCCTACAAATATGATAATATTAATTTGAAATTAATTTTAGTAGAGTGGAAACATTATTGCTGGAGCTACTGTTAACATAAATAATTATATAAAGAAAAACATAAAATAATAGTATAATGGCATAAAGTTAGTAGAAGTTTCATCATAGGCCACAAAGGAATATGCTATGTATTTACTGGTGATGGAAATTATTTAGTGTATCAGATGGCTTTGAGAAGAACACCATACAAAGAAAATCTATACAAAATCTATCTATATCTATACATAAATATCTATCTATATATTTATGTATAGATATATAAAGATGATATTCAAGATAGTAGAGATAGTCTATCTAGCAGAGTCTACAGTGTAGACCAAATTCAGTATAGCCCTTCAGTAGAGGGTCTCCACTGCAGTACTAATTGAGTGACATAAAAGCACTTATTGTGCCGGGTCTTGCCTGACAAACCCTGCTGCCAGTATAAACCCCTTTTATGCTTCTCAGAGAGTAAGTTCCTTTCTGCCTTCCTGCCAAAGGATATTTTAATTTATGATTCACATTTGATTCAAAAGCAACTCTTTACCCTTTCCCTTGAAAACTCATCTTCATTTTATGATATCTTCCAATGAGAGAAAAGATGGGTTGCTTCTGACTTACTGACCTACACCTTTGGTCAACACCCATGGAGAACACAATGGTCCTGGGATCTCAGGGATCCCTGCTATAGCACACATTTTGAAATTGGCAGATGGAGGCAGCCCACATGAGCTCACTACACAGTAAAACCACAATAAGCAGCAGTGTGGAAGAAATCAGAAATAGAAGGGCAAGAAAACGTCAAGATGTTCTCCTCGAAGGGCACTTGTGTAAGATGAGATCAGTTACAGTTTAATCTGACATTAATACTTCAAAATCATATACCGCTTTATTAAAAAGATGTGACTCTTCCTATATGCAGTCCTTGCTTTTTCAAATACTGTTTTTTATATGTTACAAATTTTATGTATTACAAAAGGTTGCAGCTGTTTCAGACAGCTGTTAAGGGAGTTAAACAATGTTTTGATAGGCAAGACTGTAGCTGATATATATTTACAGAATACATATTTATGATTATCAAAAACTTTGCCTTTGTCTTTCATTGCCTTTTTGGTAAGGATAGTATTAATTCAGAATCCACTTCACCTCCTCCATAGGAAGTATCTCGCATTCAGTTGGGAAATAGATGTTTTTGAGCGTATAAACAGGAGGGGGATCGATTGTTTGTGAGGGTGGATAGCGATAGGACAAGGGGGAATGGTTTTAAGCTGAGACAGGGGAGATTTAGGTTAGATATTAGGAGGAAGTTTTTCACACAGAGGGTGGTGACGCACTGGAACAGGTTGCCCAGGGAGGTTGTGGATGCCCCGTCCCTGGAGGCATTCAAGGCCAGACTGGACGTGGCTCTGGGCAGCCTGGTCTAGTGGTTGGCGACCCTGCATTTGGCAGGGGGGTTGAGACTCGATGATTTTTGAGGTCCTTTTCAACCCAAGCCATTCTATGATTCTATGATCCAATAGATAAATTCCACCTCTAGATTTCTTTCTCATTTTTTTTTGTCATCTAGCCAGATCTTTTAAATGTTAGTACCATCCTCTGACAGAATTTCAGCAACAAAGTCTTTAACAGAAATTCTAAGCTACAAAGCATCATGTCATTTCATAGACATGTTTAGTTTTAAAACCTCCCTTGTATTATGCAAGCAGAATGATTTGTATCAAGCTAAGGACAGTAGTTTAAAAGCCTATTCCTTATCATTACAGTTTCTAGAAAGCTGTCAATTGAAAGTACAGAGACATAGTGGATGGAAAGCTGCTACCTTTCAGTTAATTTCTGGAGCACGGCAATTTATTTTCTAAAAATGAGACACCCTTGAAACTGACTGTTGTGAAGAAAATTCGGTTACACTTTTGTTCCTTCTTTCCACCCTCACAAAATAAATAATAATTAAAAAAATAATAATTAAAAATAATAATTAAAAAAGTGTGGCTCTAGGAGACAATCTTTTGTCACATAGGTATGCATACACGACTGTTCTACGTATTAGGGCTCTGTGGAGATGTAAATTTAATCAAGAAAGAAATTCTATAGCAGCGTTACGTTTTCTGGGAGGGCTTGCAAGCAAATTGGAGGGATGGGGGAGGAAGGAAGGAAAGAGCAGGTCAGCTGAAAATATTAAAACTAACATGTTATAAGGATAGATATTCAGGTTACATAAATTGTCACAGACATCTTAATTATCTTAATGTCTGAACAGAGATGCGTGGATTGTACGTACAAACAAAAAATGTCAGTGCAAACTTATCTAACGTGTTTTTAAAACTAGGGCCAGGATATGCTACTCATTTTGAGTTCTCTCATTCTGTCTGCAGTATAAATCAATGACTGATCAAGCAGATAATTATTGATTTCACATTCTTACCATGTTGCTCTCCTTACTAGCATTCTATTTTTCAAAGCCTTCAGAATAACATAATACAAAGGAGTATAAATCCAGATTAGTGTAGTGGTTTTCTAACTCAGACTTTTTCGTATAGTAAACAGACTGAAATTCCGAGAGGCTATAGAGAGAACGTTTAGGCTCTGCAGATAACATTTTGCATTACTTATTGATTTGGCTAGTTCAACACATGCTGTGGAAGGGGGAGAGTTTTGTAAGAAGGCAGAGTACCCAATGCAGTTATCACAGCTTAGCCTAAAAACTAGAAATCTGAGCTTATTTTTATTAGGTTTTGTGGAAGAGAAGCACAGCACTAATGTTACTTTTTCTGTTTTCTCTGTCTGTTACAAGCTCTTAATCTACAATTTTTTAGTGAAATTAAATGGAAAAAAGCAATCGATATGCATACACATTTTTTCCTAATAGTAATTTCATTTTCAACTGACCTATGCATCCAGGGCCCAGTTCTGAAAGTTTTGAGCAATTTACTGGAGATTTAGAATATCAGCATGTAAGGCCTTTGATATCAAATGATCAATGTGAGCTGGTACATATTATTTTTCTCCTTTTTCTTAGGTAGAAGCAGAAAAAAAAAAGAGAATAAATCTCAGGGTGAAAGCTAGTTTTAACTGGTTTTGGTTGAGTGTAAGTCACAAGACTTCTAGACTGCTCTGTAGATACAGGCATTAATAATGCAAGGCTACATGCACATTTGTACTGTAGATGTTTCTGAACATTTAGGCTTTTGTATGTACAGCAGAGGAACCAGCAAGATAGTTAAAAATACATGGCACTACATGTGACAAAAATTGTTGTTGATTTGTCAAATATCAAAATATCTCCTTCTAGTTCAACCATTCAAATATGAAAACGAGCAAATGTATTTCACTACTCAACAGTGACAGAGAATGCCAAAATATTTTTACACATTCTGCAGTCAGCACTGCATTGTATTATCTACAGTATAGGTATTTCCTGGAAGGGATGCAGAGGCCAAGGCATACTGGCATAATAGGAAAAGCATTGGAAAAAAAAAGCATGTGGGAAGAGGATGTAAAGGTATGTTTTGTTTAAAAGCCTAAACAGCCCTCCCATTGTGGAAACACCATGTGATATGAATGAGTCACAAAAACAAAATCCTCCTGACAAAACAACTCTTTATTTGTTCTAAATTTTCAGAACTCATTAAATGAAACTGAAATTAAGAAGGAAGGTGTACTAACTAGGAAGAGATAACAGTGACATGCTAAAATTTGAGAAGGAGGATAGTAATTAGAAGAAATAAAATCTCCAAAATAATTTACTGAGAAGTTTCTCTGAATGAATGCAGACAATATGGGAAATAAGCAAGAGGAAATAAAAATGACAACCAGCGATACACTGTCTGAATGTCATATTCTTGAATTATATTTAGTGGTCTGATTATCACAAATGGGGATTCTAAATCACATGGAAGAACTGCAGGGAGAAGGAGAGGAGTAAGGAGTTGTAAAGTTAGTGTCTTTACAGAATGACTGGAATGTAATTAGAATGACTGGAATATAATTTGATTGTCAAACAATAACAATTATGTGATTGAAACCTATGGCCAAATTCCTATTGACTTCAATAAGACACAATATTACATAAGATTTTTTTAAAAGTAGAAAGTTTCAACTCTGGATGTAATGTTCTCAGAATTATGGCTCTGGGCAACCTGATCTAGTGGTTGGCAACCTTGCACTCAGCAGGGGGGTTGACACTCAATGATCTTTGAGGTCCTTTTCAACCCAGGCCATTCTATGATTCTATGATAAAACATTTTTTCTCAGTACTGCAGTGGACACACAAGAATTTTTATTTGAACGGTGCCCATTTTTTTTTCTGTATTTCACTGATATACAGACTCTTTTTCCATTATGGCAACTTTTTCCCATCTCTACCAGTGCTTGCAACAAGACACATTTTTGGTATTCTTTCCACAGAGAATACCAAATCCTGCAGCTCTTTAAATAGGAAAGCACTTGTTAAAGATAGGCTGGAGGAACAATGTCACAAGCCTGGGAGATTAGAGACAATATATTGTTAATAATGCAGTTGAGCAGGAGAGCATAATATTTATTATTTTTTACGCAATTGCTAGTAAAAAAGATTGAAGAGATAAGAATGCCATTGCTACCAGGAGGTGGGCTCGATACTCAGAGCCACATCCTAAAAATGCATAACTGAAAAAGGCAATGCAGTGAAGCAATGTCAGCTTAAGATATATCCATCAAGCCATCATCACTCTTTCTATATTACATATTCTCTTCACTGCATCCCAGAGCACTGATAAGTGAAGTACTTGTTGAGCATGTAGAAAAAATTGTGGAGCATCTGAGGATTCTATTAAAAGGATAGTTTGGTCATACTGATAAGAAGTAGGTAATTTCTTCTGGCATGGCCTTAATATAAATGAAGGGTTATTTGAAGTATAGTCATTTTAATGAAAAATCTGGACAATTTTAGGGTAGATATGAACAATATTGAAGAGTATCCTGTGAAATATCTTTTGTTATCACAGAGGGACGAGAAGTTTGTGTGACAAACTGCAGATTTTCATGATTTTTAGTATTAGTCATAAAAAGGATCCTGGAAAAATAGCAACAACTACCTTATCTTGTGAAAAGAAAGAATACCTTTCTATGAATCAGAATCACATGCTTCTGGACAGTAATTAAGAAGAGGATTGTGACAAATATAAATGATTTTTATTAACTTGATGATTAAGTAATTCTTTCTAAATTCATAAATCTGATAGATTTGTATGTAAAGGTACAATATTGGTACACTGTGTCAAAAACAGTGTGTAGATAAATGAAAGGCAGCGGAATTTAAGACTTCTGAAGTAAAGAAGTTCAGTAATGGTGTATGAGGAAGATGAGAGAAAAAGTACCTGTGCTTTTAATTATCTGATGGGACAGGAAGAAAAAGGAAAAATTTGCTTCACATTCTGAAATGTTACCAATACTTGGTACCAATACCATTTTTTTTCAAAATTGACAGCTGTCAATATTGGCGTTCCTAGGAATGCTGTTTCTAGGATTCATTGACATGAGTATTTTATTTAATGTATATGATATACATATGGCAAATATTTAAATGCTCAGGAGCAATCTACATAGTTTCTCAACAAATTTTCTGTACAGGAGCCTGTATTTATTTCCATTCTTTTTTCCCTCACCTTACATTGCTTTCAAAATTTGCTTTCCAACTGCCTGACCCAAATTTAAAGGAACAAATTATATTAAATCTGTAACATTACAACAACATGCTTTACGGTTTCACCCAGGATGTGGCTGAGGTTGTCTAAATTGTTAAAATAAATACATAAGTAGGAATTTCAAGAGAATCTCTTTTGAATTTTGTGTTTGCTCAGCATTTTAAAATAGTTTACACTGCTGAATCAAATAAGTAACAAAACAAAACAAAGGAAAAGAATAAAAAAGTTATTGTCTGACTTTTTTTTGGTTAAGATACAGAATTTTTTAAAAAACAAAAAGATATGCTGCTAGCAAATTTTCTGAATAAAACTAATATAAATAAACACTAAAAATAGCAACGAAAATAATTTTGACTAATGAATGTCATATAGTATCAGTCCTTAGTCAAGTTTTCAACTACTATAAATCATTTCTAGCCTTTGACTTTATTGGAACTGTACATATTTCTATGAGAAACAAATGTGTATTGATATTTCAGTTCTGCTTCACATCTGACACATTAGTCTACCACCGATACATTAGATAATAGCTTATATTCTTAACATTCCGGATAGAAGGCTTTATGGTATTCTAAGGTAAAGCTGTATAAAATGATATATACTGTTGAATCCAATTATGTTACTGTAAACATCAAACTGTGAAACTGAGGAAATCACCATAGACTTACTTATTAACCCCTATTCTCCTCATCTCCTTCTCAACTCTTAAATACTTCTGTGATATAAAATATTAAAGAAAAGAAACATACTAATTCTGCCATTAGAAGTATAACTAGATAGCTTGATCACTATTAATAATTATTAAGTCAATGAAGGCTATGTGGGAACTGTAATGTATCTGTGTAACACCAAAGAAGAAACAAAATGTATATTCCTATTCCAGTATTTTTTCTAGGAATGATATTGTCAATATTCTCACCTTTTCCCCAACACCTCCAACAGAGCCAACTGAGCCTGGGGGGCCTTGAGGACCCTACGATGATATAAGATGTTAGTTATTCCAAATACAGTTATCCCAAATATACTGCTTATCACTGAATTTCATAAGCAATGTTAAGAGAAAATTAGGTTCTTACATCTGCTCCATTAGGACCTTGGGGACCTCTTGGACCTGGAGGGCCAGGTGGACCCTGTATCAAAGAGACAATTTTGTATATTTAAAAAAAAAGTAAGACCAGTGTTGTTTTTTGTTGTTATTGTTTGCCAATATACTCAATCATTAGTGGAATTTTAGTCTTCAGAGTTCCACAGAAACAGCAGGGCTGAATTGCTGTCCATTGCATGAGTTCAAAAGGGATCCAAGCTATATGGTACCTGAGCTGAAAATGATCTGAATAGGACTTATGAAGACTGTTTTCCTGAACTGCATTTTCCCTGCAGTTTACCTACATACACCATCCATTGTTCAAGTGCCCCAGAGTAGCTTGTCTGGTAACAGCCATGTGACAGTATTGCACCATGACGACTCAGATGAGCAAAAATAAAAAAGGCTGGCAAATGTTGGATGCATGTGTGTTATCTAGAAACTTGCATTTCAGTCAGGACCAGCCCAGAAGGCATTATCACAACCATATAAACAGTTCAACAAATGTAGTCTCAAGATCACCCATAGAAACAACGTAAACATAGCCAAATAGTGTTTACTATCTTCTAGCTTGCAATTACAATCCCATGGAAAAAGTGCAACTAATCCTTGATGGTATGGTAACAATGCCCTGAAGTTTCTATTTCAGAATAGCAGCTCCAAATTCTCCAGCGCAGTAGACTCTCCTTATTCTCCTTCTTTCCCGACCCTTCTTGCCTTGTCCTATCAGACACACAGCCACTTAGTATTTTCTTAAGTTATGTAAATCTTCATCTTAAAGATGAGGAGATGGATTCAGGAAAGCAAAGTAAATCCCAAAGAGAGTTCATAATACACAAAAAAGTTTTGTAGTCAGGTAGAGAATTCAGGAGTAGCTTATCAAATAGTGAGTTTCTGAGAAAAGACATTAATGCATGGATAATATTTATTGTGAGAATGAGCAGTGGGAAAGAAAACTCACCATTGGGCCCACATCACCATTTTCACCTTTTTCTCCTGGTGGGCCAGGCAAACCCTAAAAAGCAAGGAAGAAAAAAGAAAACTGTTAATATCTGGAATAATGAGAAATAAATCAATATGAAACAATACAAATGAGATCCACGTGTGAAACTTGAGTGGGATCAGGTGGAGGGGGGAAAGAGGAAGGAAGGGAACAAAAAACCAAAACTTATTTGCAATAAATAAATCAATACATAAAAGGAGTCTTTCATGTTACAGCAAATGTACATGTAGTCTGGACTGCTTAAACAAGGTGAGGCAGAAAATTAAAAAAAAAAAAATAAAATAATGGACACAAATGCTAGGGTGGCTGAATTCAGGAACACTGCCATCATTATCCAAACCCCAAGTGTGTGTTTGGATAATATGATTTATGACATATGTATGTCAACAAAACATGATCAGTGCAGCACAGTGAAGTGGCATGCAAAAATGTCTAAACTACCTCAGTACTGGAAGCTGTAAAACTGCCTTAGCAAGGTGTCCAGTGGAGGTAATGAATCCTGCTGAGAGGCACTGCATTGCTTTAATGCAAACTTTCTTACAAAGAAAGCGTCCAAGTTTGTCTAGTAACAAACATCAAGAGAAGGAAAATGAAGATGATGCTAATACTGATTCTAGCATAATGTTACCCCAGCTAGAAACAATATGACCACTAAGCTGCGCATTCTTAAATGTAGGATAAAATCTTGGCTATCACACAGAGTACCCTGAATCTGGAGTCAACAGCATTACAGTGTTTTATATTACATTAAGATCTGGTTCCAAGTCTCATCTTCAGTGTTCTGCTACTTGTAATGTATCAAATTATTACTACCAGATTGGAAAGTACAACTTGTTGTTTTTGCTACAAAGCTGTATGAAAATTATGAAGTATAAACATATCAACACCATATCTATTTGTCAGCAGCCTTCCTGCTTTGACACAATCTGAACAGTAGAAAGGCTTGTCAAAATTCAGAGGTGTATCTTCTCTAAAATAATGTAAGTTTCAGTTGACTACTATCGTGAAAACTTGCCTGACATGTTAGTGAATTGTGGTTGTTGTGAAAGCCTATTTAATGTTAAATAATTCATTCATCAAATAACACAGTTGTTTTTATATAGTCCTTTGCTTGTTTTAAAAGTTATAATCTCAGGTCCTCATTTTGCTCATGTTAATATAAATATTAAATTTAAAGCACATTTTGTATGGTTTGCAGAGGATGTATTTATGAGTCTTCAAACATTTACTTGATATTTCTGTCTTCGAAAATTTTCAAAACCCATTTAGTGAACACTTCTTCTAACACTGAAAATTTCTTACTGATTTAATGGTATGATATTTCGTGCATTATTGGATATGGCAGTTCCTTTTGGCAAGAAGTAGTTGTTTGACATTTTATATTTCAATATTTAAGTAAACTTGCCATAAAGCGTTCATTAGATCACTTAAATATGCCCATCGTTTTTTGAATTTTCTTGATTTTCAACTTGTTTTGTTAGAAAGCCCTTACTTTTTAAAAAAATCTTAAAAGTAGTATTTTAAATAGTAAGGAAATTCACAGTTAATAAGTATTCAAAATTAATCATTATCACTTTTATAAACAAAATTATTTTTATGTAATATCCATTTTAAGTACTATTACTGCAATCTAATTGAAGTAAGTGCAATATACTTACCATGGAATATTATATATATGAAAGTGAAAGATCTTAATCCCCAGCAGCTCACTAGTGCCATGAGAATTGCATTCCTGAATAAAACAATCTCCTGATTTCTCAGGGATACTTTATAAGTGGAGGGTAAAAACAGTACATGATTTTACCTGTAAGCCAATAGGGCCTGGAGGGCCAGGGAAGCCTCGAGGACCTTCATCACCTTTTTGCCCAAACATTCCTTGCTGACCTCTTGGGCCTGGCTCCCCATCGCCTCCCTATTTGGAAAGAGCAACAAACAAAAACATCACAGGTCTGAAAACAAAAGAAGCTCTTGTGTTATCGCTGGACAAACAACTAGAAGAGGGCTCAGATTTAGCCCTAATGTCTTTACAAATGTATACACCAATCCGATATGTTAAACAAATGGAATAACAGACTGTGTCTTGGCTTAATGTAGGTCAAACAATACTACAAGTCTCACATCATTATTCCCTGAACACCCATTCTCTATCATAAACTGCATAAACATTCTAGCTGTTGAATACCTGCATATTAGTAAAATATGAGTAGCACACAGTCTGACCAATATTTACTGTTGAAAAATTCATAACTTTTGAAAATAAACCCACAACTTTGTACTTGGTGAATTTTAAAGAGACAGTCTCTTTTAACTGCATTTAGTATCAAACTGATTTTAACACTTACTGATACAAAAAAAACCATCAAGCAAGTTGTCTGAAGGGATGGTCTCTGTTCACTGCTTATAATATTTCATTTTGAATAACAAAATTTTAATAACAGCTGTGCAGCCTTGTTTATAATGAACAACTGAATTTATGGGCACAATGACACAACTGTTAATAGTCATCTGAAATCTGTTCCTTAGCAAGTAGCACAAATTACCATGTAGTTCTAAGAACTTCTGAGTATCAAACGAATTTTAGCAATATAGTGATTTGCTCTGAATAAGCTACTTACAGCTATGCCAGGAGCACCAACAGGACCCTGGAGACCTGGTGGACCTGGAGGACCCTGCAACAAGCATTCAAAAGGAAAAGTGAGTGACTGTGGCATCTGGAATGAGATAAACAGCAAATACATTTGCATGATCAAACACTATTTTTTTTTTTTTACATTTCTCCACAGAGAATGTAATATTATTCACAGATTCATTACAGATAAGCAGTTTGTTAAGCTCTCAAAGACTCAGATTTGCATGTCAATAATAAGCCTCGAACTGGCATTTATTGAAAGTGCTAACATTTCTAATGGTTTCAGAATATTTAAAATAGACTCCTATGCAAACATGAATCAAAATGGAAACTTTTTTTTTTTTTTCAAAATTAAAAATATCAGACCTTTTAATGAGAACTGAATAATTACCTAACAATTTACCCTTAAATGAAATACTTGTTGACTGGATTAGTTTTATGAAATTGAAAATGTTTTTTTGTGACAGCACAAAGTTTATTTTGACATAATACCTGCATTCTAAGTTCTTTTTGATCACTGGAAGCCACATTCTCCTCGTTATTAATCTTCTTCTCAAGAGAATGGGAAAAACGTATCTCAGAGGAACTTCTTAATTTTATCAGTTAGTCTCCTTCCAGAACAATAACTTTCTAAGTTACACTATCCATATTTTAATGGTCAGTTACACAGATATGATATAATGATAAAAATTAACCCTGAATTTGGGAATTTGAGATAAAAGTTTATGATGGTTAAAATGGTATGCTAGGTTGAATCTGGCTTTTTCACCAACTAGAGAGATTAGACTGATAAAGAGTAGAGCTCAGAAAGCATTACATGCTGCAGAGGTTGAATTCTAGCCTGACATTTCAGATGACAAAGAAGTTTTCTGCAGTTTCTGGCCTGAAAAATCTAATTTAGTGCAGAAGTGTATTTAAATTTGTTTGAATACCTTGCTACGGCTACAGTTAAAATATTGTGCCCTTTACAAGAAAAGGAACTGAAGTCTTGCAGATTATTTCTTTTTTTGGTTTCTGTGTATTTTTTAGAACATTATTTTCTAGATAGTTGGAAATTTTAAACAATATATTTATTCTCTTTTCTAATGACCTCTTTTTTTTCCTTTCACTCTATGGAACAATGGCATGTATAATGGCAATATGAGAAGCAAAGCCCTCTAGACTCGATTCTGAAAAATCTAAATAAAAGGACTCCTAGGAACACTCCTATGGATTGGAAGGCTTACCATGAGAAAGGGAAACGGCATGCATGAATTTTTAAGAAAATATTGAACGCCCTTCTTCTACACATAGCAGGATGCCTCTGCTTCTTCATTTTACAGGGCCCAGAACAAAACTTACATATTTTTAATCTCATTAAAATACTTATTTTGATGCAACATACTGTTTGAAAGTCCTTTTATATTGACTAATGAAAACTTATTTAGTTATATGTCCAGATTCCCTTTTCTATTGCTCTGCAGGGCAAATGGAGAGAAACTGATCAGAACTATCAATTAATACAGGCAGCTGTGGTAGCAGGGAGGTTCTGAAAAGGAAGAGGGGATTTACATCAGCAATAAATTTGTGCTATCCCTAACTAGGATATGAAAACATAGTATTTTTTGTTAGGTATAGTATAGTTAAACTCTAACCTTAAATTTGTGTTAGTTTCAAAAAGGGAACTGAAGATGTTTCAAGCTCTTCTTAAACAGGAAAGAGGGAGCAATTTTTCCTTGCTCAGTATCCTCACTGTGATGGGACTAAATAACCACTGGGTGTGCAGGTGCTGTGAAAATCTACTCTTTATGTCCAGTGATTTCAGAACTGTGTACTTACTTCCTCTTCAGAATCTTTCAGAGGTGACTAAAAAGGCCTTTCCTCTGCCCCATATACATCTGTGAGCATGTTGAAAGGAAAGCAGGTTTGAAATAAATTCTGAAATTGTCAGGGTTGAATGAGTGCAACTGAGGGCAAATAGGATTCAATACACAGGACTTCAAACAGAGTAAAATTCATGCCTTCAAGTGAGCAGACTCTTAACACTGGATCCTGTATTTCATGGAAAACATACAGTATTTACAAATGCCTTACACCTTGAGACTGAGAATGTACATGATACATTCTCAAATGATTATGCTGCAGACACCTTATTTGTAAAGCAGGTGTGTGGGAATATGTTCAAATACATTAGTATTCACTATGGAAACAGTGGTCACAGTCTAATGCTCAGTATAACTAGCCAAGCTAAAATGGCCTGAAATACAAAATTGGAGCATCTATTTTTTCTGAATTTCTCTGATGAAGAAACATCTTGATGAAGAAGCATGTCAAAGGTGAGAACAGAAAGATATGCATGTGAGTGTATGCAGAGTTTAAGTGGAACTTGGCCATGACCTGCTTCACATGCTTCCTCTGTCCTCTCCTTTAAAGCAAGCCTAGATTTTTCTATTTATGGTTCTCTTTAGGGGACAAAGAGGAGCTGAATATATATCTTTGTACTCCACAGCTGGTATACTATTCCAACAACAAATAAACTAAAATTGATTTTCAGTTAACTGAGAAGTCCATCATTTTGAAAACGATTATTTTAAAGTGCTTTCATTTGATAAATTAATTTTACCAAGTTAATAAAAAGTAAAACAGCTTAGCAAGAGTAGCATTATGCAAGAGTAGTTTTAGTTCTGAAGCAGGATTTTCTAACTTGGTTAGATGTAGGCTTCTTGGATAAATGGGTTTTATAACAGAAGTGCTCTCTCATTCATGTGTGTAATATTACATTCCTTGTGTAAACAGGGCATTGCAAGTTGTTTATTACAGCACTTGTGATATGATCTAATACAACAGGATTGTGAAAAGTACATATTCAGCACTGAAAACTGCAGAAGTCTTTCTCACGTAAGTAACTGCAAAAGACAACCTTATCTTTAGAAATGAACAGTAGAAAACCCTTGTCATTTTCTTCACATTTTATCTCCACATTTTTTTCTATAAAAATATCATAAAACTGTGAATTGCTTGATGTTGTATGCATCTTCCTATAAAACATCATCTGATTCTAGGGAAGCCATAGATTTGCTGTGGATTTCATAAGTAATCTACTTTTATGATGCTCCGTATATAGTTAGTTATAATAAGCAGAGAGTTTTCAAGATAGCAAACGTGCTTAGTTGTGAATAAGTCTATGTTGTGTTCTGAGTTTTGCTAACTGAAAACTGGTGAAATATGACTGAATTTTTGGTTAAGAAACAAAACAAAATCCTAATTTGATTCTAGTTTTGAATGTTAAAGTGGGAAAAGCTTGGAGAAGGAAGTGCTTGAACTGTAGCAGTAATTTTGAAATCCAAAAACAGCTGAAATGAACTTACTGGAAGCATAATTAGTCCCAAATTCACTATTGGGCCTATTGATATTTGAAAATGCATATAAGCCTTTTCATGGGAATTCTTTACTGTTCTGAAACGCTGAGTAAGTTAAGTTCACACTCCAATAACTAGATATTCTTAAAAAAAAAAAAATAGCTGCATTAGTTATTAGTAGATTTTTCTACTAAGTTGCTTTATTCTTTACTGTTATGGCTGAAAAGATAAAGCTGGGTATGTTCACATAATCCAGACAGTTGATCTAAACACAGTAAGATAATGCGTGCATATTCTTGGTCTCTCCCAGTTCAAATGCAAAGTGAATAAATTTAAATGATACAGGAAGGGTGCTTAGGAATTGAGTTTACCTATTTACTTTTTAATGAAATCTGGAAGCTCAAGGAACCTAATAAATACTATGCATTTATATTTAGTATTTCTAATAATGGTGTTAAAACTCAATATTATTTTGAAGAAACATTTTTGAAACATTTCTATTCACTGAGGTAGCAAGACTATGTGAGTAATTCATGCATGAATACTTTTTATTTATGAAGAATGAAATGGGCAAAGGATTTTGCTACTCACATTTTCTCCCTTGTCACCTTTACTACCTTTTTGACCCGGTTCACCAATTTCACCCTGTAATTGAAAGTTAGAAGTTAAAGTTCTTGCTTAGAATGGTCTCCTTGACACTTAACTGACACTAGTATCACAGTACCTTTAAATGTTCCATTTGAGACAATTATTCTGTGTTTAATGTTGCAGTTTCAAGCGTGAAGGGCTAAAGGAGGCAATTCTGCATCAATCAATTGTATGTCATGTTAATCCAGCTATTGACTGTTATACTGCAAAGGCCCTAAAGACCTGGCTTTGAAGCAAGAGTGATATTGAGATCTAAATAAAGGAGATTGTGGTCCTCTTGTCACCCTCAGTATGAACTTATAACAAAAGTACTGTGATTTACAGACTTACTTAACTGTATGTGAGCGAGTAATTTTTTCTCAATGCAGTGTACAGTATTTCAAAATTTCGATATGATTCAAATTGCTAGGAAAACATGTCAGAAAATCTTACCTTATACAGTAATCATAATAAAAAAAATTAAATCACTGAAAATACACTCTATGGGAAAAATAACACTCATGCATTATAAAAACAAACCTCGAAGTCTTTACCTTTATACCATGCTGACTAACAGAACACTGCTGTATCCAATACGAATGATCCTAAAAGGTGCTGTGTCCTGAATTCTTCCAAAAGTTAACAAAATATCTCTGCTGCTAACATATTTTTCTGACACCCTCAACCTATTACCAATAATTCTAAATTGCTGTACACTATTGAGAACCTTTCAATCTTCTCATTCAACAGATGAGCTTTGTAAAATAAGCAAAAAACAATTTTGACATCATGTGCCTTGATTTATTTTGCCACACTTTAATCTTTGTTCATTTGCCAGGATAAATGTTAGTGTGCTAAATTCTTGAACACTAGTCCCAATGTGCCATGGCATCTGTCACTCAAACATCTGATAACAGGAGGTGGTTTTTTTTGTTTGTTTGTTTTTGTTTTTTTTTCAGCATGTAGTGGTAGTCCATAGGAGAAGGTTTGAGTTGCTTAGTTCTATATTTATTGAGAGGAAAGCTACAGCTAGAGAACTGTACTTGCAGACCTTCTCACAAATGTACTAATGCCTATTAAAAAGATTCACCTTGTCACCATCTTCTCCGGGAGAACCACTTGGACCAGCAGGACCAGGAAGTCCTACAGGACCTTGTACTCCATCGCGTCCAGCTGGACCTTGAGGACCTTTTTCACCCTGGTTTTGAGGAAAAGGAAGTGATCCACATTATCACAGGAGTCTAATTAAGCTTTCAGTGCAGGGAGTTACATTGGCAAGATCGCAATACAGTCCCAACAGCACCTAAAGGTGTTCTAAGACAGCACTGTGTCTTCTATGCAAGTGGAAGCTAGAAGCAGAAGTAAATTCAGTGCTGTGCTCCTCTCTTCCCTCCAATCTCTCACAACTTCTAAAGAGTGAGTTTACTAATATTCAGAATCATCATAGAGAATACAAAGGTCATACTCTTTACTACAAGTCTGTAAAATGACAATATAAGTTCAGGCATGCCGCTGTAGCAACTGGATTACTAAATGGGTAAATTAATTCCAGATTAAAACTTAAAGACATCTTGTCCTAACACAGACCTATGAGTGCATGCAGGTTCACAATTGTGATACGGATACATGTCTTCTAAAACCTTATCTCAAAAATAACTTGTTTCATGAGGAATTTCAAATAACAAAAGCCTCTGCTCTCAACAATTGCTGGCATTATGTTAGGTTTTTTTTTGTGTGTTTTTTTTTTTTTTTAAAACTATTCATTTGCTGCTGACTATTTTATTTTCTTCTTTGCTGTCCACAGAATCCAAAATCATGATTTCATTTCAGGAAAGCAAACTTTGAGGTGCCAATAACTGAATTCAGGAAAACTAGGGAAAATGATATTACCTAAATGTCTGTAAAATTGAACTTGCAAATAGTTCAAATTATCTGAATTTTTCTCCAAGCTATAGTAAGTCCAGTTGCATATAAGTATACAAATGAGTGTGTACGTCTTAAGATTACTATAAGTGGTTTCACACTGTCAGAAATTCTCTCTCAATGTATTCTATGAGAGAAACAAGGAAATTTAAAATATATGTAGGGGTATTACAAAAGAAACAAAATTAGAAATGAAAATAGCAACATAAGATGATTACAATGTATCAGTGTTGAGTACAACAAAACATTTTAAAAAAAACAGCAGGAAGGAAACAATAAATGCTAGAAAACATATCAAAAAAATTATACCAAGTAATAATGGAAGCTGAGGACAAATATACTTGTGTTCTAATGCAGAGTGGCTGTATAGAAAATTTTAATGAAAGACTGATTTGAGCATCTTGCTTATTATAATCGTTCACTGCTGGGATAATAACAAACTTAACACATCTTAGGCGTTAGAAGGTATGACAATAAATGTTTTACTATTTAATTAATTTGATACGTTTAATAGGCAAATACGTAGTAAAGAGTAATAATCTGAAATGAAAAGTCTGCGCTGTCACAGTTTTGTGTGTCTCTGTGATTACTTACAGGAGCACCCTTCTCCCCTGCAGGGCCTGGAGGACCCTGAGGTCCAGGACGACCTGGTAGACCAATTGGACCAGCAGTGCCTGCTGCTCCACGTTCCCCTGGTGAACCCTACAAAGAAAGAAACGTTATAAGAGAATTCTGATTTAGTGATGTTCACGATCCTGGTCAACATTTCACATCTTTGGCCAACAAAGAAGACAGCTGTACTACCCAGTGAGTAGTATCTTCTTAGCATCTTCTTTTCTCTCTCTCTCCCTCTTTTTTTTTCTTTAATCAATTTGTAGCTTTAAAAACAAAAACAAAAAAAAACAACCAGAAAAACCAACAAAAAAACATCCGCAGAACAGAAGAGAATGGAATGCTTTGTCTTGTATTTCTCTTATAAAAACTATAAACTCATTAGTGACCTTGTTTTATCTGACTTTCTGTGAAGAGATGTGTAATTATTGCTTTTGTATATATTACATGGTTGTAGCAGTACTTTTTACTGATTGTTAAAAAAATGCTCAACAAATGAACATCCCCACAGGTGAAAAATGTTACAGATAGAAGATAGCTCCAGATAGCTCAATGCTGATAATTGCATAGGCTATAGGTGGCATACTCTGAGTCCAGTTTGGGCATCCTATCCCTAAACGGGCTACTGAAAAATGACTGTTTGACATTACAAAGAGCTTTCTTTCATCAGCATTCTACATAGTAGTATGAGAAGGGAATAAAACAAACTTAAGACAAAGACAGCAGACAAAAGAGAGCTGTTAAAAAATAAACCATGAACAGCAAAACAAAACAAAGGAAAACTTGTTCTGGAGTGCATTCATGCATCTCTTTCTTTTGTCCAAATCTCTCTAAGCACAATAATTGGCACACACAGCATTTGGAGCAGTCATTTGTTTGGTATGCTCACAGACCTATGGACTAGCCAAATAGATCATATAATTGACTATATATGCTAGTTAGAAGCAATTGGTATTGGCAGGGAACTGGAGGGAGATCACCCAGTGGCATGAGTTCTCTTCCCATTACAAAAGAAGAATCCATTATAATTACATTTCTGCATGTACCATCTGGTGGCTAAAAATAGATGCAAAAATATTTTAGGAATATTTGATGTTCACAGTCTGCTATAAACTGCTGAGAAAAAAAACCCACAAAACTATTGTGGTTTAATTATAGTGCTTGTAGATTAACAGAAACTTGGTGTTAAGGGCATCTGTGCGGTTTATTCACTGGAAAACACTTTCAAGATAAAAAGTTAGTAATTAAAGGTGAAATAGAAAAAAATAAACCACCACTTTGGACTTATGGAATACCTTCAGGTCAGCTTGGTGCTGTTTCTGCTTCAACTGGCCTGTTTGTACCACAGTGAACTTAAAATAAATTTGTCAGAAAAAAATATTTTCTCTTCAAAGCCTTTCCCTCTGCCCACAATTCCTGCTACAACTACACTTACAATATGCAAAAAATTATGATCTTCCTACTTGATTCTTTCTATGACTGTATTTAACTTAGCAGGAAATGCAGCCCCAAAGTGAATGAATTTGTGACATGAAGCACTTGGTACTGTACTCCTGATATCCATACTCTATGTTTTTCTGGAATAAACCTCACTTAATCTCTGACACTGAACTCAAACTTGCTAGTACTGTTAGAATGGCTCCTGGAATTTCTCTACTAATTTAATTTCACACGAAAGGAATACAGTCCATGAGTTCTGAGAAAGCTCCAGGATTGAACCAAAACATGGGTAGTAGAAATAAAACAGTAACACATACATCCTGTATGTACAAAAACAGGGAGCATTTGAATTTAAATTCAAATATATGTCTATCAGAATATAGACAACTGTCATGAAAAAGGTTATAAGTTTTTGCCTCACAGCCTTTCAAGACACATATTTATGAGAAACTGTGAAAGTACTGGCATATCTACTGTGGGAATATCCTGTCTGGGAAAGTGGAGTGTGGTGAAATGTGAGGTATGCTTGTGCTGTCTGGTTTCATTGCACCTGAGCTAACCAACTGCTTGAGTAGTTAGCCCAGCCTTGAGGCAAACAGAAAATCATGACATGACCTTTAGAGAATAGTTTGGTCTGTGCTTTCTTGATTTTGTTCCATCTTTTCTTCTAAAAGTTCAGGTTCTTTAGATGGAGTGGAGTGATGATTCTTTTTGACTCTCCCTATTATCTTCCATTCCATTCCTAGTTTAATAATCAATTTTAAGAATTCACATACCAAGTATTAAGAAATTAAGAAAACACAGTGTTTTTAGTAGGTCATTCTTACATTCTTGCACAATTTATTTTCCCATGGATTTCAATGAGAGGTTTAGAATTACACATTTTTTTTCCAAATCAAGATCTTTTTTTATAATGTTTCTCATACTTTCTCAAAGTTCTTGAGCTTTGTATTTCCCAAAGTACTGCTTTACTAACATGGGTAGTTATCAGAAAATAATTATTGATAACTTTGAATTACATGTAATATTGTTTATATTTCCATGCAATTATTATGTTTACTTACAACAGGGCCAGGTGGACCTTGTGGGCCTTCCCCTCCTTTTAGACCAGCGGGACCCTAAAAGATGAAAAAAATGCTTACCTCTTACATTGGAAAATTCTAGAGTTATTTTTGCAACACACATAACATGAAGAATGTAAAAATCCAGAGACAAACAACTGAATAAATTATTTTCTGGTTATACAGCCAGTGGTACTTAATGATGGATTTTTGATGAGTGTTAGCCTACTGCATTCATTTTAAAACACAATTCAAGGTTCTATGAATTAGGAGGATTAATCTATTGTTTTCATTTATTTAGAAACCATGTCAAATGTTTGTAGTGCTTAATATTGTACCTGAGCTCCTGGAAGGCCTCTCTCTCCAGGGAAACCACGAAGACCTGCTGGTCCATCTTTCCCAGGAATACCTTGAGGACCTGGGTCACCCTTAAAATATATTACATTTTGATTGAACAGAATTGTTTGAAATGTGATTGTTTCTCATAAATTGAGTAGTGAAAATGAAATACTAGATCTTAATTACAGTAACAACAAAAGAAGATTATGTCCCCAAATACTGACAAAATACAGCATTACTTATAGAATACAAATGGTGAAAAACATAGGGAGCAATAAAAATCCATTGAAAAATAACATTCATTAAAAAGTTACAGTGTCCATTGAAAATGGAAGACTGAGTCATATAGTAATTAGAAAATCAGTAGTTTTATTGAGCCCCAGTGGTGAAAACTAAGCCAAAAGCTAAATTTGGTCAGTGAAATACTGCCTTGCAGTCAGTACTACACATCCTACTTTAAATGTTATTGTACAATTTTTTGCCTTGGTGTGAACACGTTATTACTATGCATATCCACACAACTGTGTGGTATATGTTTGATTATTTTTTTAATGACAAAAGTGCTAATTACTGGCTCAAGAAAATTTTCTTCATTTCAATGGAAGCAGAATCCTTCAGTCCTCGAATTCCTGTTATGTGAAATGTATCAATTATGATTTTATGCAGCATGTTTTACATGATAAATTTGACGTGCAAGTCTGTCATCAGTTTATCTGCCCCTTCCAATTTGTTTCCCAAAGCCACATCACATACCTTAGCACCTTCTTTTCCTGCAGCACCTGGGAGGCCTTGTTCACCCGGTGGGCCAGGAGGACCTGGATGACCTCTTTCACCAATTGGGCCAGTCTCACCAGTAGGACCCTAAGCACAAAGGTAAACACCAATCATCTCAAGGTTTTGAATGTCTTTAGAGGGGGCAGATTCTTAATATCCAGCTGTTCTGAGTGTATGTTACAGAACAATATTGGTTAGCATACATTCCTCACCTTCCCCTCCAGGCAAAGCTCACAAACAAACTATTTTTGTCCTATAAAATAAATCTTGCATTGCCTTTTGCCTGCAGACATGTCTGTACAGCTTCCACAGATTGAATATCTTGACCTTGCTCCTTAGGCAATGAAGCTTAAAACACAGAGCATTTCCACACACGCGAGGACATTACAAAAAGGATATGTAAGGCAAATTCATGTACTCTGCTTGTCTTGAAACACTATCTGGAGTGTTTTTCTGTATAATATGAATTGTAAGGTGAGAGAGCTGTAAGATACCTCATTAGAAGAACTACTATAAAACTTTCACTAAATTATCTATAAAAAACCCATGCAATCCAAATGTCTGATTTTTCTGCAAATATGTAATATCAGATAAAATTGAATTTTGATGGTAAAAAACTCCAGAATCTAAAATGATTGAAATTTGGTCTCTGAAAAGAATGTCACATAGTAAATTCTTCTTTATAAATTATTTTGCATTAGAAATCTCACTTCACATTCTTGACTTCTGCTTCATGATCACATGAAGAAAACACACACACAAAAAAAAAAGTGGAAAAATAATCTCAACATTCACACATTTTGTGGAATTATTGGTGATTACTAAGTGTAACTTTCTGTTATGAATAATTTGACACCAAAGTTAAGATAACCATTGATATACTACTTCTAATACAATAAAAATAATTGCCCTCTGCATTAGACATAATATTACCATTGAAAATCAACTTTATAAAGTTAAGTATGAAATTAAATAATGTACCTGAGGGCCAACAACCCCACCAGGACCAGGAGGACCAGTTTTTCCTTGAAATCCCTGTGGAATAATCATAGAATACTGTGTTACCTAGGAAAATATATAGAAGAGCCAAGTTCTTATCTGGGCTGAAGAGGAGAAATTCCATGTCATAAGGTCTTCTCTTCAGAAAATAAAAATGAGATATTCTTGTTTTCCTGTGTATGCTTAGAAATGAAGGACTGATTAATCTTTCTTAGTGCTATCAGTTCCAGCCTATATGAGTTACTGCAGTAGTAAAATTTCCATTCATTTTTACAGATCTGTCTTGATTAGGTGATACAGCTGAATGACAGATGAAAATACATTTTTAGATACGTATATCATGAATCATAAAGCTAGATACGTAAATATTTTTTTAAAAAAGCTTTTTAAAGAAAGGCACAGAAGGTGGTTTAAATTGGACAGGTATTACAAGGAACCAGTTTGGGGTATACTGCAGAATTCCTGCATCACATACATGCTTTGAATATGAGGTTCGCACAGATGGCTACTGCGTTGTGCTACTGTTTGGCTCTGCTGCCATGGTTGCTCTGTCTCAAACCTCACATGTGATCAGCTAGCTCATACAACATGTCCAGTTCTGGGATCCTCAGTTCAAGAAAGACAGGAAACTTGTAGAGAGAGTCCAGTGGAGGACCACAGAGATTATTAAGGGCCTGGAGCATTTCTCTTATGAGGAAAGGCTGAGAGAACTGGAATTGTTCAGCCTGGAGAAGAAAAGACTGAGAGGAGATCTTATCAATGCTTATAAGTATCTAATGGGCAGGAGTCAAGTTGATGGGGCCAGGCTATTTTTGGTGGTGCTCAGTGAGATAACAAGGGGCACAAACTGGAACATAGGAAGTTCCATACAAACACGAGGAAAACCTTTGAGGGCTTCAGAGCACTGGAACAAGCTGCACAGAGAGGTTCTGGAGTCTCCTTCTCTGGAGATATTGAAAACCCATCTGGACATTTTCATGTGCAACTACTTTAGGGAACGTGCTTTAGCAGGGGGATCAGATGAGATGATTTCCAGAGGTCCCTTCCAACCCTTATGATTCTGTGATTCTGTGTAATTACTGCTGTATCACAGCCAGGGTTCTCGGCCTAACAGCCTGTATCTTCCCCCTACCATCCTCACCTGTGTAAAAACTAAGGTATCATTTAGCCGTATTTCTTAGAAATTTCTCAGCATGCCTCAAGGCACAGTCTCGCTTTACTAAATCTGAGATCTAAGTATTAATTTTTACTATTTCTGTTGACTAGTTAAGCACATTCTGATGTTACTACCAATCAGAGCAAGAAATAATCTCACCCTTATAGAATGGAAACAAAACAAAGATTTCTCATGTTTAACCTACTATACCAGTAGATAACTACCATTAT